>NC_057711.1:33191105-33206567 GCF_004010195.1 Chiloscyllium plagiosum | reverse complement strand
ACACTCCAGGTTCTGCACCCTAAAGCTACAGTCTGGGTTCCCATGCCCCTGCAGAGTTAGTTTAAACCCCCCCCCAAGAGCACTAGCAAACCTCCCACCAAGGGTACTGGTGCCCCTCAGGTTCAGGTGTAGACCATCCTGTTTATAGAGGTCCCACCTTCCCCAGAAAGAACCCCAGTTATCCAGATACCGGAATCCCTCCCTCCTGCACCATCCCTATAGCCACGCATTTAACTGTTCTCTCTCCCTATTCCTCGACTCTCTATCACGTGGCACGGGTAACAAACCAGAGATAACAACTCTGTTTGTTCTAACTCTGAGCTTCCAGCCTAGCTCCCTGAAAGCCTGCCTAACATCCTCAGCCCTCCTCCTACCTATGTCGTTGGTGCCAATGTGGACCATGACTTTGGGCTGTTCCCCCTCCCCCTTAAGGACCCTGAAAACACGATCAGAGACGACTTCTTTGAAGAGGTAACACATGCTGCGAGTGAAGAGGAACTGAAGGACATTATATATTGTACAGAGATTTCCATAAGGCATTTGATAAGGTGCCATGTCAAAAGTTGTGAAAAATTAAAGCTGATTGTGTAGGATGTTGCATATCAGTATAGATAGAAGACTTGCCAGCTAACAAGTAGAAGAGGGTGGTGTAAATAGATCTTTTTCAAGATGTAACAATGGAGTACCACAGAGATTGGTGTCAGAAGTGTCAACATTTCTTTTAACCATTGTAATTGTCCAACCTTTTCGAAAATAGTGAAGAAGGACTCGACATCTTTTTCAAATTTCAAAATTGGGGTAAAACAAAGTAAAATTTACTATTGCATTCCTGAAGAAGGGCTCATGCCCGAAACGTCGATTCTCCTGCTCCTTGGATGCTGCCTGACCTGCTGTGCTTTTCCAGCAACACATTTTCAGCTATTGCATTCAAACCCCAGTGAAATGGTTTGTAATGCACATTCACGTACACATGCATCCAAGAAAGAAAAGGGAATGGATAAAGGTAACAGATATCACATAATTTAAAATCAAAGACATCACAATTAATTCACATACATTAGAGAGTCCAGTTGAGACAATATTTAGTTGAGGTTCTTTCAGTTGGCTGTGCAGAGGAGTCCATTCCGTAGAAACTCAGATGCAATTGCATTGCTTGTGGAGATATCTTCATCGTAAATTTGGAATTTAAGATTTCCAGTATCTGAAGTTCTTTGGCTTCTTAAAAATACAATAATGAATTTAGATCAACTGCTTTGTTTAGAACTAGTTGAGGTAAGCATTTTGTATTCCAATCTTTTGTGTTGGCTTGGCTGGCACGTTCATACAATGCAAAATTCCAGAGGTGATGAGTCTGCTGTTATTCTGGTAATTGCTATGAATTTCTGGGAACAGTTAACTTGATTATGTTCAGTTGCAGCCATTTTGAACACAGGTCACTTTTGAAAGAGTCAATTTGTGAAAAGAATTTAAACAAGACAGCATAGTTCCAAAAATAAAATAGATAGGCTGTCTCTCTCTGTTTGCCCTTTGGGCATTACATTATAATGAGGTCTGGAGCTGAGTAACCCTTATGTAACACAACCTGAGCATAAGTTAACAAGCCATTGTTAGATAAATGGTATTTTAAAGCAATACTAGTAACACCCTCTATAACTTTTCTGATGATTGAGCAGAATAATAGGACTATTTGGCTGGATTGGATTTGTCCTGCTTTTTGTGAACAGGACATAATTAAGACATTTTCCAAGTTCTTGGGAGAAATCCCAGTGTTATACCTGTACTGAAACTGGCTATGCAGCTGGTTCCATAGCAAACGTCTTCAGTTCTACAACCATGTATCTCACATTTGCTGTGCCCAATGCATTCAATGTTATGATATACTGAGGAATGAATCCTGTAAAATGAAGACTGACATCCAAGTTGAAGGAGACCAAGAATAGATCACCCTTTCAGCACATTTGGCTGGGGATAGTTACAGTGAAAAATCCCACTTGGAATATATTACTGGAGTTTGTACTTCTTCCAAGTGATATTCAATATAGAGGATTTCATTTATCAGCTGAGGTGGTGTAGTAGTGGCAATCAGTACATGATTTTCTTGCCCATGATTGAGCTAATGTTATGAGATTTAATGTAGGTCATTATGGAGGACTTTAAGGAACATTTGCCTCCACCTGTAAACCTCTTGTATTGTCACATCTGGTGGTTTGAAGCTGATAGGACAGGACATACCCAGGATAGTTATGGAGGATTGGAGCATTGGCTATAAGGTATGTTTCTGATGATATCAGGCTTGAATGGATCTGTGGGACAGTTCTACCAATATTTGCTCCAGTTTCCAAATGTTAGTGAGGGGCACATTGCAGAATCAGTAAGTACTTTGTTTGATGTTTAGTCATCTAACAGTTTTATAGGTATCAATTTTTTCTGTAGCATTATGAGATAACTAAATTGTTTGCTAGACCAATTTAGAGCACAGATTAGAGTCAACCACATTGCTGCAGGCCTGAAGTCACATGCAGATCAAACCAGGTAAGGAAAATATATTTCCCTCCCTAAAAGGATAACTGTGAACCAGATGAGACATTAAACAGTACAGTAGTTTCATGGTTCCCTTACATTCCCCTTTTTACAAATCCCTGTCTCTTGCTTTGTAACCAATGACAATGCTCCAGGTTATATTAAATTCCATGTGAATTCTTCTTTGTAAATGATATATAGTGGGATGTAATGTAACATGTCTTTTTGCAATCCATACCCATAGAAAATCCCCTGTCCAACATGTTGAACAACTTCCTCAGAAAAAAAACTAAATTAGTCACACGTTGAAGAGGCATTTGCACACAGGCACGCAGATTGGATTAGTTTAGAATGGCATCATGGTTGGCACTGACCTGCTGGGTCAAAAGGCCTGTTTCTGTGCTGTACTATTCCATGATCTGTGTTCACAAATCCATGCAGAAATAGTTTTGACCAGTTCATACTTTTCCAATTGCTTGCTCACTCTACCTCAATCGATACTAGTAATGTTGCTCCAAATTATATTTAATAGGTCTGAAATTTTATGGTTTCTCTCTCTCCCAGCTGTCTTTAATAATGCAATGCCATTTGCTAAAAGAAGAGATACATCTTGCATTCATCAGGATTAGGAGGCCAGGAACATTTTTGAAAAAGAGACAACAATTTATACAGCATGAGAAGAGGGGTCTGATTGGTTAGTTCATTATTGGCATGAAGGGATAATAGGCACAGTTAACTATTAGTCCCAAGCAGGGATTTGTCAGGATGTTACCATGGGAATACAACAGAGATTAGCAGCCTCCATGACCCTATTTATTACCAATGAAAAAGATGAAATGTGTACGAATTCCTTTTGCCTACATAAAACAGGACCCTGTGTGTTAATATGCAGTGTTCAGTCTGCACAGTTGCATCACGCTATGAGCCCAGTAGATAATCTTAATTTGGTTTCTGATATAATTCGTAGAGCAATACAGACTAATTACTACATGTTGTCCAATAGCAGAATCACACATAATGTCAACATGCAGCAGGCAGCTTGCTGAATGTGCTTAACCAGCCTGCACTTACTAGCATCAGAACATCATCAATGAAGAGGACAAGTTTGTTTCCATTTCCATTAGTTCATGCCAGGTGGTGGAGATGCAGTCAATAGTGACAAATTCTATTGGTTTGGTAATCCAGAGCCCAGAGGTTCACTCCATCATTACAGCTGATGGAAATTAAATTCAATAAATAATCAGGAATTGGAAGCTGGTCTCAGTTATGGCATTTGTGAAATTCACATCAATTACTGTAAAAGCCCATCTGCTTCACGAGTGCCCTTTAAGGAAGGAAATCTGGCATACATGTGACTCCTGATCCACATTAATGTGGTTCACCACTTTGGAAAAGGCAAGGAGGCAATTAGGGATGAGCAACTGGCCTTGCCGGAGATGGTGATCAGAAAATAAAGCTGATCAGAACAATGGTTACAACAATAAGGGGGATCTACTTCCTTTTGGTTGGAGGAATAAGAACAAAGTGGCATAACCTTAACTATTTAGGTGCCCATCTTGGTCAGAAATCAGGGAACAACAAGGATACTGGAAACTTCAAATTGTCTCATCTATGTATTGTAGAACAGTTGAAATGTACAAATATGAGCAAATATATTGGGTAAGGGATGTCGAGATTTGAATAGAACCAGGCAAAGTAAACAGATAGATCATATTTCTCCTATTCCTCTGTAACTACTAAAAGAGCTATGGAAATCTCAGAAATAGAGGAAAATATCTCCTCTCTATTTATTTCTGTAACTTGGAGATGCCGGTGTTGGACTGGGGTGGACAAAGTTAAAAATCACACAGCACCAGGTTATAGTCCAACAGGTTTATTTGGAAGTGCCAGCGGCACTCTGAGAGCTTGTGCGTCCAAATAAACCTGCTGGACTATGACCTGGTGCTGTGTGAATTTTAACTATTTCTGTAACATTCCTTATAAAGTTAGGACAATCCAATTGGGGAAACCCTATAGAAATTCACGGTTTGTGTCTTGGCATCTGGGCAGGTGCATTCTCCTCTGTTGATCTTCAGTTGTTTTTCAGACTGGAGGCCAGTGACCAGTGGAGTGCCACAAGGATCGGTGCTGGGTCCATGACTTTTCATCATTTATATAAATGATTTGGATGTGAGCATAAGAGGTATAGTTAGTAGGTTTGCTGATGACACCAGAATTGGAGGTGTAGTGGACAGCGAAGAAGGTTACCTCAGATTACAATGGGATCTTGATCAGATGGGCCAATGGGCTGAGAAGTGGCAGATGGAGTTTAATTTACATAAATGTGAGGTGCTGTATTTTGGGAAAGCAAACTTTAGAAGGACTTATACACTTACTGGTAAGGTCCTAGGGTGAGTGGCTGAACAAAGAGATCTTGGGGTGCAGGTTCCTAGCTCCTTGTGTGTGGAGTCACAGGTAAATAGGATAGTGAAGAAGACAGTTGGTATGCTTTCCTTTGTTAGCCAGAGTAATGAGTACAGGAGTTGGGAGGTCATGTTGCAGCTGTATAGGACGTTGGTTAGGCCACTGTTGGAATATTGTGTGCAGTTCTGGTCTCCTTCATATCAGAAAGATGTTGTGAAACTCGAAAGGGTTCAGAAAAGATTTAGAAGGATGTTGCCAGGATTGGAGGATTTGAGCTATAGGGAGAGGCTGAACAGGCTGGGGCTGTTTTCCCTGGAGCATCGGAGGCTGAGGGGTGACCTTATAGATATTTATAAAATGATGAGAGGCATGGATAGGATAAATAGACAAAGTCTGGAGTCGGGGAGTCCAGAACTAGAGGGCATAGGTTTAGGGTGAGAGGGGAAAGATATAAAACAGACCGAAGGGGCAACATTTTCACTCAGAGGATGGCACGGGTATGGAATGGGCTGCCAGAGGAAGTGGTGGAGGGATAGGAATAGCAAGGGTTTGGAGGGATATGTGCCAGGTTCTGGCAGATGGGACTAAATTAGGTTGGGACATCTGGTCAGCATGGACGAGTTGGACCGAAGGGTCTGTTTCCGTGCTGTACATCTCTATGACTCTATATTAATGGAGCTAGATTCTGTGAGAGTCACAGAAGTAAACATTCCCCACTCCATTTTTACATTTCATGAAATTAATCAGACACTCACAGAAGACGACAGATAAGTTTGTGGCCATGGGACAACATATTCCATTACTATGTAATGCCGACCAGGAAACAATAAAGAAAGCAACGTGGCAAGGAATCTGTACATAATATAATACCCAATTGTAAATAGTCCCATATATGTTGGAAGATACCAAATTTTATTCTAGTTAATATCTTTAAATATTACTGTGTGCCCAAATGTGGATAGAAGTAAATGCTAGGGTGGCGCAGTACATGCACAATACACTTATTCAATGCTGATATTTCTGGTGTATCGGACTGAGATAAACTCAGTGAAATTAATCAAGCTTCATTTTGGGAACCAGAAACCCACTGATGCAAAAAGAAAACAAATGAAACTTGAGTTGGGTGTAATTAATAAGTTTCTGCACAAGGTGCAAAAGACTTGAGGCACACTTTGGAATACAAAGCGTCCAGTGTAATGAAATCAAAGCAATGCAATACAACAATTTGACAGCTATAATATGCTCATGATTGCACGGAGCTATGAAGTTAGAGCCTTTTATATTACTGAGCAAGATAAATATGTGCATTTTTTTCAACATACACAGGATCTGAACAAAAGCTTTATAAAGGAAGGTGCCTTCCTTCTAAAATTAATTGTCGGCAGTAGCTCCAAATATTGGAAATTGGTTCCAAATACACACAAATCATATCTAATTCATTCATTGGAAAATTTCATAAGCAAATTTTGACAAACTGATTTTAAAACTGCATTGATAAATTACTTTAAAATAAGATTTTGATGAAACAGTTTTAGCTGTAAACTTTGAATAGCACTTCAATATGACTGGGGAACTTGCAATGTCATGCAGTACTTGGAATCTTGGATTCCCTACAGTGTGGAAACAGGCCATTCAGCCCATCAGGTCCACTCCACCCCTCCAAAGAGCATCCCACCCAGACCCTATCACCGTAACGCTGCATTATCATGGCCAATCCACCCACCCTGTACATCCATGGTCAATTCAGCATGGTCAGTCCACCCACCCTGCACATCCATGGACAATTCAGCATGGTCAGTCCAACCACCCTACACATCCACGGACAATTCATCATGGTCAGTCCATCCACCCTGCACATCCATGGACAATTCATCATGGTCAGTCCACCCACCCTGCACATCCATGGACAATTCATTATGGTCCGTCCTCCCACCGTGCACATCCATGGACAATTCATCATGGTCAGTCCACCCACCCTGCACATCCATGGACAATTCATTATGGTCCGTCCACCCACCCTGCACATCCATGGACAATTCAGCATGGTCAGTCCACCCACCCTGCACATCCATGGACAATTCATCATGGTCAGTCCACTCACCCTGCACATCCATGGACAATTCATTATGGTCCGTCCACCCACCCTGCACATCCATGGTCAATTCAGCATGGTCAGTCCACCCACCCTGCACATCCATGGACAAATCATCATGGTCAGTCCACTCACCCTGCACATCCATGGACAATTCATTATGGTCCGTCCACCCACCCTACACATCCATGGTCAATTCAGCATGGTCAGTCCATCCACCCTGCACATCCATGGACAATTCAGTATGGTCAGTCCATCCACCCTGCACATCCATGGACAATTCATCATGGTCAGTCCACCCACCCTGCACATCCATGGACAATTCAGCATGGTCAGTCCATCCACCCTGCACATCCATGGACAATTCAGCATTGTCAGTCCACCCACCCTGCACATCAATGGACAATTCAGAATGGTCAGTCCACCCACCCTGCACATCCATGGACCATTCAGCATGGTCAGTCCACCCACCCTGCACATCCATGGACAATTCAGCATGGTCAGTCCACTCACCCTGCACATCCATGGACAATTCATTATGGTCAGTCCATCCACCCTACACATCCATGGACAATTCAGCATGGTCAGTCCATCCACCCTGCACATCCATGGACAATTCAGCACGGTCAGTCCATCCACCCTGCACATCCATGGACAATTCATCATAGTCAGTCCACCCACCCTGCACATCCATGGACAATTCATTATGGTCAGTCCATCCACCCTACACATCCATGGACAATTCAGCATGGTCAGTCCATCCACCCTGCACATCCATGGACAATTCAGCATTGCAAATCTACCAAGCCTGCACATCAATGGACAATTCAGAATGGTCAGTCCATCCACCCTGCACATCCATGGACAATTCAGCATGGTTGGTCCATCCACCCTGAACATCCATGGACAATTCAGCATGGTCAGTCCATCCACCCTGCACATCCATGTACAATTCAGCATTGCAAATCTACCTAGCCTGCACATCTTCGAACTTTGGGAGGAAGGTGGAGAATCCAGGGGAAACCCATGCAGACATGGGAGAATGTGCAAACACCACAGTCACCGAAGGGTGGAATCAAACCCAGGTCCCTGGCACTATGAGACAGCAGTGCTAACCACTGAGCCACCATACTGCCTGCTGTGGGAGTGAAACAGCTGTGGGGTGAAATTATTTCAGAATTATTTATGATCTTTTTAAGTAATGAACTTCTAGAATATCTTTGGACAAATCAGTTGAATTCAGTTCACTTATCAAGAAGATTAGATTGATATATGGTGCAGAAGGTGAGCATTTATTTCAACCTAGCAAAGGTGAGGACTGCAGATGCTGGAAACCAGAGTTTAGATTAGAGTGGTGCTGGAAAAGCACAGCAGGTCAGGCAGCATCCGAGGAGCAGGAAAATCGACGTTTCATGCAAAAGCCCTTCATCAGGAACCTGTCACTTTCTCTGGTCCACTTGAGCTTGTTTGACAACTCTGCCAATCTAAATATAACATCATAACCATCTTTTCCTTCGTATGCCTGCCTAACATCCCTTAAATGCATGTATATTATTTTCATCAACCATTCACCATTGTTACAAATGCCACATTCTTACCACTCCTTGGATAAAATTTCTTGTTAATTTCCCATTGGACTTCCTTATTTATTGACATTCTCTCGATAAGGTTTTCCCCACAAGAGGAAACAGTGATCAGAATAAATGTAGGTGATGGGGTCTTGCCTAGCAGCTAGACCACCACATGAAGTGCCAATTATGCACCTAAATGGGTGGCATCAGGCCTTCTCTGGCATCAAGCACCGCAAGAATTGTAAGACTCACCCACTGAGAGTTGGTGGACAATTGTATTCGGCAGCCCTTGATTGCATGGTACTGTTAAAGGGAAGGCTGATGCCAATAACAAACCCACCTGGAGCCCAAGATTGCTGAGAGACATAGGCCACAGGTGAATGAAGGGAGTGTTTGACGGCAAGGGTAAGTGGTAGGTTCTCGGTGGACTGATAGGGTATGCTTTTCAGGATTCCCCCTCTGGTAAGTGCTAACTGCTGAGTGAGGTGTTGAGATGAAGTCCTCACATGAGAATGTTATAAAACCAACAAACCATGTTTCTGGGCAGCAGCTGTGAACTCAGATGCCCAGCAGACCAAGAGTTCTGATGCATGAATAGTGCTGGTCAGAGCACATAGTCTGGACCCAGTTTTCCTTTTATACGATTTAACGGCCTAGTTATTGGGTTATCAGACCGGTGTCAACCTGGTCAATGTGTTTTTGATTGATTTGATATGCAAAGTTTATACTTGGTTGTTCAAATTTGGAATCTGAAATAACTCCACAGAGGCTGGTATCCCATCAACAAGTCACTCTTTATTTATACACGACGAGTTATTGACTCGAGTACGGGCTCTTCAGAGTTAGTTGTCTGAGTGCAGAAATTCTGCCATTCCTTTTTTTATCTGCCAGTCAGGGCTCCCTCATTGGACCAAATTAACAGCCCCACTCACGAACTCGTATTCAATGGGCTGGAGCCAGAGCAATCCGGGGAGGGGGGTCAGGGGGCTGGAGCAGAGTGGGGAGGGTCAGAGGGAGGGCGGCCTGAGCAATCTGAGGATAGTCAGGGGGCCTGAGCAATCCGGGAATGGTCAGGGGGCCGTGGGTCTGAGCAGAGCGGGGATGGTCAGGGGGATGGGGGTCTGAGCAGAGAGGGGAGGGTCAGGGGGATGGTCAGGAGGATGGGGGTCTGAGCAGAGCGTTGACTGGGGACTGGTGCAGGTCAGTAGAGGCTGGTGAGCCCAGTCAGACCATGTGTGGAAGCCCCCTGTGCTGATCTACTGCAGGCCCTTTATAGAAAGAATGTAATGTATATCTCTTTAATTCTCATTTATGTAACCTTTACTATGAATAACTGTGAGTAATGTAACTCTTTTCCTTTTTTCATTTATTTTTCTATATTTCTAGAACAGTAGCTAGATATTTTGTACCCAAAATGTCAATATGTGGGTGACATTGTAAACATTTCACGAGACTCCTGTGCATGGTACTCGAGTACACATGACAATATAGGATATGCTATTCGATTCTGAGATCCAACTGGCTGACCTCATTACAATCACAATAAAATCTTGTGGATTTATTTTGTTAGTAAGGATTTCAGATTGTAAACTTGGGATTCTGATCTGGCATCATCCAAGATGATAATGGCCTTGTATAGGGCCTCATTTGGTGGCGCAGGCAGATGTCTGTCTGACATTTTTCCTGTCACAGGTTAATCAGGACAGGAGTGGGAAGGAAGCAGATTCAAGTGTCAAGTTGTTTTAAATTACTGATTTGAGAATTTAAGTCTGTTGCCTGTATAATTGAATTGCTTCTCCCTAATTTTGTCTATTCATATATCTTCCTTTAACAATTTGCCTCACAATACTTTTGAAGTAAATCTACCCCATCTGAAATATAATGTACATCTCCTCCAACTAAAAGCAAATCCAATGAAACCAAATCTGAGTTCAGAGAAAGTAGATAGAGAAGACAATAAAGGATAAAGAAATAAAATTAAATGGTGCAGGATGAGATGTGGCTTGTATGAATACCATGAACACCAGCATAGAGCAGTTTGGTTGTGTAATCTACCTCTGTGTTGTAAATTCTGTGATTTCATGTAAAAAGACCAGTTCTCCCACCAACAGAGGTCATGGTATTGAAATATTGGGATGGAGCACCTGCTGATGGAGACTGAATTGGCAAGTAAGCAATCCTTAAAGTGATGTCTGCAAAATACCTAAAAGTCTGAGAAAATTAAAAATTTAATTTGGGGGTATGGAAACTTTCATTTGGTGACCATAGTTCAAATGATTTCAGAATCAAAGTTGGCTGACTCAGTACGGACCAGGAATCAGCGATAATATGAAATCACTGACTCTGCATACCAGACACCAGCGTGAGCGTAGCACGTGTCAGGGAATTGACAATATGTGATTTTTCTCAAGAATAACTATAAATGTCTTCAAGAAATATGGTTCTGGTGAATTTATCCTTGAATGTCTAACAGCCACAGTGCAGCTATCTAACCTTCAAGGAATTGCTTGCTGTATTGTGTAATAGATGTTTATTTATAACCACTGAATAAATTCATTATAAAGGCTTCGAGGGTGAGCAGTAGTGAAGGTCTGAAAATTACATTACCTTGGCAATTACACTTTTAGTCATGAGGGACTAATCATGACCCTAACGTGACTTTTGTGCTAATATTATGTAATAAAACAAAGGCTAGAGTTTCCATGTCAAATATAATGTTCGCAAATTTAAAGATCTTTGAGTTGCAACAGTTGTTCAAATAAAATAGTAATGTTTAATGGCAACCAATGTATTTGAAATTGTGCCATTTAAATGGCTTCATTATGAATCCATGACAGACATGAACCAAATCACTGGGACCTTCCAGGCTCAGTTCCAAGTCTCTGCTTCATAATTAAAAACAGCTCAAGATTTTTTATAAAGTGCTCTATTCAAACCTCAGCTCCAGCAAAGCTGAGTTTTAAGTTACAAAATTATTCAATGAATTAATAGTTCCAACTGAATCTCTCCTCTAATTGTGTTTTATCCCTTTGCAATGCAAGATTTGAGCTCAGTAATTTAAGCCTTTTATATTGACAGGATGATCCATTGCGTATTTGCTATTGTTGAAAGGTCTGCAATATAAAGAATTGCTATTTCTAGAGCAGGGCCTTAAATGTCTGCCACCATTATTAGGCTGGACAGAGTTAATATGATTGCTGGTTTAGTGTCAATGTTCCTATTGAGTTATGTCTCATGTCTCAGCATGCCTTTAAGAGACCTGCTCATGACATTATCATTGCATCAGAGCATACGACCTGAGGGTATAAAGAGCTTATAAACCATCTTACCTTGGATCATTGGATGCTGCCAAACCTGCTGAGTTTCTCCAACACTTTCTGATTTTAGTTCAGATCTCCAGCATCCAGAGTACTTTGTTTTTATTTATTCCAATGTATGTCTAATGTTTGATTTTACTGGATCCAATCAGTTTCTTATGTTTTGGGAGACAACAGAAGCATTTCTGCATCAAGTAAAACACCCTCCTGGAGACAAATGCACAGCAATTGCTGGCATTACCTTATAGAGGTAGAACCACTGTCTGTGCCTTTGAGAATCCTGGTCAGGAACAATAAGGGTTAGGTCTATCAGTGTTGGACTAAGTGAAGGGGTTGGGAGGGGTTAAAGCTTTCCTTGTGTGGTCTGCAGGAGCACTCATGCCTTTCCTGAAACCATAACTTTAAAAAAAACTCTTTCCCAGGGATCTCTAGCTCTCAATAGTTTGACCTTGTATGAAGTGTACCATGTACAGCTCACTTGCTCAGGGCCAAGGCTACAATTACTGTTTGCCACCCAACTTGTAATAGAAGGACTTATGGCACAATGGGTAACATCCCTGCCCCTGAGGAAGAAGCTCCACTTTCAAGAACCACCCAAGGCGTATTTCGAAAGTAGCCAGTTAAATTGATTATCAACCTGCAAATCCTTTCCTGGCAGCCCATTAGCAGGCTGTAAGAGCAGAAGAGGTTCCTGGTCAGCCAAATGATGGAAAAATAAATGGACCTACAATCATCATAATGTAGAGTTCCAATCTACAACATTCATGTAAAAGTGCACAACAAATTGTACCCTCTGAATGATCTGTGACAGGGCACCACCAGACACCTATCTAGTTGACACTGAACCCTTCCTGAGCATGACCTGTTTGCCTGCTGAAAACACCAGTTGGATCCAATTCGTTGGGAAAGTAGTCAGGTCCCAAGGAGTACCTCTGCCCAGTTTCCACCAGCGAGCAGGAGTTAAAATTGAGAGGACTGAATTCACATTTTGTACTTATGGCAAGTTATAAAATTAAGTTTTATTGAATTATTCATTAACTGACTAATATCAGAAAAACATATCCTGTAAACAACTGAGTCACAAATCTAAGGAAGGGAACCTGCTACTCTTCCTGGTCTGGTGTAGTCTGTCCAGACTATGTATCTCACTCGTTAGACACTGAGAGCAGTTGAATCAACTTCATTCAACTTTACAAGTTGGCATGGATGGGAGTTGGGGACAATCAATCCCTGCATTATTACTCCAGCACCATAACTACAAGAACATCATTCCCACTTTAATCAAACCTACATCATTCAGCAATACAGTACTATTTGGTTAAATTGACAATTGTAGGTGTCAACTACATCAAAAAATTGTTAGCCATCATTTCACTAATTAATGCTTTCTTCATCTGCTCAGCTAGTTTTTTTCTAACACAATGTTGCTGTCACTTTTAAATTCAGTGATTATTGTGAGTTTCTATTCAGTGGATGGCTGTAGTCTGGTGCTGTTAGGGGTGAAATCTACCATTTGGGCCCACTTATAATGGAAGGACATCAATACATTTCCAAGTCAAAATTGTGCGCTACCCATTGGCAAATTGCATCTATGCGCTTGTCCTTCCAACTGGTAAAAGTAAAAGCTTTGAAAGGTGCTGCCAAAGGTAGTTTTGTGAATTCCTGCACTGCGTGTTGCATATTATTGTCATGCCTCACAGGAGTATCATGCTAGAAATCATGGCCCACTATTCCTGGAGTTATCGCAAAAGTTAAAGATTTTACCAAAGTATATAAAATTCCTCTGTTTACCTGTCTTCGTAGACATAGATTAACAGAAAGCACAGACCAAGTTGACCACATTCCAAACTTCAATCAATCCATCCCTCACTATTATAAACTAGGGAAAACAAGCCCAGCTTGTCCAATCTTTCCTCATAAGACAACCCACCCATTCCTAGTGTCAAACTAATAAGCCACCTCTGAGCCACCTCCGATGCATTTACATCCTCCCTTCAATAAAGAATCCAAAACTGCACACAATATTTGGGATATGCTATCAGCAATGCCTTCTAAAACGGAAGCATTACAATCTTACATGTTCAAATCCTCATACAATAAAGGATATATCCCACTGGCCTTCTTGATTACATTGCAACTACACCCATTCAGGAAGGTGGAGACAGTTCCATCACGCTCCTGATTTGGACATATGGTCAGTCAAGAGGTAGTTTTGCAGACTACCCAGCTTCTGACCTACTGTTGAAGCCATAGTATGCACATACCCGGTTCAATTAAGAAAGCTGCTAGTGATGAATACTATCATTGATGCTGCAAGCTGACCTCACCTTCCTTATATCAAACTCAATGAAACCTCTTTACCTCTGAAAGTCCTCCTATTGTCTACTCTCCAGTCCCTGCTTATTACTGGGACATCTCTATCTTAACCTTACTATATAACTGGGCTTATGTAGCCTGAGTTGCCTTTTCTCCAAAGATGTGTATGTTTAGGCAGCTATCTTTCATAAAATATTATCCCCCTTCTTCTTTTCTCTGTACTTCTTCTAGGTCTTTCCTTCCCCATCATGCCTCCTATCATTTCTCCTCTCTTGGCTACTTTTCCTGTCCACTTAATCCTATGATATTGTCCCCTCCTTTCACATGATTCCAACTCTCATTTCAAACTTTTTGTTTAGGTTCACCACTTTCCTGCCTCAGATTCTTGATGAAATAAATTCTCACCACTGCTGATTTCAACCATTATGTCTAAACATTATGTACCCTCTCTCTTTCTCTCTCACACTTCACTCCAATCTGGTTTGGGAGCACTTTAGAGGGAACTGCAAATGATGTACAAGTGTCAGGGCATAGTTCCTTGAAAATGGAGTCATAGGTAGACAGGATGGTGACGGCGGTGTTTGGCACACTTGCCTTCATTGGTCAGAACATCGAGTATAGGAGTTGGGACTTCATGTTGCGGCTGTACAGGACATTGTGAAGGCCACTTTTCAAATACTGCTCTTATTTGAGGGGTGATCTTATCAAGCTTTATAAAAGCAATAGCGGTATGGATTGGGTGAATAGCCAGTGTGGGCGAGTTCAAAACTACCAGACATAGGTTTAAGGGGAGAGGGGAAAGATTTAAAAAGGACCTGAAGGGTAACTTTTTCATGCAGAGAGTAGTGCGTGTATGGAACAAGCTGCCAGAGAAAATGGTGGAGGCTGGTACAATTATAATATTTAAAAGGAATTTAGATGGATACACGAATAGGAAGGGTTTAGAGGGATATGGGCGGAATGTTGGCTCTGATGAAGAGTTGAAAATGTGTTGCTGGAAAAGCGCAGCAGGTCAGGCAGCATCCAAGGAACAGGAGAATCGATGTTTCGGGCATAAGCCCTTCTTCAGGAATGAGGAAAGTGTGTCCAGCAGGTTAGGATAAAAGGTAGGGAGGAGGGACTTGGGGGAGGGGCTTTAGAAATGCGATAGGTGGAGGGAGGTCAAGGTGAGGGTGATAGGCCGGAGTGGGGTGGGGGCGGAGAGGTCAGGAAGATGATTGCAGGTTAGGAAGGCGGTGCTGAG
>NC_057711.1:33185060-33191019 GCF_004010195.1 Chiloscyllium plagiosum | reverse complement strand
CCCTCAACCTATCGCATTTCCAAAGCCCCTCCCCCAAGTCCCTCCTCCCTACCTTTTATCTTAGCCTGCTGGACACACTTTCCTCATTCCTGAAGAAGGGCTTATGCCCGAAACGTCGATTCTCCTGTTCCCTGGATGCTGCCTGACCTGCTGCGCTTTTCCAGCAACACATTTTCAGCTCTGATCTCCAGCATCTGCAGACCTCACTTTCTCCTCTAATGAAGAGTTATTTGGATTTGGAACACAGTAGCTTGTTTTCTCTCTGTGGGTGTTACCTGACCTGCTGTGATCTCCATTTCCAGTACAGATTCCAGCATCTGCAGTAATTTGCTACAACATTACAATATCCTCTGGTGGAGAACACCACAGATAGCAATGTTGGAGTCTGAAAGATATGATGCAGTAAAAATGAAAATATCAAGCTATTGTTCAGCAAGAATGTCTTGTTCAATATTTGCTCCCTTTTTTCTGGAAGACAGATTTTAAAGCATTAGCTGGACTGGTGTGCTGTTACAGTGTCGTGATCTCATGTCTACTTTGCAACTGAATAGATGTATTCAATTTTATCCTTGCTCTTTTCTTTCTAAATACGACTGAGTGGATTACTAGTCCAATGGAAAGGGCAGTTAAAAGTCAATCTCTGGAAACATGTACAGACTAAACCAGGTAATGACTGCAAGGACAAAATTTAAAAGTGATTTGGGGTGTGGATTGGAGGCAGCTGGGTCCATAGTTTGGTGTAACTGGCCTCGATCTATGCCATAATATTGATAGCAAGCTAATTCAATCAAGGGTGGCTCAGCCTCGGAACAGTGGCCAATGCAAAATGGTGGACAGATATCTGAGGCCAGTTAAATTTAATTATGGGGCCCATGTCCAGTTGACCTGGTGGGTTCAGAGCAGTGGGTGGGTTATGAATGGTTAATGCAAGTGCATTAACCTCCAACTGACCCATAGTGACAGATACCGATAATGGTTTCTGGCTATTCTTGAAAGAGATTGTCCCTCCAGGAGCACGGACAGGCAACAGTGGCTTTTAAAAAGTTAAAATGGACGATCTTATGTGCCTCACTGTCTATATGTTCACACCAACAGCTGCCACCTTGACAATCACTGAATTCAAAAGCACCTTCCACTGGCTGTTCAGCAATGGGAGTTCTCTTGATTGCCTGATGAGCCCACTCCCTGACTTCAAAATGACTGTGGCTGTGGCCCATGGACATGCGGTTCAGTGTCAGCATCTGAAACTAGGCCTCATTTCTGGTTCCCAATCCCTGACTGAAGGTCCATCTCCACATTTCCTTCCTGAAAAGGCATGAATGCATTTTAAAGACAATTCAACAGCTTCACAGTCATTGTTACAGCTCTGATATTTTACTTGAAAATTTTAATTTTAAGCAGATACTTTTACTAAGGCACAGAATATTCATCATACAGTTCTTCAAAGAAAAGACATAGTAAAATGTTTTGCAAACCTATTTTGACCTGTTGTAACTTTGGTGGGTGGAAAATGAGAGCCTTTTTGAACTAGATTAAACTTTACTGCAGCCTTTAGTCCTTTACCGGTTACTAATGGTCATAACCCTGTATGCACAATAGAAAATTCAGAGACAGATGTTCCCAATGACATTACAATCACCAGAAATCAAAATAATATTTGAAACAAGTGTAATAGAGCAAAATTAATTAACCCACTGTCCTGATATATAATATGGATCATTAACCTTTACATTTCAGTAACTAACTTCGAATTTGTAGACTTTCATTTGAGGGAAAACTTTTAAAAATTCGGCAGGGCATTTTAAAATAGCAGTTTAAGTTCAAAATTGTCAATTTCCACAGGAATTTGCAGAGGATAGTATAAATAACATGAGAGAAACTGTTTTTCATATCCTGAAAAGATTTTTAAGCACAATCTCTGGCAAGATTGTGGTAGAGTGAGATGCTCCAGCTGGAATTCCTCTGCTTGCCAATCCCTTTTCCTTTTTCCCTCTTGATGCAGTTTTTCGTTCCCCCATCACGTCCCGTCAAAACTTTTAACTTGTTAAACTATCTTACCGGGAGGGAGTGGAGAACGGAGTCCAAAACCAGCCTGGCCTGGAGACCAGGCCAGTTGTGGCCGGAGCCCGAAGCAGAGCACGTGGGTCGGACCCCAGAGAGGGAGCAGAGCGAGGGCGAGCCAAGTCCCAAAGCGGGGAGCCAGAGCACAGGGTCCAAGTCCCAGAGTAGGGAGCAGAGCATGTGGGCTGGAGCCCAGAGCAGGAGGCAGAGCCGGAGCCCGAAGCAGAGCACGTGGGTCGGACCCCAGAGAGGGAGCAGAGCGAGGGCGAGCCAAGTCCCAAAGCGGGGAGCCAGAGCACAGGGTCCAAGTCCCAGAGCAGGGAGTGGAGCATGTGGGCTGGAGCCCAGAGCAGGGGGCAGAGCATGTGGGCCAGAGCCCAGAGCAGGGGGCAGAGCATGTGGGCCAGAGCCCAGAGCAGGAGGCAGAGCATGTGGGCCGGAGACCGGAGCAGGAAAAAAGCATGTGGGCCAGAGCCCAGAGCAGGAGGCAGAGCATGTGGGCCAGAGCCCAGAGCAGGAGGCAGAGCATGTGGGCCGGAGCCGAGAGCAGGAGGCAGAGCATGTGGGCCAGAGCCCAGAGCAGGAGGCAGAGCATGTGGGCCAGAGCCCAGAGCAGGAGGCAGAGCATGTGGGCCAGAGCCCAGAGCAGGAGGCAGAGCATGTGGGCTGGAGCCCAGAGCAGGAGGCAGAGCATGTGGGCTGGAGCCCAGAGCAGGGGGCAGAGCTTGTGGGCTGGAGTCCAGAGCAGGAGGCAGAGCATGTGGGCCGGAGCCCTAATCAGGAGGCAGAGCATGTGGGCCAGAGCCCAGAGCAGGAGGCAGAGCATGTGGGCCAGAGCCCAGAGCTGGGAGCAGAGTACATGGGCTGAGTATTAGAGCTGGGAGCAGAGCATGTGGGCCGGGGGCCAGAGCGGGAGCAGAGCGAGCACAACAGACGGAGCCCGGGGCAGGATCAGAGTGGGCTCAGGCTGAGTTGGAAGCAAAGTCACAGCCAGAATCTGGAGCGGGAGCAGAGCAAGCCCAGGCCGGGCTGGGAGCAGAGTCACAGGCTGGAGCCCAGAGTGGGAGCAGAGCAAGCCCAGGCTGAGCTGGGAGCAGTCACAGGCTGGAGCCCGGAGTGGGAGCAGAGCAAGCCCAGGCTGAGCTGGGAGCAGTCACAGGCTGGAGCCCAGAGTGGGAGCAGAGTGGGTCCAGGCCGGGCTGGGAGCAGAGTCACAGGCCAGAGCCCGGAATGGGAGCAGAACGAGCCCAGGCCAGCAGGGGGGAAGGGTCCTCGAGGCGAATCTGGGACAGTGGATGTAGCATGGCCTGGTGTCCACAAGCTCGGCAGGCACGTACTCAGTGAAAATGAACTATGACTTGAGTACTTTAAAAATACTTTTTAATATCATTTTGCACTTTTAAACTCTGTATTCCCAAGCTAGTCTTTTTCTCTCCAGTTTCAATTCTGTGACAACACTTTAAGTATCTGAATCTTTGTACCTAAGATGGCGCTGAGAGGTGACATTACAAACTTTTCACTGCACTCATTCGACTGCATGTGACAATAAGGGCTACTCTTTTACCTCACACTTGGAATGCGCTGCTCCTAATGAGGCCTGTTATTGATTCCAGGGATAAGCTTCTCATCTGCAAGTGTTGCTAGAACAAAGACTGTTCTCCAAACTTATTCTGCAAACAAAAGGATTGAACTAAATAAAAGCAAATTACTGCGGATGCTGGAATCTGAAACCAAAAGAGAAAATGCTGGAAAATCTCAGCAAGTCTGGCAGCATCTGTAAGGAGAGAAAAGAGCTGATGTTTTGAGTCTAACTGACCCTTTGTCAAAGCTGAGCTGACTGCAGTTTAAAACAACTGCCTCTAACAATGAGCTGTAACTCCTACTAGAACTTCAAGATCAATACTGGAGCATTCCTTCACCCATGGACTGTATTTTTTTTCAATTCTACCTCATCTTGCCCCAGAACTTGCTCTATTTGTTCTACAAGCATATGAATCGGGAGGAGGAACAAGCCATTCAGTCCCTGAAGATTAGAGTGGTGCTGGAAAAGCACAGCAGGTCAGGCAGCATCCAAGGAGCAGGAAAATTGATGTTTCGGGCAAAAGCCCATCATCAGGACTTTTCCTGATGAAGGTCTTTTGCCCAAAGTGTCGATTTTCCTGCTCCTCGCATGCTGCCTGACCTGCTGTGCTTTTCCAGCACCACTCTAATCTTGACTCTAATCTCCAGCATCTGCAGTACCTACCTCCGCCTATTCAGTGCCTGAAGCCTGGTTTGTTATTCAATAAGACAGACAGGAGGCTGGAATGACACAGCGAGCCAGGGAGCATCAGGAGAAGTCAATGTTTCGGGTGTAACCCTTCTTCAGAACTAAAGATGGGTGTAAGGCGAGCTGCAGATAAAGGTGGGGGGGAGGGGAGAGTGCAGGGTGGTGAGGTGGAGACAGGTAGAGGGTACGACCCGGTTGGTTGGGATGGGATGAATCCAGTAGGTGGCTGAGAGGAATGGAAGGGAGGGGGGAAGGGCTGGGAAGTGAGTCAGGGGATTGCTATTCAATAAAACCATGGCCAATCCAATTTTGACCACAATTCCACATTCTGATACAACCTTGATAATCTTTTACTTCCTTGTTAATCATGAGACAACCCACTCTGTCTCCCAATGTGAGGAATCCACCATTAGCTTGTGTGTGTCTGTGCATATTTATAGATGTAAATGTGTTAAGTGTGTAAATTATATATGGTATGTTTATATATATATATATATGCATCTAGCTACGGTGTCACAGAATTCAGAACTGGTTTTTACTTTTTTTTATTAGGTTTTGTACATTATATCAGCTTGTATACAATGTTTGAGTTTACATTGAATTGGGAAAAATATCATCGGTTGAACCAATCTCAGGAGGAGAAAAGACAAGAATTTATTTGCCTCTTAGACTTAGTCATAGCAATAAGAACATAAAGAATAAATATTGGGCTGGATAGAATAAATAGAGAGAAGCTATGAAGAGGGCATTGGATAGTGATTTGGACAAAAACAGTGTACAGAGGTATGGAGAAAAAGCAAGAGATTAGTATGAGTTAGTCATGCTCATTTGAAGGTCGGTGCAAGCACAATGGGCCAAATGGCCTCCTTCTGCAAGGTCATTATTCTGTGAATAGGAGCAAAAGAGGACTATACAAATGGGGAGGTGATGGGCTAATTATATCCTTGCTGGACATCAGCATCCAGCATCTACAGTCCTCCTTTTCCTTTAATCCAGAGATCCAAGTAATGTTCAAGGGATTCAAATCCAATTTGAATTCAAAAACAAATCTGGAATTAAGTGTCTAACTATGACAATGAAACTTTTGTCTGAAAACCCCATCTGGATCACTCGTGTCGTTCAGGGAAGAAACTCTGCTGTCCTTACGTCTGACCTACATGTGACTCCAAATCCTTGGCCTCTTAACTGTCCTCTGGACAATTAGAAGATGGGCAATAAATGCTGGTCAAGCCAACAATGCCCACATCCCATGAATGGATTAAAATAAACAGTCCAGCATGCTTCACCATATAATCATGACTAATCTTTAGACTGAACTCATTCTGATCCCCATATCCCTTGATTCTCTGAGAGAACAAAATATCTCGACCCCAACGGTCTTTTCGCAGCAGAGAGCGGCGGGAGCTGGGCGGAAGTTCAGACGGAGCGCAAAGCTGGTCGGGAAGGTAAGTGATTGCTATTAGAGTGGGTGTGTTGTAAACCCCAGGTCCTACAAAGTAGGGACTCCCTCCCTCCCACCTCCTCTAACCTTAATTAAGAGTCCACAGACGTGCCACAAAAAGAGGGTCTAAGGAAGTTTAGATCGAAGAGTGAGGCTTCAGCTCAGGAATCTTTGACAAGGAGGTTGAG
>NC_057711.1:33165662-33181612 GCF_004010195.1 Chiloscyllium plagiosum | reverse complement strand
TGGCAGCAGGAAACATGTTTCCGCTGATGGGTGAGTGCCGAACCAGAGGAAACATCTTAAAAATACGTGGTAGACCATTTAGGACAGAGCTCAGGAGAAATTTCTTCACCCAGAGAGTGGTGGCTGTGTGGAATGCTTTGCCCCAGAGGGCAGTGGAGGCCCACTCTTTGGATTCATTTAAGAAAGAGTTGGATAGAGCTCTCAAAGATAGTGGAGTCAAGGGTTATGGAGATAAGGCAGGAACAGGATACTGATTAGGAATGATCAGCCATGATTATATTGAATGGCGGTGCAGGCTCGAAGGGCTGAATGGCCTACTCCTGCACCTATTGTCTATTGTCTATTGTCTATCTGTCTATCTCATTTCTAAGTATACTCAATGGTGGGTCATCTACAACTGTTTGGGCTTGACAATTCCAAAAATTTACAAGTCTTTGAGTGAAGAAATCTCTCCTCATGTCAGTTTGAAAAATATAGGCTCTATATACTGAAACTATATTCTGCCACACAAACATTTACCCCAAAACAGCATGAGATTCTAAGGATGTTATCACCAAACCTGTACCACCTGACACTTGGAGCAAGAACGCCTCATATTCCGCCTTGGGATCCTGCGACCACATGGCATCAATGTGGATTTTACCAGTTCCATCATTTTCCCTTCCCACACATCATCCCAGTCCCAAGCCTCCATCTCAGCACTATCCTCCTGACCTAGCCATCAGCTTTCCCACCTATCCACGCCACCCTCCTCTCCGAACTATCACCTTCTCCCTCACCTTCATCTACCTATCACATTCCCAACTACCTTCCCCCCAACTCCCAACCATCTCCCATTTATCTCTTAGCTGTCCCAACCCACAAGCCTCATTCCTGATGAAGGACTTATGCCCGAAACATCGATTCTCCTGCTCCTCGGATGCTGCCTGACCTGCTGTGTTTTTCCAGCACCACACTCTCGACTCTGACATTCGTAGGAACCAAGATATATATATCTTAATGAATTTATTGCAGGATCTTTACAAATTAACCCAGAGTTCCTATTGAAGATCTCACAGGATTTCCTTCCATTATGCTGGCAGATGGACTCTGTGTTAAGGATACAGTTGTACTATTCTCCAGATGCTGCAGATGTCTTTTTAAGGGATAAAACCTCTAACTGCCCCTTAAAAAGCCAGTGACAACAGGCAGCAGCTGTGAGGGAGTATTGGTCAAGCAGAGTGTTGAGCCGACCGCTATGACTATCTATGGCAGGGCTTCCTCAGCTGGAGCTCAGCAAAGTCCCGGGAGCAGATGGGATCAGGGTGATGAGGCATGTTAGCCTTCATCCTGGTGTAAGTGGAGCAAACTAGGAAGTTGGGTAAATCCCCAAACTAAGCAATTCATTTTGTACAGGACTTTGGGTGTTCACAATGTATACCTGAGGGCAGAGTGAGCGAATGACAACACAGTATCTCCAGCGACACTGCAAACAGTGCTAGGTTTTTCAGTTACTTAGGGCTGGTGAGTTTCACACATATCGGAATATGCACCCTATTAAAACCATAGAATCCCTACAATGTGGAAGCAGGCCATTCAGCCCATTGAGTCCACACCACCCCTCCGAAAGGCATCATACCCAGACTCACCCTATGCTAGGTCCTGAAACCTGCATTTCCTATGGCTGATCCACCTAGCCTACACATCTCTGTATACAATGGACAATTTAGTATGGCTAATCCACCTTTGGACTGTGAGAGGAAACTGGAACACCCGGAGGAAACCCACGCAGACACAGGGAGAATGTGCAAACTCCACACAGACAGTCGCCTGAGGCAGTCAAACCCAGGTCCCTGGGGCTGTGATGCAGCAGTGCTAACTACTGAGCCACTATGTTGTCCCATTAGTCCCATGGAAACTAGATGGTTCCCCCATACGCTTCGCTGCTGACTCCAAAACCCTGAAAGGCACCAGTAGGTATGATCTTGGTGGACTTTCTTTTCACTTATGTTCTTTAAAAAAAAACACAGTGCAGATTAATTTGCCAGTGATATGCAATCACTGTTATAATTTATAATAATTTCAATAAAGTATAGCTCACATGAAAAATAATTTCCTTGCCTTTGATGTATTTGGCCCTCCCAGTATCATGGAGCATGTGGGCAGTGTGGAGCTGGAGCTAGATGGAGCTTCAGCACTGACTCTGACTGAATCAAGTCTTAACTGATGTTGCACTGGTTCCAAAGTCAACATTGTCTCCTCAAACACGATGAACAGTAATCATGCCAAAGGCACAGAGCCATTTGATGACAACATTTCAAAATGTTTAATCAGCTCGATGTTAGGCAGTCACAATGCCAGGATTGGGAATTGTGATAAAAGAAAGAGCTTGATTTATCTAGTTTTGATTTCACGATGTCCCAAAGTGTTTCACAACCAATGGAATGCTTGTTACTGTGCAGCTTCCACATTGTAATGTAGGGAAAAACAATGGGCTAATATGCACACAGTAGCAACTTAAACAAGATTGTCAACTTGGGCTGGATATATTCCAGGAGAACTCAGTGCAAGTGAAATCCTAGAAAGCTGGTTACATAGCATGAATGGACTTAACAGGTGGCTGACATTTCCATGAGACCATGCTACAGAAATTTCTTAAGGTCAAATGCAAATGTTAAACCATTTCTTTCCTTGTTAACTTATTAATTGCATGTGAATTAAAAAAACACAGTTAGGCTACTTCCTGGTGAACACTTGTTGTACTGGTGCATTCCTTCCAAAATGGGAGAGACCCCCCTGGGGTGATGCTTACCTCAAGTTTTGGCCTCTTGGGACTTCCTTTCAGCTGGGGATGCAGATGTGAAGACCTTTCAGTTGGCTCACAGTGCTGTAGGTGGAATATTCTTCGCATTTAGGAGTGCATTGAATGTTCAGGCAGTTGCCCCTCAATCACCCTTTCCTTTACCTTCCAGATCCTTCAATCTCTGGGTTTCTTGAGATTGACTGGAGGCTTGGCACCCGGCAGCTGTGATATTAGTGAGTAACCATATTAAATACATTCCAGGTCATCACCTCGTTGTGCCCGTTTTGGGGTGATTCCTGTGAACCAGGTCACCACCACGCAGACCAAATGGACAGGGTCTGAAAGGAGGTTGCTGATGAATTGGGTATGCTCCCAGCCATCTGGGGAGGGTTAGCAACCCTAGGTGAATAGTTTACTGAAAAGAAAGAGTTGTGGATGCTGGAAATCTGTAATTTGCTCCATTAATATTTCATCATTGTCAGTGAATAACGTTGTGGGATTAATATCAGCTGAGTCACTGTGAAACTATTCTTACCATGTTGAAGTAGAGCCAAAGGAACCTCTACACTCACACGTAGGCCTCACTTCAACGTCAAAGTTAAAAAGCAATATCATTTGATGGTGAAATGGGCTATTCAGCCCATCAAATCTGCTCTACCATTTGATATAATCATGGCTGATCTGTGTTCCAAATTCCATCTCTTCCCAATAGGTGAACAAGAATCTTGCCTGACAAGGCCACATCTCCCTCTGTCTTAAAATATTCATGACACCACTTCCACTGCCTTCTGAGGCAGACTTCCAAAGTAACACATCCGCAGAAAACAAAAATTCCCCTTGCCTTCTGACCTAAAAGAGTGACACTTAATTTTAACAGGGTCTCCTGGTTCAAGATTAGTTCACCCATAAACGTAAACGTTATTTCCGTGTCCAATTTGTCAAGACCGTTCAGGATTTTATACACTTCAGTCAAATGTTGCCTCAGTCTTTTGAACTCCATATCAGAAACAAACCTGGCTTGGCCAATCTTTCCTCAAAAGACAACTCACACATTCTAGGTATTAATCTAATAACCAACTCTGAATTGCCTCCAATGTAGAAACATCCATTCTTAAATAAGGAGACTGAAACTGCAGACTGCATTCAAGACATGGTCTCACCAATGTCCTGTATAACTGAAATATAAAGCCTTTACTTTTATGTCAATTTTTCTTGTTGTAAAGGATAATTTCTGTCAGACTTCTTGCTTACAGGCTGTACCTGCATACTAACCCTTTATTACACATTCACTAGAACACCTAGACCCTGTTGCACTTCAGAATTTTGTAGTTGCTCTCCATTTAAGTAATATTCTGCATTTTCATTCTTCTTGCAAAGTGAACAACTTCTTATTGTCCCATACTATTCTCCATCTGCCAGACTTTGCCCACTCACATAACCTATCCAAATAGGTCTGCATTTTGTTATGTCTTCACAACATATTTTCCTACCTCTCTTTGTGTCATCTTTAAATTTAGCCACCATGCCTTTGATCTCTTCATCTAATTCATTGATATGAATTGGAAAAAGTTGAAGGACCTGCACAGACCCTTGTAGGAGCCCACTTGTCACATCCTGCCAATTTGAAAAAGTCACATTTCTGTTTGCTCTGTTTTCTGCCAGCCAGCCAGTTTTCTATCCATGTCAGCATGTTACCTGCACTCTACTCCCCTCGCATCCCCCCATCCACAGACACCATGAGCTCCTACTTTGCATGATAACCTTTTACATGGAACCTTCTGGAAATCCAGCTTCATCAAGGAACACCACCACCAACCACACCCCCCCCCCCCCCCCACCCCAGCTCTTCAGTCACAGTGCATGCTGCTCTATCTAAGAACACTGATAAATTAGCTAAATATGATTTAACCATGCTGACACTTCCTGATTACCTTGAGATTTCTCAAGAGATCTTTCAGTTATAACCCCCTTAATGATGGATTCTAACACCTTTCCCATGAAAGATGTCAAGATAACTGACCTGTGTTTCCTGTTTTCTGTTTTCCATCATTTTTGAATAGAAGATTTTGTTTTAGTGCCATTTTTCAGTCTTCTATTGGTTCAAGTGGGGTGGGCATCTCTGGTCAGATCAATCATCCATTCATCAATGAATTGCTGTGGTTCTGGAGTCACGTGTTGGCCAGACCAAGGAACAATATCAGATTTTCTTTCCATATGGACATTGTGCACCAGATGGGATTTTATGACAATTAACAGTAATTTCACAGCTGTCAATAGGATAGCTTTTTATTCCAGATGTCTATTGAATTCAAATTTCATCATCTGCCATTTTGTCCCCAGAACATTATTTTGAAGTTCTATCTTACTAGGCTAGTGACAATACCACAATTCTACCATCTTCCTCACTCTCATGGAATGTTTCCAAACTCCAATGAAGTTTGATAAGTTATCACCAATGCATCAATTACCTCAGTAGCTACCTCTTTTTTAGAGACTAGAGTATAGCCCATCAGATCCCTGGGACATACTAACCTGAAGCTACATCAATTCGCTCACTCCCACTCTCTCGTGATTATAATTTCACCAATATCCTCACTTCCTTCAACATCCTGATTCATAGGTATTACTTGGATGTTTTGTATTCACTGAAATGAAGACAGATGCAAAATATTTATTCATTATATCCACTATTACTTTATTCTCTACTGTTAATTCCTCATTATCCCCACCTAGATGTCCAACATTCAATTTAATGATGCTACTCCTTTTTAGACGCCTATTAGAAACTCTTAAAACATAGAACATTACAGCACAGTACACGCCTTTCAGCCCTCAATGTTGCGCCAACCTGTGGAACCAATCTGAAGCCCATTTAACCT
This sequence comes from Chiloscyllium plagiosum, assembly GCF_004010195.1. Taxonomy (NCBI): domain Eukaryota; kingdom Metazoa; phylum Chordata; class Chondrichthyes; order Orectolobiformes; family Hemiscylliidae; genus Chiloscyllium; species Chiloscyllium plagiosum. Next base: position 33,175,951 of record NC_057711.1, on the reverse strand, counting down.
ACACTATACCAGCCTCATCCATATGACCATTTAAATACCCTTAACGTTGGCGAGTCTACTACTGTTGCATGCAGTGCATTCCACACCCCTACTACTCTGAGTGAAGAAATTACCCTGACATCTGTCCTATATCTATCATCCCTCAATTTAAAGCTATGTCCTCTCATGCTAGCCATCGTCATCCAAGGAAAAAGGCTTTCACTGTCCACCCTATCTAACCTCTGATTATCTTATATGTCTCAATTAAGTCACTTCTCAACCTTCTTCTCTCTAATGAAAACAGCCTCAAGTCCCTCATCCTTTCCTTCTAAGACCTTCCCTCCAAACCCAGCAACATCCTAGTATATCCCTTCTGAACCCTTTTCTAAGCTTCCACATCCTTCCTATAATGCAGTGACCAGAATTGTATGTAATACTCCAAATGTGGCTGCACTATTGTCTTGGACAGTTGCAGCATGATCTCATGTTTCTGAAACTCAATCCCTCTACCAATAAAAGCTAATATAACATTTGCCTTCTTAACAACCCTATCAATCTGGGTGGCTACTTTCAAGGATCTATGGACGTGGACACCGAAAACTCTCTGCTCATTCACACTACCCAGAATCTTACCATTAGCTAGTACTCCGTATTCCTGTTACTCATTCCAAGGTGATTCACCTCACACTTTTCTGTATTAAACTCCATTTGCCACCTCGCAGCCCAGCTCTGCATCTTATATATGTCTCTCTGTAACCCACAACATCCTTCGTCACTATCCACAACTCTACCGTCCTTAGTGTCACCTGCAAATTTACTAACCCATCCTTCTATGCCCTCATCCAGGTCATTTATAAAAATGACAAACAACAGAGGACCCAAAACAGTTCCTTGCATTACCCCACTAGTTACTGAATTCCAGGATGAATATTCCCCATCAACCACCACCTTCTGTCTTCTTTCAGTTAGCCACTTTCTGATCCAAACTGCTAAATCACCCTCAATCCCATGCCTCCGTATTTTGTGCAATAGTGTATCATCGGGAACCTTATCAAACACCTTACTGAAATCCATATTCACCACATCAACTGCTTTACCCTGATCCACCTGTTTGGTCACCTTCTCAAAGAACTCTATAAGGTTTGTGAGGCACGACTTACCCTTCACAAAACCATGTTGACTATCCCTAATCAACTTTTTCCTTTCTTGATGATTATAATTTCTATCTCTTATAACCCTTTCCAATACATTACTCACAACTGAAGTAAGGCTTGCAGGTCTATAATTACCAGAATTGTCTCTACTCCCTTTCCTGAGCAAGGGGACAACATTTGCTATCCTCCAGTCTTCTGGCACTATTCCTGTAGACAATGACGACACAAAGATCAAATGCCTTGTTACTCGCTAATTTCTCCTAACATTCTAATTTCTTTATCCTGGTTAATCTTCTAGTCATTCTCTGCCATTCTTTGAATTCTGATGAGGCAGCTGATCTGTCATTTACACTTGTCACTCATATGCTTTTTCCTTAAGTTTGATGATTTTTAAAATTTCTTTAGATTATCCATGGATGATGCGTCCTTCCTTTGGAATTTTTCTTTATAATATTATAATCAATTATAATATTTGATTCCTCAACTCTGCCCAAATCAATTCTACATCCTGATCCAATTTACATATGTCTCTCCAACTATTTCACCAATGCTATCCTGGGTCTAAAGTGCTGCCCCTCCAGTTTATCTAGTTTTGGATATGTCAGATTCTCTTCAGTATTCAGACCCCAATCCTTGTTCTGCTGAATCCATGTCTCCATATGGGTATCAGATCATATTTATTCATTTCAGTGTTCACTAACAATTCATTTATTTTGTCATGAATGCTGCACAAATTCAGATACAAAGCCTTTTTTTTTGTCTTTTTGTTTTCTTTGTAGCATCGAGATAAGCCACACATCACACAAAATTTAGTGTTCCATTGTTCTTGTGATGGCTAAAACACCTCTTCCAGAATTAAACATGCACTGAGGTTGCTGACCTGCTACAATTGCTTTGTCCTTCACCGGGCAGTACATCAATGGGATCTCCTGTGGGTTTGTCCACAAATGCTTTTCAGAAGGATTTGATGGGTGTAGAGGAAATGGTCAATACCATAAGTCTTTCAGCTGAATTAGCTTCTGTGAAATTACATACAGTAGCGCCTCGACATACGAACGACCCCGTTAACAAACAAATCGGTTTACGAACAGGATTGTACGTAAACTTTTGCTTCAACGTACGTAAGAAATTCAAGGTATGAACGAAGGTACGAACGCAAAAAGCCCGTGGTTTCATTGTCATTGTTCTGCTTTGCTACGCGCGCTTTGACTATCCGAACAATGGGAAAATTGATTCAGTTTGCGAACTTTTCGGTTGGCGAACCGGGTCCCGGAACGGATTAAGTTTGTAAGTCGAGGCGCTACTGTATTTACATCAGCATCTGCCTGTGATTAAGTCAATCACTTTACCAGGCTGTTGTCTATATGACATGTAGCTGAAAATGTGTTGCTGGAAAAGCGCAGCAGGTCAGGCAGCATCCAGGGAACAGGAGAATCGACATTTCGGGCATAAGCTCTTCTTCAGGAATCTTTTTTTTTAACGGAGGAAAAGGTGGGGGGTGGGGCCAGTGTAGTTGCGGAAGATGGACTGTTCCACATATCCTACGAAGAGGCAGGCATAGCTGGGGCCCATGCGGGTGCCCATGGCTACTCCTTTCGTTTGGAGGAAGTGGGAGGATTGGAAAGAGAAGTTGTTCAGGGTGAGGACCAGTTCAGTCAGTCGAAGGAGGGTGGCAGTAGAAGGGTACTGGTTGGTACAGCGGGAAAGGTTTTTTTTTAGCGGAGGAAAAGGTGGGGGGTGGGGCCAGTGTAGTTGCGGAAGATGGACTGTTCCACATATCCTACGAACAGGCAGGCATAGCTGGGTTCCTGAAGAAGAGCTTATGCCAGAGGGATTAATGACCACAGTTGCTTTTTGGCCAGAGTCCTCTGTACTGTCTCCTTGGAGACATAATCAATAGCAAGACTTGCCTGAACAAAGCAACATTATCCATAGTAATAGGGTAATGAACTGCTAAGTGATTAGTCTATCAGAAATCTTTGGCATTTGTGGGACAGAAGTCATTTTTATAATGTCATAAAAATGTCATTTTTATAAATGATCTGGATGTGAGTATAGAAGGAAGGGTTAGTAAATTTGCAGATGACACTAAGGTAGGCAGAGTTGTGGATAGTGCTGAAGGATGTTGTGGGTTACAGAGGGACATAGATAAGATGCAGAGCTGGGCTGAGAAGTGGCAAATGGAGTTTAATGCAGAAAAGTGTGAGGCAGTTCACTTCGGACGAAGTAACAGGAATGCAGAGTACTGGGCTAATGGTAAAAATCTTGGCAGTGTGGATGAACAGAGAGATCTCGGTGTCCTGGTGCATAAATCGCTGGAGGTTGCCATCCAGGTTGATAGGGTTGTTAAGAAGGCATATGGTGTGTTAGCATTTATCGATAGGGGGATTGGGTTTTGGAGCCACGAGGTCATGCTTCAGCTGTACAAGACACTGGTAAGGCCGCACCTAGTGTATTGTGTGCAGTTCTGGTCGCCACATTATAGGAAGGATGTGAAAGCTTTGGAAAGGGTTCAGAGGAGATTTACTAGGATGTTGCCTGGTATGGGGGAATGGTCTTACGGGGAAAGGCTGACAGAATGGAGGCTGCTTTTGTTAGAGAGAAGAAGGTTGAGAAGTGACTTAATTGAGATGCATAAGATAATCAGAGGGTTAGATAGGGTGGACAGTGAAATCCTTTTTCCTCAGATGGTGAAGGCTAACACGAGGAGACATAGCTTTAAATTGAGGGATGATAGATTTAGGACAGATATTAGGGGTGGTTTCTTCACTCAGAGAGTAGTAGGGGTGTGGAATGGCCTGCCTGCAACAGAGTAGACTCGCCGACATTAAGGGCACTAAAATGGGCATTGGACATACATATGGATAATAATGGAACAATGTAGGTTAGATGGGCATCAGATTATTTTCACAGGTTGGCACAACATCGAGGGCTGAAGGGCCTGTACCGCGCTGTAACGTTCTATGTTCTATGTTCTAAGAAGGCCATTTAGCAGATTGTGTGCAAGCTCGTCAATGAGAATCTGACTACACTAATCCCATAGTGTTGGCCATGTCCACCCATTACATTTCCATGCAGTAGGAAGGCTGGCAGGCTTCACTCAAGTTCATTGTCATTCTACCTTATGAGTTACAATTGGGGGACTAGGCCACACTACTTCTTACCAATTCAAAATAGCTACAATGCGAATGACTAACTATTAGTATGTTGATTGATTCTTTCCTCATTGCCATCCCTGCTTACTTTAGACTTTTTTCAATCTTAGTGGTATGCCTGTGTATCCCTCAGCCATTAACCTGATGAAGGGTACACATTCCCATAATGTCAAAGCCTTTCCACTCCACAGATGCTGACTCACCTGTCTTTCCAGAATTTTCTGTTTACAGGTGAAGTTTTATCACAAGGGCACAGGTCCCAACATTAACCATTTGCAGATCTGATGTCAGTGTGACAACATCTGCAATTTTCCTTTCAGCAGCATCCTAATTGGTCATCCCAGGGCCTGCACCCAAATAAAGAAGGCAAGACGGTAGCTTATGGCACCGGTACTCTCAGAAGCCTGGCATGCTCTGGAGCATCAGCAGTGCCACCTAGTGGAGAGATGGCACATCTCTCGGGTTGAAATGGTCATCATCTCCAGCTCCGATGCCCACCCAACCCCAGAGGTGACGAGGAGGCCACCTTCATGAGGCTGGCAATCTCCTCACATGCTGTATGGCCTCTCCATGATTAAGAACATGGTCCATGAATTATTGAAACTAGCTGCCCCAGTACACAGCTGGTTATTGGGAAACGGTCCCAGCAGTGTGACTACTGACAGGGCTCCCTGGTGGTTTGTCAGCTCATCCACCTTCCAGCCTGTCACCCTGTCATCAGGTATCTATCTCAGATTCTCAGTACTTGCTGTTTCGCTCTCACATTTCACTAAAATAAGCATTCGGCCAAATCTTTCAGAAAGAGAGAAAGGCCTTCTCTTCACTTCATGAAAAAAAACTGTATTGGACCTTACAGTTCACATGTTGGAGGTTACTGCAGGTTGACACAGACCATTGCTGTGCTGTGTGCTCCAGATCTTAGAAAGCACAATTGTAGATTCTACCTTAACATGATTTTACTGATTTTAACTTTATCCAATGTCCTGCAGACTGTACAACATACACCTTAGGATCTCTGAACTATATTGACTTCACTAGTCCACTTTTTTATTTAGGTTACTGCAGGTTATCGTTTATCACTTTGCCTGTGTGCGAATATTTAGTCTCAGTGGTGTTTCCAAGCCAGTCAACATTACACCAACTGCAGCAAACACTTGCCAAACATCCCAAGGTGTTTCTCAGGTGCATTGGAAAGCAGCAAACAACACAAGGAGACATTAGGGCAAATAGCCAATTGCTTGGTCAAAGAGCTCATGAGGTAGATTTTAGGGAACGCCTTAAAGAAAGTCAGAGAGGTAAAAAGAGACAGCAAGGAATACCACAGCTTAGCACCTAGGCAGTGGTAGGCACAGCATACAATGGTAAAGCAATTAAAATCAGGGAGATGGAAAAGGCCAGGATTTGATTAATACAGATTTGTCAGAGAACTGGAGGGATGGAGGAGATAGGGAGGTGGGGCAGAGAACTGGAGGGATGGAGGAGATAGGGAGGTGGGGCAGAGAACTGGAGGGATGGAGGAGATAGGGAGGTGGGACAGACAGAGAACTGGAGGGTTGGAGGAGGTAGGGAGGTGGGACAGAGAACTGGAGGGTTGGAGGAGATTGGGAAGTGGGACAGAGAACTGGAGGGTTGGAGGAGGTAGGGAGGTGGGACAGAGAACTGGAGGGTTGGAGGCGATAGGGAGGTGGGACTGATGAGCGTGCTGGGGACACAATGGAGGGTATTGAACAAGGATGAGAATTTTAAAAATGAGGTATTACTTAAAGAGTCAATGCAGGTCAGCAGGCTCAGAAATGATTAGTCAGTGGGAGTTGGTAGGAGTTAGGACACAAGCAGCAGAGTCTGGGCTGAGCTCAAGTGAAGTTTTGAATGGGGGATTCTCATGAAGATCACACTGGAGTAGTCATCTCCAAGGTTTCAGCAGCTGTTCAGGGTGAGGGTGGGTAATGTTAATTTCCAAAGTGAAAATTGATGGTCGTCGTGATTGTGCAACTTTGTCAGAGGTTCTGATCACTCTGAGAGCTGGAACAGTGTCAAGGATTTTCCACATGTAAGTAAAGGGTGACTTGGTGAATGGATACTGGTCTCTGTGGAGTTATTTCAGTGGGGAGTGGAATTTGAAGAGGGGACTGAAAACAGTGGCTTGAGCCTTCCCATAATTTAATGGGAGTAAAGTTCTCATTATTGAATAATAGTTCTGGAACAGTCCTGAAACACTGTCCCTTACAGCATTATGGGTCCTGATGGACTGATGGACCATCAGATGGATTGTTGTGGTTCAAAAAGGCAACTCACCACCATCTCTCCAGGGCAACTAGGGATGGGCAGGAAATGCTGGCCCAATCAGTGCCTTACATTCCATGAACGAATAAAGAAAAGGAATCCTAACATTCTTGTTTAAAATCTTCACTGCTACTTCTCAATATCATCACACTAGAATAATAACTAGAACTTTACAGCCTGTCAAACCTATCCTGCAGTTCAATACAATCACGTTGGCCCTGCTCTTCAACTCCACTTTCATGCCCCATTCCCTTATCCCCTAATTCCCTTAAAGACTGGATTTCTATATATTCTAACCATAAACATAAGAAATCACTGTTGGAATCCATGTATTATCAATCCATTCTTAAACACTAAGCAGTTTTTGGTGAAGCTTCTTTTTTTTTTCAACATATTTTTTCTGTTCGATAAAACAAATGAGTGGCATTATCTTTCCCTTCAGTTGAGACCATGTGGCTTTAATAATTGTGCATGAGGACTTTCTGCAGCATTGCAAATCTGAAACTACCTGGAACAGCATCACTGATAGCTTTGGGGGTTGAGACTGGACTTTCAAGCCTTTCATTAAGACTCCAGATCACAGAAAATGTTAATTTAGTACTTAGTGGTGAATGCTGATGCAACAGAATATTTGCAGCATCTTAATGCAGCAGCTTTCAAAATTTACTATACAGAATAGACTCTGCAAATATTGTAGTGACTCCTCCTGAATGACAGTATTAGCTACCCAAAGAAAACGTTGCTGTCACTGCAAACCACTGGGTGACAGAAATGCTCATAGATGCCTTTATTTTCAACATGCTGGCCAAATGGAAAATCGTGAATTTTATTTGATAATCATAATTGCCATGCTGAAAAGTTTCTTGTTTGTGAGGGGGCCACACCATACATCATGTGGAAGTTAGGAGTAAAAGATCCAGGCCAGGATCCAGGCAATTGAGAGAGGAAGTCAGGAGAGGCTTTCTGAGAGTAGACTAAATGTAGAGATGAGACCCTGGACATTTTACCTGAGCCTGTGCCCTAGCAGCCTGCAGCCATGCCTCACGTGAAGAAAAGAGCAGCAAATAGGAACATCCAAGGTTCAGAAACAAAACACTCCATGAGATGGACCCAAAGGGAAGACTGGAGAATCCCCTACTTAGTATTACTCACCAATGAATGCTGTTGTTCAGAATGAGAGCACTCAATAACCGAGCAGTCTGTCACTCAAGATGGTCTCGGTATCAGATTGGCTGCTTTTTACACAGACCATCAGATTGACAGACCACTCAGGCAATGAACATGGGCACCTCCTAGAGACACAGGTCAGGGTGCACCTAAAGCAGTTCTCAACCTGGTTTCCATTTCTTAATGTTCTTTCTCAAGAAGAAAGTGATCCAGCCTATCAATTCTGATATTTATACCTATGCATTCAGGCCTCAGCCTTATAAATCTTCTTTGCAATCACTCTACTGCCTCCATGATTTGTAGATGCTGGTGTTGGTCTGGGGTATACAAAGTTAAAATCACACAACACCAGGTTATAGTCCAACAGATTTATTTGGAAGCACTAGCTTTCGGAGTGCTGCTCCTTCATCAGGTGATTGTGGAGAATAAGATTGTAAGACACAGAATTTATAGCAAAAGTTTCCAATGTGATGTAACTGAAATTATATACTGTATTGAAAAAGACACAATTGTTTGTTAAGTCTCTCATCTTTTAGAATGACCATGTTAGTATCAGTTCTTTCATATGTAAATTGCAAAACTTTTTTAAAAAGTTACATTCTCAAGTGCACTTTAATAATTGGTGTCATGTCGGCCCAGATAATGTACTGAAGGTGTGAGCTTCCCACTGTGAGGCTGTCTGTGCCACAATGGTCAGACTGATTCTAATCTAAAAAAGGGATTTTCAGAATCTTATGTGGATTCATGCAGTTTTTAAGCAAAATAAAATGTAATTACTTTTTAAAAATGTAATTTTTAATAAAGGTATTGCGATCTACATACGAAAGAACTGATACCAACATGGTCATTCTAAAAGATGAGAGACTTAACAAATAATCGGGTCTTTTTCAATATATAATTTCAGATACAACTGGAAACTTTTGCTATAAATTTTATGTCTTACAATCTTATTCTCCACAATCACCTGATGAAGGAGCATCTCTCCAAAAGCTAGTGCTTCCAAATAAACCTGTTGGACTATAACCTGGTGTTGTGTGATTTTAACTTTGTCCACTGCCTCCATTTATCATAAGGTGAACTGCCAATAGTTTGGTGGTGTCTAACCAAAATTCGATGCTGGTTTTACATAACATGCCTGTTTTTCAATTCTATTCTTCGAGAAATAAAGGCTTCTTTTCGGCTTAGACAAACGCAGAGAATGCTGGAGAAACTCAGCAGGTCTGTCAGCATCTGTGGAGAATGCAACAGAGTCAACATTTATGGTCATCAAGGAAAAGTCATACCAGACTGAAAATGCTGACTTTGTTTCTCTCTCCACAGATGCTGCCAGACATACTGAGTTTCTCCAGCATTCTCTGTTTTTGTTTCAGATTTCCAGCAGTCACAGTATTTTGCTTTTATTCCACTGTCTGGCTCACTTTGTCAGTGATGTTGCTAACTTGCGAAATGAACAAAACCTAACACTGAGGTCTGACTCATGACAGGGTGAGTAGCTTTTCACATTCACATGATTATCTTGTGTTCTTGCAAGCCCAACTTACAGCAACTGAGTGTCCTTGGAGGAGAATCAGGAAACTGAATAAAAGAAGCAGTCGTTCTCCAGGGACTTGTGGGGAAAGTGCAGATGTCAGGTGACGACGAGATTGACTGGTCACCAGGTATGATCTGCTGATGTCTCAAAGCATTTCCAACTGCAGGTACCCAATGCTGGTGAGTTTGTCAGGTGCAGTGGTGTAGTGACTATATTACTGGACTAGTAAACTAAAGTTTGGACTCATAATGTAAAGAGGTAAGTTCACTTTGCACCAAGGCTGTTAGGGATTTCACATTCAGCTAATTGAGCAAATCTGGAATCAAAAATTCATATTGGTCATGTGATCAAGAAACTTGAGTCTAGATTAGAATGATGCTGGAAAAGCACAGCAGGATGACAGCATCCGGGGAGCAGGAAAATTGATGTTTCGGGCAAAAGCCCTTCATCAAGAAACTTGTCATAAGATCCCATCTGGTTTCCAATGTCTTTAAGGAAGGAAACCTGTTCTTACCTAATCCGGCCCACTTCTGACTCCATACTGAACTGCAATGTGATTGACTATTTAACTACCATCTAAAATTGTCTAGAAAACCATTTAGTTTGGTCAGCAAAAGCCAATTGCATCTGCTGTGAGGAAACCTGAAACTAACATAACCTTAGAACAAATACAATTATTAACAATAAAATAAATCATGAACTGAAAATTCCCTTCTTGCCTTTTTGCTGCCATGTTGAAGTAAGAATAGTGCCATGGTTTGACGAAAAGGTCATCTCCTGTGCAGGATTATGTCATGGGCAGCAAATGACTGGATTACACAGGGAGAGGAAAAGGCCATTCAGCCCAACAAGTCCATGCTGACATAGAACATAGAACATAGAACAATACAGCACAGAACAGGCCCTTCGGCCCACGATGTTGTGCTGAACATTTGTCCTAGCTTAAGCACCCATCCATGTACCTATCCAATTGCCGCTTAAAGGTCACCAAAGATGCTGACTCTACCACTCCCACAGGCA
>NC_057711.1:33158242-33165610 GCF_004010195.1 Chiloscyllium plagiosum | reverse complement strand
TCTGCACCCTCTCCACAGCTTCCACATCTTTCCTAAAGTGAGGCGACCAGAACTGCACACAATATTCCAAATGTGGCCTAACCAAAGTCCTGTACAGCTGTAACATCACTTCACGACTCTTGAATTCAGTCCCTCTGCTAATGAACGCTAATACACCATAGGCCTTCTTACAAGCTCTATCCACCTGAGTGGCAACTTTCAAAGATCTCTGACATTTATGTTCCATACATTTCTCTTCCTATCTTCTCTCATCTAAATCTACCACCATAACACCTGGCAAAGGAGCAGTGCTCCAAAAGCTTGTGATTTCAAATAAACCCATTGGGCTATAACCTGGTGTGGTGTGGCTTGTGACTTTGTCCACCCCAGTCCACATTAAGGCTGAACAATAGTCCCAAACAACCAACTCCACTCTGTGAGTTGTGTTTGTGTATTCTCCGCAGAACTCAGACCAGCTGTCGATTTTACCTTTGAAAAGTTTTGAAAAGTCCAGGGTTTTGTCGAGTGTTATAAATACTGGGGATTTTTGCTTGATCCTACACAACCTTTGAGTAGAAAAGTTTCCCCATTTCAGGTCTTTGTGACTTCCTCCCAATTATTAAAATTGTGTCTTCTGGTTCTAAGCTCTCCAATAAGGGGAAAACTTGTATCGACCTTCTATCTATCCTTTTAGGTATTTTGTAGATTTCAATTTGATCACCTCTCATTCTTAGAAACCCTGAATTTTACAGGCCCAGTTTTCCCAAGCTCATTTTATAGAATAGTTCCACTACCCACAAACAGTTATCTGTTCAGCTGTCCTTTAATAAACACCCTTAAAAACATTAAGCAAAAATTTCATTTTTACCAAAAGTCAAGAACCTCAGCATGTCTCAATATTAACAGCTCACTAAACAAGACTACTGAACATATATACTGCTCTGACAGTGGCAATTTCTGAACATGTTATTTCACTGATGAACTATAAATTATTGGAGAAATATTCTCTATTTTCTTGTAAATGTAAATGATCCTAAACACTGTCATTTACAGATAGGACTCATTGCCAGTTCAATCGAAATATCATTAAGCTGGTCTGAACATGACTGCTGCATTTATTATAGCTTAGCACTTTGCACATCTGGCATTGACAGGCTTGTTTGTTTCTGTATCTAATCTGTTATTTTCTATGGATCATAGTCAACATTAAAGGAGTTCAATCAAGGTTAGCGCTGATAATGAGGTGTTTTTCCCAAGGCTACTTGGAAACGTTCATCCTACACTGGACATTTTTTTTTTGCTGACAGTTATTATAGTTCATGGATGGTACAGTCAGATATAATAATTCCATGTCAGGACCAATCATTTATAGCTGAAATATTTTCAGCTGTTTCTGAGAACTGTCATACTGATCCCTGATATGGAGGGGTTGAGTTTTGAGCAAAGGTTGAACAGTTTGGGACTCTATATTCACTGAGATTTAGAAGAAAAATATGTCATCTCATTAAAACATGGAGGATTCAGAAGAGCCTTGACAGGGTAAATGCTGAGATGCTATTTCCCCTCATGGGAGAGTTTGGGACCAGAGGGCATAGTCTCAGAATTATGCGGCACCAATTTAAGACTGAGCTGAGGAGGAATTTCTTCTCTGAAATTTTTGAGTCTTCAGAAATCTTTGCCACACAAAGTTGTCGGAGCAGCATTATTCTGCACATTTAAGACTGAGCTAGCTAGAGAGGCTCCTGATCAGTCGGGGTATCAAGAGTCACGGGGGATAGGGTAGAAATGTGGACATGAGCAATGTTGGGATCAGCCATGATTCTATTGAATGGCAGAGCAGGCTCAAGGGGCTGAATAGTCTACTCCTGTTCCTATTTCTTTTGGTCTTATAAATTACTTCTTTGAAAGGAGCCACATAGTATCCTGTTCAGTCATTTGAAGCTTGAAACTCCAAAAAATTACATTGCCTTGCCAATAGTAAAATTAAATTGATGTTTGCAATTTTCAATTCTCGAAATGTTTGAAGCTTATGTATTAATTAGGAGATGGGTTGCTGCCCCACTAGTAGTTGCTTGTCAGAATTTTTTAAAAAATTGTTGTCCCAAGGTGAGATGGTAGCACAATTAGTCATTGAACTAATAATCCAAAACCTCAACTCATGTTCTGGGGGACATGGTTCAAATTCCAGCAGACAGTGAAATTTGAATTCAATAAAATTTTGAATTAAAAACTAACCTAATGGAGTGATTCCACTGGAGCGTAGGAGGCTGAACCTTATTGAGATTTATAAAATCATAGCAAAAGTTCTTTTCTTTTTTTCACTTTTCTCTCTACAGTTCAAAACTAGGGGGCATATTTTTAAGGTGAGAGGAGAAAGATTTAAAAAGGACATGAGGGGCAACATTTTTACACAGACAGCGGTTAGCACGTGGAATGAACTGCCAGAGGCAGTGATGGATGCAGATACAGTCATAATGTTTATCAGAAATTTGGATGAGTAAATGAATAGGAAAGGTTTGGAGGGATATGGGCCAAACACAGGCAGGTGGGACTGGTTTAGTTTGGGAACATGGTCAACATGGACTGATTGGACTGAAGGGTCTGTTTCCATGCTGTATGAATCTATGACTACTAAATCATAGGAGAGGCTGAATAGTCTTTAACGATTTTCTCTGGAGTGTCGGAGGCTGAGGGGTGATCTTATAGAGGTTTATAAAATCATGGGGGGCATGGAGAAGGTGAATAGATAAGGTCTTTTCTCTGGGATGGAGTCCAACACTAGAGGGCATAGGTTTAGGGTGAGAGGGGAAAGATTTAAAAGGGACCTAAGGGACAACTTTTTCACACAGAGAATGGTGCGTGTATGGAATGCCAGAGGAAATGGTGGAGACTTGTACGATTACAGCATTTAAAAGGCATCTGGATGGGTATATGAATAGGCTTAGAAAGTTGTGGGCGAAGTGCTGGCAAATAGGACCAGATTATTTTAGGATAACTGGTCGGCATGGATGAGTTGGAACAAAAGGTCTATTTCCGTGCGGTACATCTGTATGACTCTACTGTTCTATGTTTGCTCCTAATGTTGCCCACTAAAATCAAACTTCAAAGAGAGAATTATATAATGATCATGTTACTGGAATAGAGGCCCAGGTTAATGAATTAGAAGGATAAATTCAAATCTCACCATCTCACCATTGATAAATCTGAAACTGAAAGCTAGTTTTAGTAGTGGTAACCATGATAACTATTGTCATAAAAAATAATCTGTTTCTCTAATATTGTTCAGGGAAGAAAATCTGCCATCCTTACCTGCTCTGCCTATATATGACTCCACAGCAATGCGGTTGAAAGCTAGCAAAGTATTCACTTAAATTGACAATTTACAATGGGAAACATATTGTCATATCCTGTGAATGAATAAAGGAAAGAACAGAACAGCTTGAGAAAATGAGAAGGATGAGAAGTTTTCACCATTTGATTCTATTGTCTTTCAATTTTAAGCATTTACCCAATTTGTGACACTGTAATTAAAATAAGGTTATGCAATCTGGCATAGCCTTGAACAAGAGAATTCAGATTGGTAATAGTCTCTTTAAAGAATATTTATTATTAATATTTCTGGTCTTGATATTTCATCTTGGCCTTCACCTAATATTCTTTGCATGCATCTGTTAAAGTGCACGATATCTGTAACACAACTGATTCTTTAACTGGACCTACAGGGAAGATAATGCTGTGAATGCATCCATGGCTGCATCAGTAGTGCTCCTAACTTATAGAACTTATATTTATTTATTCATTTTGTGGGATACAGGCATCGCTGGCTGATACACTGCTGCTACTGAGCATCGGTGGTGGAGGGATTGGATGCTTGTGGATGTAGTGCCAATCAAGCAGGCTGCTTTATTCTGGATGGTGTCAAGTTTCTTGAGTGTTTTTGGGGCTGTACTGATCCAGGCAAGTGGGGAGTATTCCATCACACTCCTGACCTGTGCCTTGTAGATGGTGGATAGACTTTGGGGAGTCAGGCGGTGAGTTAGTCACCACAGTATTCCTAGCTTCTGACCTGCTGTTGTAGCTACTGTGTTTATGTAGTGAATCCCAGTTGAGTTTCCGGTCAATGATAATCCTCAGCATGTTGATGGTGGGGAATTCAGTGATGGTAACACCATTGAATGTCAAGGGGCGGTAGTTAGATTGTTTCTTAATTGTTTTTAGCCAGGCATTTGTGTGGCACAAATGTTACTTGTCAGCCAAGCCTGGATATTGTCCAGATCTTGTTGCATTTGAACATGGACTGCTTCAATATCTTGAATATATTGAGTTGCAAATGGAATATTGTGTAATCACTGGCGAACATCCCCACTTCTGACCTTATGATGGAGGGAAGGTCATTGATGAAGCAACTGAAGATGGTTGGGCCCAGGAAACCACCCTGAGGAACTCCTGCAGAGGTGTTCTGAAGCTCAGAAGACTGACCTCCAACAACCACAACCATCTTCCTGTGTGTCAGGTATGATTCTAACCACTGGTGAGTTTGTCCCCTGATACCCACTGATTCCAGTTTTGCTAGGGCTCCTTGATACCACAGTCATTTGAATGCAGCCTTGATGTCAAGGACAATCACTCTTGCCCCACCTCAGGAATTCAGTTCTTTTGTCCATGTGTGAACCAAGGCTGTAATTAGGTCAGGAGTAGAGTGGCCCTGGTGGAACCCAACCTGGGCGTCACTGAGCAGGTTATTGCTGAGCAGGTGCTGCTTGATAGCTTCCATCAGTTTACTGATGATTGAGAGTAGACTGATGGGACAGTAAACGGCCGGGTAGGATTTGTCCTGCTTTTTATGTACAGAACATACCTGGACAACTTTCCACTTTGTCGGGTAGATGCTATTGTAACTTTACTGGAACAACTTGACGAGAGGAGCAGTAAGTTCTGGAGCACAAACCTTCAGTACTATTGCTGGAATGTCAGGGCCCATAGCCTTTGCAGTATCCAGTGTCTCCAACTGTTTCATAATATCATATACAGTGAATCAGTTGGTATCTGTAATGCTGGGGACCAGCGGAGGAGGGAAAGATGGATCATCCACTCAGCACTTGTGGCTGAAGATTGCTACGAATGCTTCAGCCTTATCTTTATTAAACTCTGCCTATTATAAAATGAAAACTTTAACTTCAAAACTCTGTCTTGATGAAGCCATTCCAGTTAAAGAAACAATGAACTCTTCAATCTGAGGTCAAGGACATAGCATGACACGCAATGCTAGGACTTGAACACAGCTTGTGGCCTGACATAGGTAGTACAAAATGCTGTTGTGTAATCTTCAAAAGAAAGTATTTTCAAGGTAATTTATAATAAATGATTAGTTGTTCACAATAACCTTTGTGCATACAATTCAGATTTGATTATATTTACACAGTTATTTCTAAATAGGTTATGCAGACAATGCTGTTGAAATCTTTTGACCAGTTTGATCATTGTTGACCTAACTGGTCATCCCTGTTTGTTTTGGGTTATTGCAGGTTAGCATGTAGTCTACCTTTGCATGTGTATGCAGTATTGAAATCTAATCTCAGAAAGCTAGTACAAGGCTAAGGTCAAGAACTGCAACATCAACCAAGGTCATGACTGGGACTAGGATATTCAGTAAATTCATGTGGTTTCCTGGAGAAGATTTGAAAGTCTGTATAGTTGAAAGGATCGTAATAATCAAAACATGTTTGGTGTTTTTAAGAAACCTAGAAATTTAAGCACAGGAAGCCTTTGGCATTTTCTGCCTGGGCTGCATGTAGGTCCAGCTCGATAGCTAACTGAAACAAACCAGCTTTTGGCTTTCTCTCCAAGAGAGAAGTTATTTCTTGGCACTCTTTTATATTTTTTGTTTGTTATTTAATATTAAACACCATTTGTAAGTGCATTTTCCATTTAATAAAATGCCAAAATATTTCTCTCTGTACACATGATTGGGGAAGCACAGTGTGATCTGGGAATGATGTGCTTTGTGAACTAAGCAAGAAGTCTTGAATTTAGGGGAAATGAGAATCCACTGACAAATAATTCAAAAACTATAATTTAATGGTCAGACTGTGAATTACAACATTAAAAACTGTAAATTTAACTCAAAGTTAAGCTGCCTAGCAGTGGAATTTTAGTTATCAAACACTGCAAGTGTTTGCCTGAATAAGTGTTAATTACATAAGTAGAAGTTAATTTAGTAGCTGCAACTTAGGTGTAACATTTAAACTCTCTATAAAAGTAGTTAGATTTTGCTATCATACAGAATGCACTGGGATTAGATTACTCATGAATTACATTCTAAGTCAGAAAAATTGTGCTAATTCAGGAACTTTGGAAGAAATGGGAATTCGATACAGAAAGGGTGATCTTGGTCTGAGTTTTCACAAAGATGGAGAGAGTCACCAACTTAACCAATATGGCATCAGAAGCTGGCACCAGACATTTTTACCAAAGGAGTGAAGAGAGCATATGTTATATATAGATTGCACATTCGTGGCTCATGGAAGCTAAATGTGCAGCTGCTTGCAAATAAATCCAATTCTGTAATTATCCAAAATCTGAGGCATAGCCTTTCAACCTTTTCGTAAAAGGTCTAACCTCACCAGAGTTCTTTGAAGACTTAGGGTACCCTTTTGGAGAGATCCAGGGACACTTGGAGAGTTCAGTTGTCCATGGGGATTGTTAAAAGTACGCGTGAATATGCATAAGAAGTAGATAGATTTCCTATTGGAATTGTCAAATTATCAAGGCATTTACATCTCCTCATCTTAATTTTGAAAGGTCTGCAGTTAAAAATGGTCAGTGTTTGCGATTTCACTCTATCTGAGGACATTTTTTAACAGCCATGAGAACAATTTAAAAAATAAATAATGAACTCACTAATAGAGACTTCAGACTTAATTTTATTGAATCTAGGCAGGGGCTTAGAAGTGCATCCATGATGGATAACTGTGATCAAACAGAGGATAGAAGACTGAATGATAGCAGAGAGTGTATAGATTGCCATGAGTTGACACGAAGATAATATGGTAAAAACTAGGTAAAAACAATGACTGCAGATGCTGGAAACCAGAGTCTAGATTAGAGTGGTGCTGGAAAAGCACAGCAGTTCAGGATGATGAAGGGCTTTAGCCCGAAACGTCGATTTTACTGCTCCTCGGATGCTGCCTGAACTTTTGTGCTTTTCCAGCACCACTGTAATCTAGACGAAGATCAAAGTTTGTGCGAAGATTTGTAGCTCGGGTGCTCGTTGTTGTGGTTTGTGTTCGCCGAGCTGGAAGTTTTTGTTGCAAACGTTTCGTCCCCTGGCTAGGCGACATCATCAGTGCTTGGGAGCCTCCTGCGAAGCGCTTCTTTGATGTCTCCTCC
>NC_057711.1:33133781-33157549 GCF_004010195.1 Chiloscyllium plagiosum | reverse complement strand
TGTTGTGGTTCTGTTCGCCGAGCTGGGAGTTTTTGTTGCAAATGTTTCGTCCCCTGGCTAGGCGACATCATCAGTGTTTGGGAGCCTCCTGCGAAGCGCTTCTTTGTTGTTTCCTCCGGTGTTTATAGTGGTCTGTCCCTGCCGCTTCCGGTTGTCAGTTTCAGCTGTCCGCTGTAGTGGTTGGTATATTGGGTCCAGGTCGACGTCTTCTTTTTGCAGTTGTGTACTGCAGTGTGTTGTGGCCCTTTTGAATAGTGTCCTGATGCAGCTTCGTTTGTGTGTGTTGGGGTGGTTACTTTCATAGTTTAGGACTTGGTCTGTGTGTGGGGCTTTCCTGTATACCCTTGTAGTGAATTCTCCGTTCGATGTTCTCTGTACCATCACGTCTAGGAATGGGAGTTGGCTATCCTTTTCTTCTTCTCTTGTGAATCGGATTCCTGTGAGTGTGGCGTTGATGATCCGGAGTGTTTTTTTCTATTTCCGTGTTTTTAATGATTACAAACGTGTCATCGACATATCTGACCCAGAGTTTGGGTTGAATTTGTGGTAGGCAGTTATGCAAAGGTTAGAACAAACAGTCCCCTGGTTCAGGGAGAAGTTTGGTACAAAGGGTATGAGAGACCATGGGGGTGATTGGGTGGTTGGTATGAGTTGTAATGAATGGGGCACCAGAGGTATGTTTTTCTTAGGGGACAAGGAACAGGCAAGAGTTGTTTTTTTATTTTTCTTTAACCAGTGATTAGGATTTCAGACAGCCCACCTTCACACCCAGCAGCCCCTATGGCTATCTTTGCATTATTCCTGAGGTTGATGCGCCTGATATCTGTCAATATCTACTCCAGGACAGAAATGAAACCGTGGTAGGTTTGTAGAGTAGGATGTTTCCTGATTTTGTGATCCCAAAACAGGGACAAAGCTTCAGGCCCCAGAGTCGAAAGAATGTGAACAAATTATCTTGATTAATAAGAACAGAGGTAAAGAAATGACAAGACTTTTCATAATGAATTCATAACATTGCACTTAGAAAATCACAATGTGATCAGTCAAAGTAAACTTGGTTTTATGTAAAGAGATGTCATAGATAAAAACAGAAAGTTCTGGAGTAATTCAGCAGAGTCTGTGAGAAAGAAGCAAAGTAAACATTTTGAGTTTAATGAGTCTCTTCTTGGGAAGTTTTGTCATTCTTTATTCCAAAGAAGAGTCATAGTGGACTTGAAACTATAATCTGCCTCTGCCCTTCACAGATTCTGCTATTCCTGCTGACTTTGTCAAGAATGTTTCTTTATTTTTTAAGGGAAGGCACGTTTGACAACATTAATAGATATCTTTGAAGAGGCAACTAATTTAACTAAGAGAAGAACTAATTTAGGTGTAAGCATACAAGAAGCAGATTGGCCTCATAGGAAGGCAAATAGCAAGCATAATGTACTTAGATTAGTTGGTGTACAGCAAAGTTTGACTAGATTGGTCCCTGAGTTGAGAGTGATGTCCAATGATGAGAGGCTAAATAGGTTGTTTGATATCTGGGTCTGCAGTTAAAAATGGTCAGTGTTTATAAAATGCCCTCAGATAGAGTGAAATCACAAACACTGACCATTTTTAACTGCAGACCTTTCAAAATTAGAAGAATGAGTGGTGATCGCATTGAAATCAATAACATCCTCATGGGCCTGACTGGTCAGATACTGAGACCTTTCTTCAACCTGGCTGGGGAATCTTAGACATGGAGACATAATCTCAGAAGAAAACTGAGGTGACAAAAATTTGGATCATTCAAAATACTATGAATGTTTAGAATTCTACACCAGGGAGCCATGGATGTTCCAGCACTGATTAGTGGTAAGGCTGAGCGACAAATCTTTGGTGTCTCAGGGAAATGAGGGATATGGAAATGGAGTTGAAAATGAATTTGAAGCTGCACATTAGCCATGATGGTACTGAACAGCAGAACAGTTTGACAAACTCGAAGGTCTAGTCCTGCTTCTATTACTTACATTTTCTTTGATATCTATCACAAGAAATCCTGTTTTCATGATACACACTAACAAAACAATTCACTATACTTATATTTACCCTTGCTTATTGCTCTGTATGATTTTAAATACGTTTAACAAACATTTTTTCAATCTTCTCAGCTTGAGAAACATCACTACTCTGTCTAACCTTTTCTCATAACTTGGATTTTTCATCCATTGTACCATTCTGATGGGGTTTTGGTGCACTTTCCCTGACATCATTATAACCTGCTTATAGTGAGGAGCCAGTGCTATACACAGGAGTTAAAGTTAAACTACAGTCTATTCACACAAAATGGGCTGATAACTTTATGATTATAGATCAGAATCCCAATGTATTTATAGACTTTTCATTTACTTTTAATTCAAAAATGTGCTTTTAGATTTTGCATGAAACTGTTGATTTAAGTTTAATGACTGTCCAACAAAATCTTCTGTGAAGCCAATGCCATGTCACACATGTAAATTGTCAGGGAAACTTCAAAGAGGGAGATAACAAGAGGAGATATCAGAGAGCTGACTATTCTCCTGTGTTGTCTGAAAACGTCATTTCATCGACATGTCTATTTAACGTTCCAGGAATACATATGCACAGACATTAAAAATACAGCTTCAACACAACTGTGTTGAAGTAGTGAGACTGATCACACTCATGGGTACCAGACTGGATTTGAGCATTAGCATGATACGATGGTCATAGCCAAAGAGTTATCCTCTTGTTGCCTTTGTGGAAAGTCAAGTTCCTCTGTAACTCTAAAGTTGCATACTATTTAAAACAATAACAGGACAGCAAATGACTCTCTCCCATCCTGAATGCTGGAATTCAATTGTAGTCAAAAGGCATCAAAACAACAGAACCTCATCCAATCTGCAAAGCTAAGGATCAGAGAACATAGAACAATACAGCGCAGAACAGGCCCTTCCGCCCTCAATGTTGCGCCGAACTGTGAACTATTCTCAGCTCCTCCCCCTACACTATCCCAAAATCATCCATGTGCTTATCTAAGGATTGTTTAAATCTCCCTAATGCGGCTGAGTCGACTGATCGTCTGATCATTTTGTTTGTCTCTATCAAATCCCCTCTTAGCCTCCTTCTTTCCAATGAAAACAGATCCAAGTCTCTCAGCCGTTCCTCATAAGACATTCCCTCCAGACCAGGCAACATCCTGGTAAATCTCCTCTACACCTTTTCCAATGCTTCCACATCCTTTTCGTAATATGGCGGACCAGAACTGTACACAATATTCCAAGTCTGGCCGCACTAGCATTTTATATAGTTGCAGCATGATATTGCGACCCTGGAACTCAATCCCTCGACCAATGAAACCTAACACACCGTATGCCTTCTTAACAGCATTATCCACCTGGGTGGTAACTTTCAGGGATTAATGTACATGGACTCCAAGATCCCTCTGCACATCCACACTATCAAGAATCTTTCCATTGACCCAGTATTCTGCCTTCCTGTTATTCTTCCCAAAGTGCAGCACCTCACATTTAGCTACATTGAACTCCATTTGCCACCTCTCAGCCCAATTCCGCAGTTTATCCAGGTCCCCCTGCAACCTGTAACATTCTTCCACTACTCCACCGACTTTAGTGTCGTCTGCAAATTTACTAATCCATCCACCTGTGCCTGCGTCTAAGTCATTTATAAAAATGACAAACAGGAGTGGTCGCAAAACAGATCCTTGTGGCACACCAATAGTAACCGGACTCCATGCTGAATATTTTCCATCAACCACCCCCACTTGCTGCCTTCTTTCAGAAAGCCAGTTTCTAATTCAAACTGCTAAATGTCCCTCAATCCCATGCCTCTGCATTTTCTCCAACAGCCTACCATGTGGAACCTTATGAAAGGCTTTACTGAAGTCCATTTATACCACATCAACTGCCCTACCCTCTACACGCTTGGTCACCTTCTCAACAAACTCAGTGAGGTTTGTGAGACATGACCTGCCCTTGATGAAACCATATTGACTATCTGAAATAAAATTGTTGCTTGCTAGATGATTATAAATCTTATCTCTTATAACCCTTTCCAAAACGTTTCCTACAACAGAAGTAAGGCTCACTGGTCTATAATTACCTGGGTTATCTCTAATGCCCTTCTCGAACAATGGCACAACATTTGCAATCCTCCAGGCCTCTGGTACTAAACCTGTAGACAATGAAGACTCAAATATCAAAGCCAAAGGCTCTGCTATCTCCTCCCTAGCTTCCCAGAGAATCCTCGGATAGATCCCATCCGGCCCAGGGGACTTGTCCACTTTCACTCCTTCTAGAATTGATAACACCTGTTTGTAACTAACCTCGATCCTTTCTAGTCTAATATCTTGTACCTCATTCTTCTCCTCTACAATATTCTCCTTTTCCTGAGTGAAAACCAATGAGAACTTTTTTGTTTAGCACCTCTCCAATCTCCACAGAGTCCACACTCAACTTCCCACTTCTGTCTTTGACTGGCCCTATTCCTAACCTTGTCGTCCTTTTAATCCTCACATACCTATAGAAAGCTTTAGGGTTCTCCTTTATTCTATTTACTAAAGACTGCTCATGGCCTCTCTTTGCTCTACTTAACTCTCTCTTTAAATCCTTCCTAGCTGATCTGTATCTCTCCATCGCCTCATCTGAACCATCTTGTCTCATCAACACATAAGCCTCCTTCTTCCACTTAACAAGAGATGCAATTTCTGTAATAAACCATGGTTCCCTTACCTTATCACTTCCTCCCTGCCTGACGGACATACCTATCAAGGACACGCAATATCTGTTCTTTAAACCAGCTCCACATTTCCATTGTCTGCATCCCCTGCATTTTGCTACCCCATTCTGTGCATCCTAATTCTTGCCTAATCACACTATAATTGCCCTTGACCCATCGATAACTCTTGACCTGTGGCATGTACCTATCCCTTTCCATCGCTAAACTAAATGTAACTGAATTATGGTCACTCTCTCCAAAGTGCTCACCTACAACTAATTCAAACACCTGGCCTGGTTCATTACCAAGCACCACATCCAATGTGGCCTCCCTCTTGTCGGACCTTTGACATACTGTGTCAGGAAACCCTCCTGTACACATTGGACAAAAACTGATTCTTCCGATGTATTAGAGTTATAGCATTTCCAGTCAATGTTGGGGAAGTTAAAGTTCCCCGTAATGACCATCCTGTTCCTTTCACTCCTACCCAGAATGATTTTGCCAATCCTCTCCTCCACCTCCCTGGAACTCTGCAGAGGCCTATAAAAAACTCCAAGCAGTGTGACCTCTCCTCTCATGTTTCTAACCTCAGCCCACCCTACCTCCGTAAATGAGTCCTCGTCAAAAGTTCTTTCAGCCTCCGTTATTCTATCCCTGATTAACAAGGCCACACCTCCCCCTCTTTACCGCCATGCCTGTTCTTAATGAAAGATCTAAACCCTGGAACCTGCAACATCCATTCCTCACCCTGCTCTATCCATGTCTCTGAAATGGCCACAACAACAAAGTCCCAGGTACCTATCCGTGCTGCAAGCTCACCTACCTTATTTTGGATACTTCTGGCGTTGAAGTAAACACACTTCAAACCAGTTTGCTGTCTGCCAGCACATTCCTGTGACCCTGATATCCTGTCCCTGTCCTCCCTACTCTCATCCTCCTGTGCACTGCAACTACACCTCCGGTTCCCATCCCCCTGCTGTGCTAGTTTAAACCCACCTGAATATCACCAGCAAATTTCCCACCCAGGATATTAGTACCCCTCTGGTTCAAGTGAAGACCGTCTTGTTTGTACAGATCCCATCTTCCCCAGAATGAGCCCAATTATCCAAATACCTGAAACCCTCCCTCCTGCATCATCCTTGCAGACACGTGTTCAGCTGATACCTCTCCCTATTCCTTGCCTCGCTACCACGTGGCATGGGTGACCATGAAGCTGACTATTCACCTATCCAAATTCAATGCTACCAGTAACCGGCCCTGCAACAATCGCAATATTCAATTAGATTCAATTTATATTTAGATGAAATGTTATTGTTATCATGTATACCCGATTACAAGAGTAGGGAGGACAGTGAAAAGTGTACAGTCGCAATTCTCCAGCGCCATCTTAGAATACAGTCATTAGAATGAAAAACCAGAGCTGAAATTAAAGAAACAAAAACAAAAGGAAAAGGAAAGCTCCAGGTCACCCTTGCTGCTGCTGTTGCTGGACCCACCAATGCCACAGTGCTGCCATCGTTACAACCACCACCAATTTCACCGTCTCAAGTTCTGCTCCTCACACCCGACTGCACAGGACCCACCAATGTCGACATTGCAACATTCCAGCCCCATCACTTACCTCTTTGCCCACCTCGCTGACTCCGCACACATCTTCGTATCAGTTGAAGTATGAGAACCCACACTAGTCTTGAACAAATTCAAGACTGTAACTGTTTGAACCAGCACTGACGTACAGCTACTGTCAGTTCCACTGCCAATGCCTCAGGTCCTGCGTTGGGCCCACCAATGTCAAAGATGCTAACTCTCGCCACTGGGCCCACGCTCTCTGCCCTTGCCGATGCCTACGGTTCCACCATAGCCGAACTCCCCATGGGCAAAAGGACAAAAGAGCACTGTACAGAAAATAAATTTTCTGCTGTTCAAGGCCAAATCAGAGACTGATCTATGTACCTGATTTTTAACTTTCATCTCTTTGGATTTATCTTTACATTACCTACAACATGGGGATATGGTTTAGTTCACTTGGCTGGGTGTCAATGCATAGTGATGCCAATAGCATGGGTTTCAATTCCCAAACTGGCTAAGGTTACCATGAAGGCATTCTCCTTCTCCATCTCTCCCCTAAGCTGAGGCATGGTGACCCTCAGGTTACACCAGTCATCTCTCTCCAGTGAGAGAGTAGCCCTATAGTCTGGTAAGACGGGGGAAACTACTTTTATTTACAACATGTGTATTGCATTATTATAGTTATAGTTAATAATTAATATAATCACTCCGTTAATTCAAGAAAGTCTGTTTCAGTTGGCCCCATAAAACATAAATCCATTTGGGTCTGGGAGAAAGAAATCCACAAGCCAAGGGACCATTTTCAAATTAACTTGTTCACAAGGTGGTGAGTGACTAAAGAAGGGGAACAAGTTCATCCCTCCTCACTCAAGGGCTTAACAGTTTGGGGTATCCCATTTGAACACTTCAACACCAGGGTATCAATGTGGACTTCACCAGTTTCCTCATTTCCCCTCCCCCCACCTTACGCCAGTTCCAACCTTCCAGATCAGCAACATCCTCATGACCGGTCCTACCTGCCAATCTTCCTTCCCACCTATCCACTCCACCCTCCTCTCCTATCACCTCCATCCTCACCTCCATCCACCAATTGCACTCTTAGCTATCTTCTCCCCAGCCCCACCCCCTCCCATTTATTTCTCCACCCTGGAGGCTCCCTGCCTCATTCTTGATGAAGGGCTTTTGCCTCGGATGCTGCCTGACCTGCTGTGCTTTTCCAGCACCACTCTAATCTTGACTCTGATTTCCAGCATCTGCAGTCCTCACTTTTGCCTGCATTTCTTTTATATTGACTGTAGCAGATGAAATCGACTTGGAGAAAAATTTCTTAAGGCACTTCACCTAAACGTTCTCTGTCAAAAATTGACACCACTGTTTAGGTAAAATTAGGAGGTGAAAATGTGTTGCTGGAAAAGTGCAGCAGGTCGGGCAGCATCCAGGGAACAGGAGAATCGACGTTTCGGGCATAAGCCCTTCTTCAGGAATAAAATTAGGAGGACTGAGTAACTTTGTTAAAGAGAAGGATCTTAATGAGAATGTTAGAAAAGAAGAAAGAGGTGAAACAACCGAATGTTTTGGGAGAGTATTCTCAAGCTTACAGCTTAAATGACTGAAGATGTAGACCACCAATAGTGAGCAGAAAGGATCTATGACTGCACAAAAAAGTAAAGTTGGAGGAACACAGAATTAGAAGAGAGTTATTTTGGTTAGAATAGATTACCAAGATAGAAGGAAGTGGTGTCTTGAAGAGATTTGAACATAAAAATAATAATTTTAATTGGAGACTTCAGGGACCGAGGTAAAGCAGTAAGTACAGGGCTGGTTGTTGAGGGGACTTGATGTAGTTAACATGTGACTGCAAAGCTTTAGATTAACTGAAGTTTTTGGAGGGTGGTGGTTGGGAGTTGGAGAACATAGAATACAGCAGATGAGAAAATAAGAATATCCAAGCATGTCGGTAATAAGAGCACAGATGAAGATTTTGACAGGAAAGGGAGGGTGAAAACAAGTGATGCTACCAAAGTGCAAGTAGACAGTTTTTGTGATACAGTAGATGTTTCATCAGAAACACAGCTTATGGTTAAAAGTACATTGAGGGTTATGAGTCAACTCCAATCAGAGAAGGTGGTTGGGAATGATTATGGAAATCAATGATATGGACGTGCAATTGTATGAGGGCTGAAACCAATACTTTTGGACAGTCTGATGTTGAAGTAGATGAAATTGTGACACATGAAAGATTGTGTTTCACTCAAGCAGTCTAAAAACACAAATCCAGAAGAGACAAGGTAGAGACAAAGTAATGCTGTGGCTTTGAGAGGTGTATTTCATCCTGATTTTTTTTGATGAGAGAGTTTAAGGCAGAGGTGAAGAAATATCTATTGAAAACTCAGAGTAAACAGCTTGTGAGGCCTTGGAGATCTTTAAAATGTAGGAACAATAGAAGCAGCCTGAATGGGTGTGGTCAAGCTGTCACAGAACCAGGATTTTTAGTTTAGTTTTTTTCAGTAGCAGCAGTTATCGCTAAGGTCACAGCAGGGTTTGGAAGCTGCAGTACATCTCTCCCTGTTACACTTTCTCTGAGTTTTCTCTTGCTGTTTTCCTGCAGCTGGAGTTGAATGTGAGACAATCTATTTTATTGAGTTTGCCTTTGTCGCTGATGTGTTTATGGGATGTTACTAAACTAGAACAGTTAATTAGTGATAGTTACTGTATCTATTATTTTGTTAAGCATTTCAACAGAGTTATAGGTAAGCCAATTATTTTCTTTCATCATAGAATCCCTACATAGTGGAAACAGGCCATTCAGCCCAACAAGTCTACACTGACCCTCCAAAGAGTATCCCACCCAAACCCATTCCCCTACCCTATTACTCTACATTTACCCCTGACTAATGCACCTAGCCTACACATCCCTGGGTAATTTAGCATGGCCAATTCACCTAACCTGCACATCTTTGGATTGTGGGAGAAACTGGACCACCTGGAGGAAACCTACGCAGACATGGGGAGAAGGTGCAAACTCTACATAGACAGTTGCCCAAGGTTGGAATTGATTCCGGGTCCCTGGTGCTATGAGGCAGCAGTGGTTACCACTGAGCCACCGAGCTGCCCCAATTATTTTTCCTTTGTTGTATTTTACCTATAGTGTATGAATAAAGCATGTTTTGCTTAATGTTGAGTGGTTTGGCCAAACAAATTGCATCTGGAACACAATTTACCACTAAGCTTTAATATAAGAAAAAGTTAGGGTCTAAGCTATCTTCTTAATGTATTTTGAGGGGATTTGGTCTGGTGTATTACAGAAAATAAAGGTGTAGACCTAGATACAGTATTTGAGGAAAATTACGCTGATACTGTATAATTTGGAAGAGGAGGTTGTTCATGAGAGATTATGAATGTATCTGTCAGAGATGTACTGGACATGATTGGATTGGGTAACAAGTGACCACAACAATTGCTAAACTTCCACAAATTGTGTTTTCTTTTGTTTGTCTGTACCTTTTAAAGCACTTGATTGATTTTTGGAAATCATGTAGCCATTGAAACTGAGCTGTGGTTGGTCATTATCTTCCTCTCCTATTTGGTTAGTCGGTTCCACATTACAGTTGATCCTTAAATTTGTCAGTCACTTGAAATTACCTCAATCATTTAAAAGTTGCAATTCAGAGCTTGAATAAGAGGGTTAAAGTAACTGTCGATGTTTTTAATTTTCTAATTCTAACTGATCTAAAAAACACACTGAAGGTCTGGATCTGGTCAAACTCTCTTCTGCCCATTGATCCTGAGATTCAGCACATAATCATTTTGAGAAGTATCCATGCATGAACCTTATTCAGTTCCTCATTTTTTGAATGAAAATGTATGATATATCAATTAGAGTTAAATTTTAAAAAATCGACAGAGAAATATTCACTTGAATGACTACTCAAGAATGTTAATGATTGTAGGTTGATTTAGTTATATCATGTCTTATTTTTGGTTCTGATGAAATCTGTTCCTATTTCTTTATTCAGGTTTCAGAAATAATATGTCAAATTATTTCATGTGTGCATCAACATGTTTAGAAAATAAAGACTTCTATAACGATATTTGAAAAACCCACCAAAGGACAATAGTGAGAACTATGATAGTTTGTCCTATGCTTGTGGCTAGAGTGCTGCCACTAGATGGCAACCTAAGACAGCTGGAGTCGATTTCAGGCCAATGACGTTCACAGGTTACTCTCTGACATAGAAATAATAGGAAATGTTTGGAATTGCTTCTCAACAATAATCATTTCCGTTGCAGTCTAGCTGTGATATTTGTGATGCTTCCAAAATGGATTTATAATGTTTGACTGCCAATTGGAATTTAAACATATTTTGACTTCCATGCATACAGCAGCAACTTGCATTTATACAATTTATTAAGACATCTGAAAATGGTTCAGATGGAAATTGATATAAAGAGATTGAGCTTCCCCTTTCCCAGAGACATCCACCAGATGAGATAATAGCACAGGGATTTGGTTGTTATCTTCAAAGGGGCAGATTTTAAATAATAGTCTGAATGGAAGAGAGAGAAATGAAGATTGGAATTTTTTTTAAAAGGAAGTCTTGTATTCATGCAGCAGTTTTCACAACCTCTAGACAGCATAAAGCACTTTTTCAACTTGTGATCATATTGTGCCAACACCAAGACAATGATAGTTGCTTCTTCACTTCCCTAAAGGCTGCTTCTTGGCTATGAGACCATTCCCAAGGCTGAACCTTTTTTAATAGCAGGTGTAAGGGTGCTAGGATGGAGGAGAAAGTGACGACTGCAGATGCTGGAGATCACAGTCGAGACTGTGGTGCAGGAAGAGCACAGCAGGTCAGGCAGCATCCGAGGTGCAGGAAAATCGACACTAGGATGGAGGCCAGGTTATGGATGAATTTTCCATAATAATTCACCAACCACTTCATTCGCCTGGGCTGATCCTTTGTCTTCTCCCTCTTTGGGCTCTATCCCCACCTATTGTTTACTCCTTGCCCGCCACCTTATCTTCTGCATGAAAAGCCAACATTTTCCCAGCTACCATCAGTTCTGAGGAAGGGTCACTGGACCCAAAACGTTAACTCTGATTTTTCTTCACAGATGCTTTAGATGCGATAGAGAGGAAGGTAAAAGATTTGTAGAAGTTGCATTACCACTCAGGGAGAATGTCATATCTGCACTCAGGGAGGACATACTGGAGAGCTCATCCACTGAGACAATATTGGTAGAGCTCAAAAATAAGATGGGTGCAGTCAGTCTGACAGGATTATACTATGAACCCTCCAACAGCCACCTAGAAACAGAGGAATAAATATATAGGCAGATTATGGGAAGTTGCAATAACAACAGAAATGTCATAGTGGGTGATGCTAATTTCCCCAATGCTGACTGGGACCCCATTAGAGCAAGAGTAGATCCTTTTACTATAGGAAGGATGTGGAGGCACTGGAATGGGTGCAGAGGAGGTTTACCAGGATGTTGCCTGGTATGGTAGGAAGATCGTATGAGGAAAGACTGAGGCACTTGGGGTTGTTTTCATTGGAGAAAAGAAGGTTTAGGGGTGACTTGATAGAGGTGTACAAGATGATTAGGGGTTTAGATAGGGTTGACCATGAGAACCTTTTTCCACGTATGGAGTCAGCTATTACGAGGGGGCATAGCTTTAAATTAAGGGGTGGTAAGTATAGGACAGATGTTAGGGGTAGATCCTTTACTCAGCGAGTCCGTACTGGCTTTTATTGGTCGAGGAATTGAGTTCCGGAGTCCTGAGGTCATGATGTAGTTGTATAAGACTCTGGTGCGGCCGCATCTGGAATATTGTGTGCAGTTTTGGTCGCCATACTATTGGAAGGATGTGGAGGCACTGGAACGGGTGCAGAGGAGGTTTACCAGGATGTTGCCTGGTATGGTAGGAAGATCGTATGAGGAAAGGCTGAGGCACTTGGGGTTGTTTTCATTGGGGAAAAGAAGGTTTAGGGGTGACTTGTTAGATGTGTACAAGATGATTAGGGGTTTAGATAGGGTCGACAGTGAGAATCTTTTTCCACTTATGGAGTCAGCTATTACAAGGGGGCATAGCTTTAAATTAAGGGGTGGTAGGTAAAGGACAGATGTTAGGGGTAGGTTCTTTACTCAGCGAGTCATGAGTTCATGGAATGCCCTGACAGTAGCAGTGGTGGACTCTCCCTCTTTATGGGCATTTAAGCGGGCATTGGATAGGCATATGGAGGATAGTGGGCTAGTGTAGGTTAGGTGGGCTTGGATCGGCGCAACATCGAGGGCCAAAGGGCCTTTAGTGCGCTGTATTCTTCTATGTTCTATATAGATGGGGCAGAATTTGTTAAGTGCATCCAAAAGGGGTATTTTGAAAAGCATGTGGATAGTCCAACTAGAGGAAAGGCTGTACTGAACCTTATATTGACTAATGAGCCTGGCCAGGTGACTGACCTTTCAGTATGAGAGCAATTTGGAAACAGAGATCACAACTCCTTAAGCTTTAAGATAGCTATGAATAAGGGTAAGTCAGGACCTTGTGGCAATGTACTAAATTGGGGGAGGGCAAAATATGTCAGTATTAGGCAGGATCTAGGGAGTGTTAACTGGGAGGAGCTGTTATCAGGCAAGTCCACATTTGACATGTGGGAATTGTTTGAAGACATGCTGATGATATTTCAGGACTGGCATGTTCCAGTAAGGAGGAAGGACAAGGATGGCAAGGTAAAGGACCCTTAAATAATAAGGGAGGTTGTGAGTTTAATTGAAAGGTAAAAAGAAGCATATGTAAGGTTTAGGAAGCTAAAATTGAACAGGGTCAATGAGGAATATAAAGAAAGCAGGAAAGTACTCAAGCAGGAAACTAGGAGACCAAGAAAGGGCCATGAAATAACTCTGGCAAGTAGAGTTATAAAGAATCCCAAGGCATAGTATAGATACATCACAAATAAGAAGCTAACTAGGGAGAAGGTAGGACCACACAAGGATAAAGGAGGGCACTTATGCTTGGAGGATAAGGATGTGGGTGAGATCCTAAATGAGTACTTTGCATCAGTATTCACCCAGGAGAAGGATGTGGAGGATAATGAGATTTGTGTGGAGCATGCTAATATGCTAGGGCATTTTGAGATCAAGAAAGAAGTAGTATTGGGTCTCATGAAGAGCATTAAAGTGAATAAATCACCAGGGCCCGAATGGTATCTACTCCACGTTATTGAGAGAGGCAAGAGAGGAAATAGCTGAGGCCTTGACCAAGAGCTTTGTATCCTCACTAGCCACTGGAGGATTGGTGAATAGCTAATGTTGTTCCTCTGTTCAAGAAGAGAAATAGGGATAATCTGGGAACCCAAAGACCAGGAACTTCACATTGCTGGTTGGGAAGCTATTGGTGAGAATTCTTAGGGATAGAATTTGCATATATTTGGAAAAGCATGGCCTAATTAGGGACAGTAAGCTTGGCTTTGTGCAGGGTAGGTCATGTTTTACTAACTTGACTGAATTTTTTGAGGTGACAAAGGTGATTGATGAGGTTAAAGCAGTGGGTGTTGTCTACATGAATTTTAGTAAGACTTTTGACAAGGTCCCTCATGGTAGGCTCATCTAGAAGATTAAGATGCATGGGATCCACAGTGACTTGGTCATGTGATTCAGAATTGGCTTGCCCAAATAAAGCAGAGGATAATGGTGGATGGGTGTTTTTCAGACTGGAGATCTGTGACTACTGGTGTTCTGCAGGGATCTTTTCTGGGACATCTTCTGTTTGTGGTATATATAACTGACTTGGACAAAAATGTAGATGGGTGGGTTAGTAAGTTTGCAGATTGGGCATCGGATAGGCATATGGAGGATAGTGGGCTAGTGTAGGTTAGGTGGGCTTGGATCGGCGCAACATTGAGGGCCGAAGGGCCTATACTGCGCTGTATTTTTCTATGTTCTATGTTCTATGATACAAAGATCGATGGAGTTTTGGATAGTGTAGGAGATCATCAAAGGATATAGAGGGAATATACTGTGTGCAGTTCTGGTCGCCTCATTTTAGGAAAGATGTGGAAGCTTTGGAGAGGGTGCAGAGGAGATTTACCAGGATGTTGCCTGGAATGGAGAATGGGTCGTAAGAAGATAGGTTGAGAGTGCTAGGCCTTTTCTCATTGGAAGGGCGAAGGATGAGGAGTGACTTGGTAGAGGTTTATAAGATGATCAGGGGAATAGATAGAGTAGACAGTCAGAAACTTTTTCCCCGGGTACAACAGAGTGTTACAAGGGGACATAAATTCAAGGTGAAGGGTGGAAGGTATAGGGGAGATGTCAGGGGTAGCTTCTTTATGCAGAGAGTGGTGGGGGCATGGAATGCGCTGCCTGTGGGAGTGGCAGAGTCAGAATCATTGGTGACCTTTAAGCGGCAATTGGATAGGTACATGGATAGGTGCTTAAGCTAGGACAAATGTTCGGCACAACATCGTGGGCCGAAGGGCCTGTTCTGTGCTGTATTGTTCTATGTTCTATGTTCTATAGATCAGTTTCAGTTATGGGTGGAGAGGTAGGTGTGAGGTGCGCACTTCGGGAGATCAAAAGTTAAGGAAAGGTAAACAGTTAATGGCAGGACCTGAACACCATTGATGTATAGAAGAATCTTGGGGTCCGAGTCTGTAACTCCCTGAAAGTAACCAAGCAAGTAAATAGGGTGGTAAAGAAGGCATATGCCATGCTTTCCTTTATTGGTTGGGGAATCGAGATGTCATGTTCCAGATTTAAAAGACTTTGGTTAGGTCACACTTCAAGTACTGCATTCGGTTCTGGTCGTGGCATTACAGGAAGGGTATGGAGGCTTTGGAGAGGGTACAGAAGAGGTTTACCAGGATGCTACCTGGATTAGAGGGTAAGAGCTGTAAAGGAGAGGCTAGAAAAACTTGGGTTGTTTTCTCTGGAGTGGCAGAGGCTGACGGAAGACTTGATAGAAGTCTATAAAATTATGAATCACAACACCAGGTCATAGTCCAACAGGTTTAATTGGAAGCACACTAGCTTTCGGAGCGACGCTCTTTCATCAGGTGATTGTGGAGGGCTCGATCATAACACAGAATTTATAGCAAAAATTTGCAGTGTGATGTAACTGAAATTATACATTGAAAAATTGATTATCTGTTAAGCCTTTCCTCTGTTAGGATACAGTGATGGTTTCACTTCTTGATTTACACATCAAAAAGAAGTGAAACTATCACTGTATTCTAACAGATGAAAGGCTTAACAGACAATCAATTTTTCAATGTATAATTTCAGTTACATCACACTGCAAATTTTTGCTATAAATTCTGTGTTATGATCGAGCCCTCCACAATCACCTGATGAAAGAGCGTCGCTCCGAAAGCTAGTGTGCTTCCAATTAAACCTGTTGGACTATAACCTGTTGTTGTGTGATTTTTAACTTTGTACACCCCAATCCAACACCGGCATCTCCAAATTATAAAATTATGAAATGCATAGTTAGGGTTGATGGTCAGAATCTTTTCCCAGATTTGAAATGACAAAATACTAGGGGCATGCCTGTAAGGTAAGAAGGGGAAAAGTTCAAAGGAGATATGAGGGGCAAGTGTTTTTACACAGAGAATGGTAGGAGTCTGGAACACACAGCCAGGTGGTGGAAGCAGATGCAATAGAGTTGTTTAAGAGAATTTTAGATAAGCACACAAATATGCAAGAAGTGAAGGGATATGGATAAAGGACAGGCAGAAGGGGTTAGTTTATATTGGTGTCATTCAGCACAACATCATGGGTCAAAGGGCCCATTCCTGTGTTGTACTGTTCTATGTTCTATGCTGCCAGACTCGCTGTGCTTTTCAAGCAATTTCTGCTTTTGTTTCTGATTTCCAGGACTTGCAGTTCTTTCAGTATTTTATTTGGGTCACTTGGGGTGCCTGGAGGACATGTTTTTCCCTTCTAAGGTGTACACCCACCTTTTCAGAAATGTTTAAGCACGATGGTGGCTCAGTGATTAGCACTGTTGCCTCATCATACCACGGTCCCAGGTTTGATTCCAGCCTTGGGTGACTGTGGAGTTTGCACAGCACATTCTCCCTGTGTCTGTGTGGGTTTCCTCTAGGTGCTCTGGTTTCCTCCCACAGTCCAAAGATGTGCAGGTTAGGTGAATTGGCCATGGTAAGTTGCCCTAGTGATAGGTGCATTAGTCAGACGGAAGTGGGTCTGGGTGGGTTACTTTTCGGGAGGTCAGTGTGGACTGGTTGGGCTGAAGGGCCTGTTTCCACACTGTAGGGAATCTAATGTCCGAGATCTCCAAATGCTCTTTTTTGGTGGGCCTGGTTATTAGCACATCATCCAGATAATTGGCAATCTGGGCTACATCTTTTGAAATGTTCTCCACTGTCCGTTGTGAAAATAGTGCAGACTGATGATGCCACCCAAACACAGACATGTATATTTGTACAAGCCCTTATGGATATTAATTTTATCATTCTTTTGGGAGTCCTCATCTAATTGCAGTTGCAAATACACATGACTCATGTCTAATTCGTGAAGGACAATCTCCTGCCAGTTTTGCCGATAAGTCCTCAGTCCAAGGGATTCATTACTTATCCAGCTGCAAGAATCGGGTCACTGTTTGTTTGAAATTCCACAAAAGTGAACCAACCCGTCAGGTTTCACAATCAATACAACCAGTATGGTCCGTTCTGCAAACTGTACTGGCGTGACGAATCCTTCCCGTTCCAGCCTCTTGATGTCTATCTCTACCATTGCCCACAAGGCAAATAGCATTGAGCGGGCCTTGCAGAACTGTGGAATTGCCTCTTGATCCAAATTTAAATGTGGCCTTGGCTCCTTTGATAGTCCCTCGACTTTCCTGAGAAACTTCCAGGACTGTAAGTAGGATTTCACTCAGGCAGCCATTTTCTAATCAAAAAATGTTGAGCCAATCAAGTTGAATCTTTCTCAACCAATTTCACCCCAATAAGCTTGGGCCTGAGCCTTTTCCCACAATCAGTGGTAACTGAACCATAAGAGAGCGAAATCAAAGTGTACCCTTAATCTGCAGGGATTCCCCGTTGATGGTTCTCAGCCTAGACAATGACTTATAGAAACTAAAGGGTTGGAGTCCAGAGCAAATGGACTGGTTAAACACTGGTTCTGTAATCACTGATACAGCCGTGCCAGTAGCAACCTCCATTAAATTAGATTACATTTCCTACAGTGTGGAGACAGGCTCTTCAGCCCAACATGTCCACACTGACTTGACTCTCTGAAGAGTAATCCACCCAGCCCCATTTCCCTTTGACTAATGCAACTAACAGTATGAGCAGCTTAGCATGGCCAATTCACTTGATCTGCACATCGTTGGACTGTGGGAGGAAACCCACGCAGACACTGGGAGAATGTGCAAGCTCCACACAGACAGTAACCAAAGGCTGGAATTGAACCTGGGACGCTGGTGCTGTGAGGGAACAGTGCTAACCACTGAGCCACTGTGCCACCCCAAATTGGTGGCTATTTAACCAGATGTTTGTTTTGATTGGTTCTGATTTGGATATTGCTAAGCAATTTAACTGCTCCAAACTAGACGTTTCCAATGTGCGTACTCTCCTGGATACTAGCCTATGAGTTCTTTTAATCAGTTCAGGTCTAGTGGGAGTCTTTTGCTGTCTCAAGTTCGTGTACTGGCAGCAACTAGAATAGCTTGCTATCCCGGATCCGAAAGAAAAATTTCACCATTTGGACGAGGCTTAGCTTTTTTTGTGGTCTTGCTGTGGGCCAACTTAGAGTGCCTTTGTTCAGGATGTGTCCTGAGTGAGTCTATGTAATTGTCTTCACTCAAGTGGTGTTCCCCAAGCTCAGTCGAACTGCCAAGGGTGTCCACTTCCATCAGAATATCCTGTAACACAAAAGCTTCACTTACCGCATTTTCTAATGACAAAATCAGTTATGGTACAGGTCATTCTGCTATCACATGTGTTTTGTTACTGCAAATTCGCTATAACACGATTGACAAATTGGGGACATTTTTTCTACAGCAGAAACTTTTAAAACGTGTGTTGGCTGTAACGCGATTACATCGCCAACACTTTAAACACTGTTTCAAAAGCACAATTTTTCTATAACATGGGGTTGCACAAGAATACAACCATTACATTATAGAAGAACTACTTTGTACCTGTTAGAAGTCCAGTTGAGCTTTTGCATGTTTACATCATTAATCCCACATACTAAACGGTCTCTCAGCATCTTACTTAGGGTTAAACCAAAGACACAAGTCTCTGCCAGTCGTCTTAACTTCGTCAAACATCCCTATATTGATTCCTCTGGTTCTTGAACTGCCAAGTAAAACTGACAGCATCTCATAATTAGTGGAGGCTTGGGGTTATAATGTTCCTTAGCAAAATCCGTCAACACTTGAAAGCTTGAACTGGTATCTCAGAGAAAGTTAGGCTCCTAACAACCAAAAATGCTGAGAGTGAGGAGAATGGTTCATTGCTTTCCATCTGCATGGAAAAAATAATGCATTCTTTCCACATAATTGGCCTAGTCTTTGGCGACAGGATTGAACAAGTCAAACTTCCCAATAGCCGCATGGTGTCAGAAATGCTTACCCAATTAAAAGATGTGAATGAATCTCTTCAGGGGTGCATTTCTCTCTTCTTGCCACTGAAATAACTCCATGAAGGCCAGTGTCCCACAACTGAGTCCTGCTTTATTTACGTGAGCATGGTATATTGCACTGATTGAGCCAGCTTAAAGCCAGCTCCAAGAGTAAACAGAACCTTTGATACTCCTGTTTATATCTGGCAGCCAGAGCTCCCTGATTGGACCAGGTTAACAGCCCCAGTCAGGGAATTCATATTCTATGAGGCCCACCTGACTGACCTCAATCCAATCAATAAAGAACCAGAAAACAAGAGTCAGCTCATGCCCATGAGGTCACTGCCCTATTTTAATAGGTATTAATTATAATTTATTTCTGAGTTACTGCACCACACTGTCTACTGTTGCATTATTGGTTAACATTTCAAATGAAGAAATTAATACTGGGATACAACTCCTAAAACCTACACATAACATTTTTAAAATAAGGGTTTATGCATTTAAAACAGAAATGAGGCAAAAAACCTCACATAGAGGTACATGTGTCTTTGGAGTTCTCTTCCAGTGAAGATGGTAGAAGCAGATTCTTTGAATATTACTAAGGCAGAGGTAGATAGATTGCTGTTAAGCAAGGGATGTGTGGACATCCACAGTAAGTGGTTCTGGTGATGTGAGGTCACAGCCAACTCTGCCATGATTTTATTGAATGATAGAGCAGATTCAAACTGTCAATTTGTCACATGACTCATAGCATTGAACCATACTGCCTTTTTAAAGAGATGATTTTGTACCAATGGAGAGTTTGGTTGTGGCATTTTCCAAAGTCCTGAACAACATGGAGCCAGATAAACCATGGCAGTCATATCAGCAAGCATGCTTGCAGAAGACTACGGGGTACATTTTTAAAGTAAGAGGAGAGAGGCTTAAAAATTACATAAAAGGCAAATTTTTACACAGAGGGTGGCTTGCATAGGGAATGAACATCCTGAGGAAGTGGTGGATGTGGGTACAATTACAATGTCTCAAAGACATTTGGATAGGTACATGATTAGACAAGGTCTGGAGAGATATTAATTAGGAGCAGGCAGGTGGGAATAGTTTAGTTTGAGAATATATTCAGCATGGACTGGTTGGACCGGAGGGTCAGTTTCCATGCTCAATAAATGTATGGTCAATTCTAATCACTTCATCATCAGAATTCTCTTTGCCTTTTGCTGTGTGCTCCCTCACCCTCTGTTTCACTCACTCCCTCTTTCCATACTATTTTTAAAATTCTGTCATTTCCCCTTCAGTTCTGAAGAACAGTCATATTATACTGAAAATGTTGGCTGTTTCTTTCTCTAAATATGCTGCCAGGCCTACTGAGTTTCTCTGGCATTTTCTGTTTTTGTTTTAGATTTCCCACACTCTACAGTGTTTTGCCTGTAAATGATGGGACTTGGTTGTTGTTACTTCCTGATTTGATGTTTGTGAGAATGCTTCAATGTGATTGGCTGCTTACTATACTTGCTGACATCACTATAGCTGCTGCTGGATTGAATGAGGAGCTGCCATTCCCACTCCTCGTGACTATGAATTCACTGGGAAGGTGATCCTACTTATTATCCCACCAGTTGCCTCACAGCCATTCAACATTCAGTGCACCATTAAATGGTTTGAAATGGGACTTCTATCTCTCTCTCTCTCTCCCTGGATGTCTTCCTCCTTCGGTACCAAACATTCAAATGGCTGGCATCTCTTCATCCCGACAGTCTCTCAGATATGGTGGCTCCTGCTGGGATCACGAGGCACAACAAGGAAGTGAGGAAATGAGGGCTAGGTTCAATAGTCCCCCTTGGTAGGGTTAGTGAAAATGTTGGGGGATGTGGAGGGGTGTTCTCTGATAAGGCAAGAAGTAAAGGAAGTCTTCCCTTGCCTAACACCAGCATGTGCAGCCGAAAGTCGCAACTGGATTACTCATGGCAACAGGATGAGACATTTAAGTGGCCATTAATTAATTGAATTTATTCAGCCATCTTTGTGTCACCACTTCACACCTTCCCATTCATGATATTCCCTGAACATGTGCAATTTGGCCTTTGTGACCCCTTACATCATGTGGAATACACCATTTGTATCCACTTTCTGAGTTTACAAAACAATTGGTTCACATTATGACATTCCTTTTCAGATCAAAAATGAGTCAGTGAGATTTTTTTCTGACATTTCACTGAACACAATTTCCTCTTCGATCCTTTCAAGTTCAAACAGCACAATATTGCTGGCTACTTTCAAAGGCAGGAAATCACTTCTTAAATCACTCGGGTAAAATGAGGTCAATGTCTCATGTTTCAATTTCCTTTTATATTATTCAACCCGAACTGTGAATTTCACATCTTCAATTCCATTAAATCACAATTTATTTGTCCAAGACATAATCCCAATTTGTTTCTAAAACTCCTAATCAATTTCCATCACTGATCTCCTTTACCAGTTATAACTATGACAGTATGGCTTTAAGGGGTGTATTTTGTCCTGGGTATTTTTTTAACGCGGAGAGGTTGAGACAGATGTGCCAAGCAGTCTACTCCAAAGCCAATAAAGTAAACAGTGTGTGAGGCCTTGGGCTTTTTTTAAAGCTGGAACAATAGAAGCAACCTGAATGGATGGGGTCAAGCTCTCACAGGACTGGAGCTTTTTTTTTCAGCTTTAGCCTTCAGTAGCAGTTGCTGGCATCTTGAAGCTGGGTGTGGAACTTCTTATTCCTCTCTGTTACAGCCAAAAGCTGGGGTGCTCTTCGTGATGCTAGAATTGCGTGTGAGACAATCTATATTACTGAATTGGTCTGTGTCAAGGGTTTGTATATGGGATGTAACTATGTTGGATCAGTTAAATAGCAGTTAAAATGTATATTATTTTGGTGAGCATTTCAAAAGAGTTACAGTTAAGCCAATTCTTTTATTTTCATTTTGTCTGTGTTTTAATGATCATATATGAATAAAGTGAGTTCTGTTTCAAGCCTGGTAGTTTGACCAATTGAATTTCATGCAGATATTTGTTGCCTTACATTTATTTTTAAAATAAGAAAATGTTAAGGTCTGGACTATCTTCTTAATATATTTTGAGGGGGTTTGGTCTGGTCCATAATAGTAACTAAACACTCCATAAAATCCTTATACATCGGAGGTGGTTTCCTCTGGGACTGCTGACCAGCTCAACCTCTGCTGCAGGGCTCAAGGATACCATCTTCCTTACGGGAGGCACCATTTGTGTCTCAGCACTGCAAGCAGTCCACCTGCTTTTAGGAAGTCTGGAGTATGTAATTTTTCATCCACAATCCTCAAAAGAAGTAATGGCTCAGTGGTATTAAACTATACTGTTAATCAAGGGAATGTTCTGGGTTCAAATCCTGCCATGCCAGATGGTGAAATTTGAATGCAACAGAAATCTGGGAGCCCACAATGACCATGAAACCATTGCTAATTGTCAAGGAAAAGCCCACCTGGTTCACTAGAGTCCTTTAGTGAACGAAACCACTGCCCTTACCTGATCTGGTATACATGTGATTCCAGACTCACAGCAATTTGGGAGACTGTTAAGTATCTTCTGGGCAATTAGGAATAGACATTAATTGCAGACCTATCCAGTGAAAACCACTATGATTGAAAAAATAGCGAAAGACAAAGTCCCTCCTGTCTTATAAACCTTACCTCAATGTTGAGTTCCTCCACTATCAGCTCACCTTGATTCAGAACCAAAGGTAGCTCATACTCTGGAGTCTTCACCACAAATCTGTTGCCACACTGTTTTTTATTGATTCACAGAGAATGACCCTGAGTCAGCGACTCAGAGAGAATGACCCTGTGTCAGGGTTACGCTGAGAATGACCCTGTGTTGGAGTCACAGTGAGGGAATGACCCTGTGCCAGGGTCACATGATAAGAATGACCCTGTGTCAGGGGCACAGTAAGAGAATGACCCCGTGTCAGGGTCACATGGTGAGAATGACCCTGTGTGTCAGGGACACAGTGAGAGAATGACCCTGTGTCAGGGTCACATGGTGAGAATGACCCTGTGTTGGGGCCACAGTGACAGAATGACCCTGTGTCGGGGACACGGTGGGAAAATGACCCTGTGTTGGAGACACACTGAGAGAATGAGCCTGTGTCGGGGTTACAACTGCCTTTGCTGTTTTGAATTCATATATCGCTAGACATCGGAGTGCGTCTAGGAAAATTAACAAACAGTGAAATTCACAACTAATCTTGGAGGAACTGTTTGGGTGAAGTTCACAACACAAAATCAGATAAGTTAATCGTTGTTTTAAGTGTGTCCAATAGAAAGGCTACAGTAGTGAGGAGAGTGGGTTCTTTCTTGATTATATGTTTTTAGAAATATGTCGCTTGATTAAACTTAAAATATAAGCCATAACTATTAATTTAACCTGGGGCTGTGTTTTGTAGAGGAGTAAGTCAGTGTTATTTTCTGGGCCTGTAGATTGTGAAGGAGTAAAAATGGCCTTTGCAGTGATATGTACTTCTTGTCAGATGTGGGAGTTTAAAGAAAGTTTAAGGGTTACTGCGGATTATATCTGCCATAAGTGCTGTTCTGATTTGAAGGTGCCGGTGTTGGATTGGGGTGTACAAAGTTAAAAATCACACAACACCAGGTTATAGTCCAACAGGTTTAATTGGAAGCACACTAGCTTTCGGAGCGATGCTCCTTCATCAGGTGATTGTCAGCGAATCTTATCAGATTGAATGGATCGGTTGGAAAACAGTTAGAAGCAATGAGGAATTTGCAACAGCAACAGTATGTGATGGATGGCAGTTATAGAAAGGGGGGAAAGTCTCAGATACAGTCACATAGATGGGTTAACTCCAGGAAAGGTAAGAGAGGTAGGCA
>NC_057711.1:33062628-33130404 GCF_004010195.1 Chiloscyllium plagiosum | reverse complement strand
GCTGAACAGGCTGGGGCTGTTTTCCCTGAAGCGTCGGAGGCTGAGGGGTGACCTTATACAGGTTTACAAAATTATGAAGGGCATGGATAGGGTAAATAGGCAAAGTCTTTTCCCTGGTGTCAGGGAGTCCAGAACTACAGGGCATAGGTTTAGGGTGAGAGGGGAAAGATATAAAAGCGATCTAAGAGGCAACATTTTCACTCGGAGGGTGGTACAGGTATGGAATAAGCTGCCAGAGGATGTGGTGGAGGCTGGTACAATTGCAACATTTAAGAGGCATTTGGATGGGTATATGAATAGGGAGGGTTTGGAGGGATATGGGCCGGGTGCTGGCAGGTGGGACTAGATTGGCTTGAGATATCTGGTCGGTATGGACGGGTTGGACCAAAGGGTCTGTTTCCATGCTGTACATCTCTATGACTCTATGACATGGTGAGAATGACTCTGTGTTGGGGTCACAGACAGATAATCACCCCGTGTCAGCGTCACATGATGAGAATGACCCTATGTTGGAATTACAGAGAGAGAATGACCCTGTGTTGGGGTCACAGTGAGGGAATGACCCTGTGTCGGGGACACAGTGAGAGAATGACCCTGTGTCGGGGACAGAGAGAGAATGACCCCATGTCAGGGTCACATGGTGAGAATGACCCTGTTTCGGGGACACACTGAGAGAATGACCCAATGTCAGGGTCACATGGTGAGAATGACACTGTTTCGTGGACACAGTGAGAGAATGACCCTATGTTTGGGTCACATGGTGAGAATGACCCTGTTTCGTGGACACAGTGAGAGAATGACCTCATGTCTGGTCACATGGTGAGAATGACACTATGTTGGAGTCACAGAGAGAGAATCACCCCGTGTCATGGTCACATGATGAGAATGACCCTGTGTCAGGGATGCAGTGAGAGAATGACCCTGTGTCAGGGTCACACAGTGAGAATGACCCTGTGTCATGGTTATATGTGAGAATGACCCTGTGTTGGGTACACATGGTGATAATGATCAAATATAAATTATAGTTATGCATTGAAATGCCTCTTCTACATTGTCAATGGATGGTGTCCATTTCGACAAGTGATTTTGCTTAATCCTCTTCGCGTTCTTTTTGTAATTCAACGCATCCATTTTGATTTGAAATGGTCCTATCTCACGCTGATCTTATGATTCAATGTCTATCTGTTCTATCTCCCAGGTAAATACCAAACCAAAATGATTGCCGAAGTATTAAACAATCTTTCTATTGCTTCCTGTGGTATTATCCTGTTCAATCTTCAGAAGTTATATTCCTAACATAGCCTTCTTCTCTTATTAACCTATTTGTATATTATTTTAGCAGTTTGTTTTATGTTTCCTGATAATTCAACTTCAAAGTTCCTTTTTATACAGGAACATAGAAAATAGGAGCACGAGTAGGCTCTTTGGCCCTTTGAGTCTGCTTTATTGTCATCCTGTTTCCCTATCCCCAAATCAGTCGAAGCAAGCACTCAGAGACACAGTACGACTTTACCTCCTTCATCTTTATTCCGGGTCCTGGAAGGAGAGAGAACGATCACCCATGTGCACAGAGACATGAGTTCTCAGTCTTCTCTCGAACAGCAGACTCTTAAGGAATTATATAGTCACTTTCAGGGAGCAGCAACCAAATAAGGCAACATCTAGATTGATTGGGTGGCCATTACAATCAGTAAGCATCAACAGTAAAGATTAAGTTAACTGGCATTAAATAATGAATGTTCTTAATGTTGTTAACTGGTTTCACATAAAGAATGCTTTTTCATCTTGTTAAATGGCTTTACATAAGGAATGTTTTTTCACCTCGTCAACCCACTACCCTTGCCTCCAGCACCTAATTGTTTACTGCAAGTTCTTATCTGATCCAAGTCATGTTAGCTGAGCCTTTGTCTCACACAACCCAAAACTTAACTCTTTCCATACCTGCTCATAACTTAGACACTTTCCCATTCCCTCCTTTTATCATTTCACGATAACCACCTAGATAGCAGTACCAGCTTTCATAAGATCCTGACAGCCAGTGTTTAAGCAGGTTATTGACACACAACATACAATCGTTATAACAACAAAAATTACTAGTTTGTGCAGTAAATAAAATTTTTAGGATCCTCTCATATGCAAAGAAAATTCACCAGTAAAGTTTTTATATTCATAGTCCTTAGTGACCACTTCATCCCCTCTAAGTTGAGTGGAAATGAGCCAGTTCTCCAAAATTTCCTTCAGTAAAGACCAACCTGAAAACAAAATTCAGTTTGTCCATGCACACCACTCCATGGAGAAATCTGAATACTTGGGTAAGGGCATTTAAATATCTAACAAAGCTGACAAGACTTCTGTCCTTGTGGAGATACATCAGATGGAGGATCCCAGCACGTGTGAGTGTGCAGTGCAGCAGCTGCAGCTGCAGGCTAGGTGAACGCGGCATTCCTTGCTGCTCTGCTCCCACTCTGCTGTCAAATGTAACAAAGCCAACTGGCTGTTGTGATGTTAGCTTGATCAGTGAACCTTCATATCCCATAAATGATTGAAAGGTAAGATAAAGCTCCCGTGGTTTAATATCCATAGAAAGACCACTGACAAAAAGCGTTGTTAGCTTCTTCACTTTTCGTGCTCATGACTGGGGAGCTAATTGAATCTGTTGGATCAGGTTGTGGAGGGGCAGGTGGTAGTCTGAAGATGTGCTTTACCTGTGGATGGAGAAACCCTAGAGATGATGACAGCTGCTGAAAGTATCTTTGCATTTCCTCTCTCATTCCTTCCTTGCCAAGGTGGGTCTCAGTATGAAGATAATCACACATTTAACTCTACTACATTGTGTCTGCCTATTTCAACATTCTTTGAATTCTTGAAGTCTGTTACTCTGTTCACTATTTATGACATTATCAAGTTTTATACAATCCATGAATTTCTAAATTGTATTGCTTAAACAATTCCATCAATTATAAACAACAATCAATGGTCCTAAAATCAAACCCTCGAGGGACCCCATTCAGGTTATTCAAAAATTATTTTCCTTTAACACATTAATACTTTGCTAATGTGAAAGCCATCGGTTCAGATTTAAATCAGGAAAATTATTTCAAAACCAGGAACAGCAAAATAAAAACAACAAAATGCTTCTTGTGCTTTAGCTATTAAAGAGGCAGTTTCAGTTCAGATTTAAATCTCAAATATTTGTGGGAAACAAATGCAGATTCTTCTCCAAATGAAAGTTCCCAAATAAAATATTCAGAATTACAGTGGCAACTTTAATGAGATTAGATTACTTACAGTGTGGATACAGGCCCTTCGGCCCAACAAGTCCACACCAACCCTCTGAACAGCAACCCACCCAGACCCCTACAACTAACACTACGGGCAATTTACCATGGCCAATTCACCTAACCTGTACATCTTTGGACTGTGGGAGGAAACTGGAGCACCCAGAGGAAACCCACACAGACATGGGGAGAATGTGCAAACTCCGCACAGACAGTTGTCTGAGGCGGGAATTGAACCTGGGTC
This sequence comes from Chiloscyllium plagiosum, assembly GCF_004010195.1. Lineage (NCBI taxonomy): Eukaryota > Metazoa > Chordata > Chondrichthyes > Orectolobiformes > Hemiscylliidae > Chiloscyllium > Chiloscyllium plagiosum. Next base: position 33,126,882 of record NC_057711.1, on the reverse strand, counting down.
TCTGGCGCCGTGAAGCAGCAGTGCTAACCACTGTGCCACCGTGCTGCCCATTGATAGCAACTAACATTCTTTAAATTTGCAATATGAAAGGGGCCAATGAAGTCTTAACAACAACTTTAAACAGCTCAGCCTCAAGTTCTAATATTCTCTAAAGATCTTAATAAAAACATCAAACTCAAAGTGCTCTCTTCTTTTTGTGAACAGTCTGCATTAAAAACAGAGCAACAGCAAAGATATTTTAATACAATACTGCTGTGGTTCTGTTCGCCGAGCTGGAAGTTTTTGTTGCAAACGTTTCGTCCCCTGGCTAGGCGACATCATCAGTGCTTGGGAGCCTCCTGCGAAGCGCTTCTTTGATGTTTCCTCCAGTGTTTATAATGGTCTGTCCCTGCCGCTTCCGGTTGTCAGTTTCAGCTGTCCGCTGTAGTGGTTGGTATATTGGGTCCAGGTCGATGTGTTTGTTGATGGAGTTTGTGGATGAATGCCATGCCTCTAGGAATTCCCTGGCTGTTCTCTGTCTGGCTTGCCCTATGATAGTAGTGTTGTCCCAGTCGAATTCATGTTGCTAGAGGCATGGCATTCATCCACAAACTCCATCAACAAACACATCGACCTGGACCCAATATACCAACCACTACAGCGGACAGCTGAAACTGACAACAGGAAGCGGCAGGGACAGACCACTATAAAACCAGAGGAAACATCAAAGAAGCGCTTCGCAGCAGGCTCCCAAGCACTGATGATGTCGCCTAGCCAGGGGACGAAACATTTGAAACAAAAACTTCCAGCTCGGCTGTGTTGGGGTGGTTACTTTCATAGTTTAGGACTTGGTCTGTGTGTGTGGCTTTCCTGTATACCCTTGTAGTGAATTCTCCGTTCGGTGTTCTCTGTACCATCACGTCTAGGAATGGGAGTTGGCTATCCTTTTCTTCTTCTCTCGTGAATCGGATTCCTGTGAGTGTGGCGTTGATGACCGGGTGTATTTTTTTCTATTTCCATGTTTTTAATGATTACAAACGTGTCATCGACATATCTGACCCAGAGTTTGGGTTGAATTTGTGGTAGGCAGTTATGCAAAGGTTAGAACAAACAGTCCTACAGACCACTATAAACACCGGAGGAAACATCAAAGAAGCGCTTCGCAGGAGGCTCCCAAGCCTCCCACTGATGATGTCGCCTAGCCAGTGGACGAAACGTTTGCAACAAAAACTTCCAGCTCGGCGAACAGAACCACAGCAACGAGCACCCGAGCTACAAATCTTCGCACAAACGTTTAATACAATACTCTCATCTGACTAAAGCATGACCACTGACCCAACTGTCCTTTTTTAAACAGGCATTTAGGACTCGGCAAGATGGTGGTGTTTCAGTGGAACTGCTGTGGATGATCTGCCTAACAGATAAGGCATATCGGTGTTTTTTACCATCCCTAGCCAACTTACATGGAGGAATTGTTAATTTAAAAACTTGAAGAACACATATTCATTGACAATTTGAAGTGGGAAGGATGGCAAAAGGTAACGGAATGAGCAAACAGCAGCAGGGAGGACACTCCCCACAGCACCGGCGCATCAGAGGCTGCAGTAGTGGCCTCTCTTGAACCTGACAGACTCACAGGAATTGGCGGCGGCGATGGCAAGACTTACTGCAAAGGTTGAGGCTGCGATCAAGAAGATCCGTGCCCAGGTCCAACCCATCGCATTCATGTTGCAGAAGCATGAACGGGAGCTCCACGGCCTGGGGAGTGGATGAATGAGGTCGAAGGTCAAACCATAGCATCGGAAGCGGCAATTGAGTTCTCATCTGGACGGATCCAGGTACTGGAACGGGAAGTGTGGGCCTTGTGAAATCAGGTCAATGACCTTGAAAAGAGGTCAGAGGATTAATCTTTGGATTGTCGGGCTCCCGGAGGGTGAAGAAGGCAGGCAGCCAGTCAGCTTCTTTGAAAACTGGCTGCTGCAGTTCCCGGGCCTTCAAATTGAATCTAGCAGGCTCCACATTGAAAGGGCCTAACGGGTGGCGGTGCGCGGGTCTGGGCTGGTACAGTGCCCCCGCCCAGTCCTAGTGCACTTCCTCACATATAGGAACAAGCAAAGAGTGATAGAAGCCTCCAAGTCACTGGGGAAAGAACCACAGGCACCGCTGCACAAGTGGTAAAAAATCATGTTTTTCCAGGATTTCTCAGCTGTAATTCAGAAGAGGAAGTCTTCGAAGTTTTCGATGAAAAAAGAGGCTGAGGGAGCTGGGCATGCAATACTCCATGAGGTACCCACAGTGTTCTGTTTCAGCCACGAGGACTCAGTTTATACATTTGACTCGGCGGATAAAGTCAAGAACTTTGTTGACACTTTAAAATAGACCAATTGGTCTGAAGGAGGTTAATGTTCGCCCTCTTTTCCTTCTTTCCTTGTGTTTTACCTTTTTTCTCTTTCCTAATAATTTAAAAAAAAACAAGAGTGTTGGAATATGCTGTTCCTATTATATTTTTTATACCTGGATTTTATTATGGGAAATTTTGTGTGTGCTCTTTGTTGTTTTCCTTTTTTTTGCTCTTAATTTCTTTTACTCAGAAGTAATGGTGACATGGAGCCGGGGATGGGTGGACTGCCTTCTTTTGTTGACTTAAGGATAATCTCCTTGTTTATTTACTTTTTTTTACCTAAGACTGCAGCACAGTCCTGGCCTGAAGGAGCTGTGCAGGAGGGGATGGGTAGGGTGAGTGTGCCCTATGGACAGGAGGAGAGTCTCCCATTCAAGGTTTTATAGTTGGTTTTTTTTTTGCAGCTTTTTGGTACCAATAGTTGTTTGTAGTTATGATCGAATGGATTTATATATACAACTGTGCAACTCTATGAGTCGCCACTTACTTGTGCTTGGCGCATTGCAAGCAGGGTTCTCCATCATGGGGGTTCAAGGGTCCCTGAAAGGGAATATGTCTTTTTAAATGGTGCACCTGGAACATCAAGGGAAGTCATTTGCCTGTTAAAAGGAAAAATAGTGCTTTCTAGCATTAAAAGGGAAAAGATTGTTATCGCCCTATTGCAGGAAACTCACCTTGATGAGGAGGAATACCTGAAGTTACAACGGGGGATTATGATCTTTTCATCCTTTACTACTAAACGTAGGAGAATGGCTGTATATATCCAAAAAAATCTTCCATTCACATTATTAGGACAGGTGAATGATGAGCAAGGGCAGCTTGTGATACTTAAGGCCCTATGTGGGGAGGCATTTTAAATATCTACTGTCCTCCGACGCATCCCCTCAAACTTTTGGTTAGTGCCTTTTCTAAGTTGAGCATCTTTGGAATACGGCACATTATTATGGGGGGGATTTAATTGACTTTTGGATCCAACTGTGGACACGAGGCCTAGTGAGCTCCCAACTATTTATTCGCAGGCCAAGCAGGTGGCTGACTTATGCGAGGAGTTGGGGCTGGTGGACAGTTAGAGATGTCTTCACACTACCGGCAGGGACATCACCTTTTTTTCAAACCCACATAAATGTCACACAAGGATTGATCTTTTTTTGGCTCCCTCGACCCTTCTGGATTCAATTATAGGTTGTAAAATTGGGAACATAGCTATCTCTGATCACTCGGTAGTATATTTGGAGGTTAAGGCCAAGTCTAAGGGGCTAGGTTTGCAGCACTGATGTTTGGATCCTTTTCTCCTTAAGGATTCCAAATTTGTGGAATACATTTTGAGGGAATTTCAGGAGTTTTTTACTATCAACTCAGGCACAGTTAGTAGTCCATCAATGGTATGGGAGACCGCTAAGGCCTTCGCTAAGGGATTAGCTATTTCCTATTCGGCTAGCTGGAAATGACAGAATGAGGAACAGCAGTGTCTACTTGAGACGTAGCTGAAAGCTGCTGAGATGGCACATTTTGTGAGGCCTTCAGTGACCAAACTACAGCGGATCACAGTCCTTTGGGTGGCTCTGAATTCAACAATTACACAAACCAGAAAGAAAGAACTTGCTTTTGCTAGACAAATGCTGTTCGAATATGGGGATAGACCAGGGAAGTATTTAGCGTATCTGACTAGGAAAAAGCATGCTCCCCAATCCATTACTGCAGTTAGAGACAGCGCCAGTGTCCTTACACATGATGCCAAAAAGATTAATGAGATTTGTTTGGAGGTTTAAATCTGAATTGTATTGGTCTGAAGGTTGTGAGGATAGAACGGTCAAGATGGAAGCCTTTTTTAAGCACATGGACCACCCAGGAATAACCTTGAAACAAGCTTCTCCCCTTAATGCCCCCTTATGGGATCAGGAAATACAGGAGGCAGCTAGACAACTTCAGAGTGGGAAAGCACCTGGCCCTGAAAGTCTCCCGGGTGAGTTTTACAAGGAGTTTATAGGGATTCTGTCAGGGCCGACGTTGGAGATGTACAATCACTCCTATGTTATGAATGCCAACCATCATCTTTGAGAGAAGCTAATATTTCCCTCACTCTTAAGAAGGGGAAGGAAGGTTCCTGTGGATTGTGCCTCAAACAGTCCCATCTCTCTATTAAATTCAGATTTCAAGATTTTGTCTAAGATTTTGGCACTGAGATTGGAGAAGGTGCTGCCCTATATTGTCAAAGAGGACCAGACAGGCTTTATAAAGGGACCGTAGATCTTCTAATAATATTAGAAGGTTGCTGAATATGGTCCAACTTTGTCAGCAACGATCGACTCAGGGGTTGGTGATTTCCTTAGATGCAGAGAAAACACTTGGCTGCATGGAATGGCTGTATCTCTTTTATATCTTAGAGTGGCTTGGGTTGAGTGGGGTCTTTGCTAGGTGGGTGGAGGATTTATAATCGCCACCCTCTGGCTGCGGTCATTACCAATGGGTGAAGTCCAGCAACTTTAGGATTGGCAGGGGTAGTCAGTAAGGCTGCCCCCTCTCACCGTTGTTGTTCACGTTGGTGATAAGCCGCTGGCAAAGGCTATTCGTCAGAACGTCTACATAACTGCTCCGGAAGTGGGATCGAGGGTAGACAAGATTACACTGTATGCAGATGTTGTCCGTCTGTTTTTTTTATAGATATTTTTATTGGAAATTTAACATTTTTACAAGTTTACAAAAATAAAAAAATCTCTCAAGTACAAACATTGATATACAATTAAATCTTAAATAAATAATAACCAAAATTTAACAAACAAAAAAAATACCGAGGAAAAAAAAACAAAACTCAACTAACTACTAATCTAGCCTACAACTAACCAGAGTGTATAATTAAGTCTCTTACATTATTCAGAGAAGAGGGGAAAAAAAAAAAATAAACAAAACTCAACTAACTACTAATCTAACCTACAACTAACCAGAGTGTGCATTTAAGTCTCTTACATTATTCAAATAAGAGAAAGAAAAAACAACAGCGGATAACCCAGAAATTGGGTAGTGAGATACATGCTCGGAATGTGTTAACATCAAATGTAACAAAACTCGTACTCGTGCGGGATTCCTCTCCCAAGGGGCCCCGGACCAGCCAGGTTTGTAATCTCAATTACATAAAAGCCCTTGTTAAGATAGCTGAAATATCTGTATTTATATAATTCAAGAAGGGCTGCCATATTTTATGAAATAATTCGGTCTTTCGGTGCACCATATTTGTAAGGAAGTCAAGGGGAATACATTCCATGATTATTCTGTGCCAATTTGAAAGTCCAGGGGTGCCCTCAGCCACCCAGTTTACCAAAATACTTTTCCTTGCACAGAAAGAGAGAATAGAAAATAATCTCTTCCCGTGCATACAGGGAGGGTAAGTTCGAAAAGCCCAAAAGGAGAGATACAGGGTCCACTTTAACTTTCGTTCCTAAAATTTCTGTCAGGGTACTTGCTACTTTAGTCCAGTATCTATGACAGGTCCATAGGCAATGTACAAGAGTTCCCACGTCTATTTTACATTTGGGACACATTGGAGATGCTCCTGCCTTAAATTTTGCCAATCGACCCGGTGCTATATGGTTTCTGTCAGGGTACTTGTTACTTTAGTCCAATATCTACGGATCTTATGACAGGTCCATAGGCAATGTACAAGAGTTCCTACCTCTATTTTACATTTGGGACACATTGGAGATGCTCCTGCCTTAAATTTTGCCAATCGACCCGGTGCTATATGGGCCCTATGAAGTATCTTCAGCTGGATAGCCTGAGTTCTGTTGCAGATGGTGATTCTTCTGGCGTTTTCCCAAATGTCATTCCACGTTTCTATAGAGATTTCTAGTCCCAAATCCTGATCCCGTGTTTTAAGCAGATTGTCCATATCTCCCGATACTTCAGCATGTAGTAAATGATAAATAGTACTAACGGAAGATACCCCCATTGGCCGTAGCACTCTACATTCTCTATCTGATTTATAAAGACTATCCAATAACGTAGTCTTCTTCTGTATATAACCTCGAAAGAGGTCTCCATTAGGTAATCTCCTCCCCTTGCCTTCTTCAGCTTAATGAGGGGCCGAGTATGATTTCAGATAAAGGAACCCAACCAGCCATATAATTTACGTAGTGCCAGCCTTGGCAGCATCACCGGAAGCATTCTCATAGGTTTATAGGAGACGGGGCAGGACATATATTAGGATCAGCTCGTATAGCTTCTGCTAGTGGTTCAATTATTAGCGTAAATAACAATGGCGAGAGGGAACATCCCTGACGGCAGCCCCTACCCACACTGAAGCTATCCGAACCTAATCCATTGGCAACCACAACTGCTTTGAGATTACTATGCAATGTTGAGACCCATTTGATAAACATCTTTCCAATGCCAAACCTTTCCAATGTGTAAAATAAATGTGACCATTCAACCCTATCGAATGCCTTTTCCGCGTCTAATGAAACTACTACTCCCGGTATCATTCCCTGATGGCAGGCTTGAATCATATTCAAAACCCTTCTAATATTATTGGATGATCTACGGCCCTTAATAAACCCCATCTGATCCTCCTTTATGATATGTGGCAATACCCTTTCTAGTCTCAACGCTAACGTTTTAGAAAGGATTTTAAAATCTACATTTACCAAGGATATTGGTCTGTATGACGTGCAATCTTCTGGGTCCTTTCCTTTTTTAAGGATAAGAGAGATATTTGCCTCTTTCAACAAAGGCGGGAGATAGCCCTGACTGTATGAGTAGTTATACATGTCCATAAGTGGACCAGCCAATATTCCTGTAAATTCTTTATAGAATTCAGATTGAAAGCCATCTGGGCCTGGTGCCTTACCGCTCTGAAGTTGCCTGATTGCGTCAAGTATTTCTTGGACTGTTAGGGGAGCATTTAGGACCCATACCTGTTCCGGAGTTAGGCCCGGAAATGTCAAATTTTTAAAAAATGATTGCATCCTCCTAGTCCTGTCTTCATAATCCTGCGATTTATATAAATCAGAATAAAATTTTCTAAAGATTGCATTAATCCTTTTATGATCATGAGTCAAAATACCTGTACTTTCCTTGATAGATGTGATAGTTTGAGGGGCCTTTTTTTTCTTTGCAAGAAATGCTAAGTACCCGGTTTGTCGCCACATTCATATAACCTTTGTTTTACAAATAATATTTCCCTCTTAGCCGTTTGGGTAAGCGTGGTGTTTAGATCCGTCCTAAGAGCCGTAATCCTTTGCAATTTGATAATAGAAGGTCTGTCAGCGTATGCTGTTTCAGCTGCTTTTAAGTGAGCTTCAAGCAGACTCTGTTGTTCTTTCTTTAATTTTTTTCTGGGTCGCTGAGTATGAGATGATCAAACCTCGCGCATAAGCTTTGATGGTCTCCCACATCGTTGATGGGTTGCTAGCCGTACCTAAATTAATTTCTAAAAAAAGTTTTAAATTCTTGAGAGAAGTACTTTACAAATTTACTATTTTTTATCAAGAAGGAGTCCATATGCCAATGCCGAGGGGATGTCCCATTGTTCCTCGCCTTGATTTCCATATACACAGCGTGATCGGAAATTGCTACCCTACCTATTTTACAGGATGATATGGAATTTAAAAAAATCGAGGGGGCAAAAAACATATCAATTCTGGTATGACATTTATGTGGATTGGAGTAAAAAGAAAAATCTCTGCCCTCTGGATGAAGACATCTCCATACATCTACTAATCCTAATTCCTTGTTCAAATCCACCAATTGTCTAGATCTGGGAGATACTCCTGCAGTACTCTTGGGAATCCTCTCTATTTCCGGATCCTTAATACAATTAAAGTCTCCCCCTATAATTGTATGACGGGCACCAAAAGGCCATCAATTTTGAGAAGGCTTCCGTTATAAATTTAAAAGGATATGCCGGGGGATAATACAAATTTAAAATCCCATATTCCTCTCCAATTATAAGGGCTTTAATCAGAATATATCATCCTGATTCGTCTTTTATCTGATTTAGGATTTTGAAAGGGAAATTCTTCCGAATAAGAATAACAATTCCCCTGCTTTTTGAGCTAAAAGAAGAAAAAAAGGCCTGATCAAATCCACCCTGTCGTAATTTCAAGTGTTCTTTATCCAACAAGTGTGTCTCCTGTAGGAGAGCTATATCAACCCTTTCTTCTTGAGATTTGATAATATTTTCTTCCTTTTGACTGGCGAATTACTCCCCTTGACATTCCAGGTGCACCACTTAACCAACTGATCAACCATAATCGTCCGGGCAAATCAGAGACCCCTCGGGAGGGGAAACCCTATCCAACATACATAACTATAAAATTACAACCTCAACAAGTAATAATTAAATATAATAATACAAAATAACAAGGGAAAACAGCCCTGCTCCTAGAGACAGAGGTAAAATAGAATAAGGTAACCACCTCCCCCCACCAACATTAACTAGACCCCCCGGCCTATATATATATAGAGAAATTTAAAAAAAAACAAGGGGGGGAGAGAATTGTTAAGTAGAGAACAAATAAATAAATCCCTCTCCCCACCCCCCAAGATAATATTAAACAGTAAGGTAAAAAAAGAGGGGGAGATATAAACTGGATTGGGGGGAAGGCAAACCAACATCAATTATCTCTTACAATTTATCTAAGAGAGTCCAAAAATTCCTTGGCCTTTTCCGGCGATCCGAAGTTATACACGGATCCTTCAAGGTTAAAGTGTAGCGTCGCTGGGTAGCGTAAGGAGTACTGAATAGTTAAGTCCCTTAAACGCTTCTTCGCCTCATCAACCACCTTCGTCTTTCGGACCAGAGCTGGGGAAAAGTCCTGAAATAACATGATCTTGGATCCTTTATAGATCATGACTTGGGGATCTTTTCCAAGATTTCTAGAGGCTTCTAGGAGAACCTGCCTCTCCTTATAGCTCTGCAGCCGGAACAGGACCGGGCAGGGCGCTGGTTCGAGCCGGAACCACGTATTGCAACCCAGTAGGCCCATTCCACCCTTACCTGGCTTGATCCAGCCTCCAGATTTAAAAGCTGTGGAAGCCACTGTTCAAGGAACCTTGTAAGCTGTTCGGGAAGGCCCAGCAAACTAATATTTTTTCGATGACCTCGATTCTCGAGGTCGTCAATGTGGTTCTCTAAGGTCCGGACTCGCTGTTCGAGAGTCCGGACCCAATCCACGGCCGATTGCGCTGTAGTTTCAGAGGTCGCGGCATTTAGCTCCGCCCTTCCGACTCGGCGCTCAATTTCCTTAATGTCTCGGTTGTGCTTTTGCAGCGCGGCCGAGAGTGAGTCCCATCGACTTTGGGATTCTTCAATAAAAGCGTCGATCTTCGCATCCAGTTTGGAGATGATTTCCACAAGGCTTGTCACTGTAGGCAAGTCCCCCGGGGCGGCTGTAGACGCTTCTGCTGCAGCTGGAGAGGGTAGGGGAGGGGTTCCTGCTTGCTGAAAGATGCGGGCTCCCTTCCCTTTAGTCATTTTTACTGAAGATTAAATTGTTTAAATTCAATACTAAACAACTAATTAAATTAAACAGCTATTTTCAACAATTTGGTGAGTGTGGTGGGGGTGGGTGACCCACTTTGCCCAAGTCTTGGGAGGAGCACTGTAGACTCAGACTTGCTGGGTCACCGCCATCTTGGATCCCCCAGTCCTTCAGTTTTTAATTGAACCCTATGACCGCTGTACCCCATCTGATACAATGTATCAATACATTTGGGGCTATTGCAGGATATAAGTTTAACTTTGCAAAATCGGAGACTATGCCTTTGGGGAACCTCAGGAAAGTGCCAGAGGTTGAAGGTTCCCTTCTAGGTTCCCCTTTACATGGTCACGGGTCAGTTTCTGATACCTAGTTATCTTTATTGCCTCCCTGTTTGATGTTATTTCAAACTAACTTTGCTCACTTGCTCGACAATATTAGGTGGGATCGCTAGAGATGGGAGGCTCTTCCAACTTCATGGCTGGGCCGAATAGCCGTCATTAAGATGAATGTCCTTCCTCGTTTGCTTTATCCCATGCATATGCTCCCTATAATGTTTCCTAGGTCAACACTGCAAAAACGTATGGGTTGGTTTAGTTCCTTTGTCTGGCATCATGGGCGGTCCCTCATCAAACTTACTAAATTGCAGTTGCCTCAAGGAGGAGGAGTTGATTTCCCAGACATCAGGAGGTATCAATTGAGTTCCCTGCTGTCCTCTGTGTGCGATTGGGCTGGTAACGATCCAGGCTCAATATGGCTGGATTGAGGCCTCCCAGGCAAAGTGTCCTCTAATTATCCTGTTGATCACGGATAAGATGAGGACAGTTATGGACCATTGCTGGAATCCCATTGTTATTAGTACGGTCAAGGCATGGAGGGCGATGCTTCAGAGTAAGTCTTGCTTATCCAAGACTTCACCACTTACGCCCATAGTTGGTATGCCGGGGTTTTGACCAGGGATGATGGACTCAGGGTTCAAACTATGGGCAGCAAGAGGAGTTTCTAGTTTGGGAGACTTGTTTGAGGGGGAGGTTATGATGTCTTTCGTGCAACTGAGCCGCAAATACAGGCTGCCCAGCAGAGATCTTTTCTGTGTTTTTCAGGTTAGGGATTTCATCCAGAAGAAGATTATGCTTCTCAATCAGCCCTATAAGCCCGATACAGAGAGGCTGCACAAGCACCCTCTCGGTTAGTGCCTTCTATCGGCAGTTGGGTGCCAGGGCTTGGCAGGATATTAACCGGTTCTGAGGTCAGGAAGCAAGAGCTAGGAGTGGAGATCTCTTCTGAAATGTGGGAGGACATATGGGAGAAGGTGCAAAAGATCTTAATTTGTAATAAGACATGGTACTATGCGGTTAAAAGTTCTGCACAGGGTTATTTGGGACCGGGCTGTCTGACGAAGTTTAAAAAAGGGGCATCTCCAATGTGCCCCAAATGTAAAATAAGTGTAGGTACTCTTACCCATTGCTTCTGGACATGCCAGAGGCTCCGTGTTCATTGGAGAGCTGTGGCGGGAGAGATAGGGAGGGTATTGAGGACCAAAGTTAAATAGACCCTCCTAGGTCTACCAAATTTATCATCTTTAGACGGGCATGGGAAGAAACTATTTAATATTCTTACTTACTGTGCACGGAAGAACATTCTGATGAACTGGGCTTGCTGGGATGGCGGAACCTAATTATGGAGCACGTTCCCTTGGATTTTTTCACAAATATGGTGCACCACACAACAGACCTTTTTCATGAGATATCAAGTTATTTGGTCCCAGATCTGTCTGCTATCTTAACTAGGGTGTTCGTTTAACCAGGATGTTTAGGTTTGCTGAGCCCTGGACCCTGCAGGGGCCCTCCTGAGTTAATACAGGTGTCTATACAATGATCCTTTTTTTTGGGAGCTTTGCACCGAGCAATGTTATTTTGTATTCTTTTGTTGCTTTTTTTTGTTTTATTAGTCACTTATTTATTTATTGGTATTGTTTTGCACAGTGTTTGGTTTTGTTTTGTATTATTGGATAGGTTAGTAGTTAGTAGACAGTAGTTGTATTGTAATTTGCACTTTTTTATTATACTGGTATTTGTTATATTTTCAATAACTTTATCTTTTTGTAAAGTCAAAAGAAGTTTTTTTTGCTCATCAATATATTTACAAAAAAAAACTAGGCATTGTAGAATTTCAAACAAATCAGGGGCTCAAGCACTCAATCAATTTGCTTTAAGGTTACAAGTTTGATAATTCTAAAAGAAAGGACATAATGTTATACAATTTCAATGTAAAAGAACAAAATCTGCCCCATTACACAGCCCACAAAACACATTGAATTGAGATCCTGATTCAAACAAGGCAAAACAGTTACTGAAAAGGATTTTCTGAACCAGCCTTTTAACAAACCAAAATTTTTAAACATCAAATACTCTCAGCATGGCACAGTTTACGTTGAAACTGCCTTTTCCGACCCAAGTATTAGTACAATTTTAATTTCAGCATTTCTCTTTTTTTTGCATCCTCTTGATGAAATGACACTCATAAAAAGAGAAAACCCTCTGAGTGGACGGCATGGCGGAGCAATCCAGGCCACTCTCCTTCTCACCAACAAAGACACACAGACCCTCACATTTCGCTACTGGGAGACTTTAACCCCTTTCTCATTTTAATTCTCATGGGGGCTTGAACCCCAATCAAATTCAGAGGACTTGAATCTCACTTAAACACAGAGAACTCGAATCCCAGTGAAACAGAGAGGGCCTGAACCCCAATACAGCGTGGAGGATTTGAACCTTGATAAAACCCAGAGAACGCAAACCCCAATACAGTGCGGAAGACTTGAACCTCGATAAAACCCAGGGGACTCGAACCACAATACAGCGCGGAGGACTTGAACCTCAGTAAAACCCAGGGGATTCAAACCCCAAATGCAGTGCAGAAGACCTGAACCTCAATTAAACCTTGGGGACTCGAACCTCTGTGTGTCTGCGTGCTTACAAAACTGTGTCTCTCGACTGAATTAATTACCGTTCAAGGAATCCGTGAAATAGACAGCGATCGAGCAAGTGGACTGTCTCCGACACACAGGAATATCGAGAGGGACCAAGGTTTAAAATCTTATTTTGTGGGTTTGTCCATCTTGAGACACTGATGTTCTGAGCGATCGCTGACATCGTCCAATCATAATTATTAGTTTAGATCCTGGCGACTACACCAATATTGTCATCCTGTTTTCCTAACCCCTTATCAGTCAAAGCAAACACTCAGAGACACAGTATGGTTTTACCTCCTCCATCTTTATTCCAGGCCCTGGAGGGAGAGAGAACGATCACCCATGTGCACAGAGACATGAGTACTTGGTCTTCTCTCGAAGAGTAGATTCTTAAGGAATTATATTTTCACTTACAGGGAGCAGCTTCCAAATCAGGCAACATCTATATTGATTGGGTGACCATCACAATCAATGAGCATCAACAATAAAGATTAAGTTAACTGGCATTAAATAATGAATGTTTTTTACCTTGTTAACTGGCTTCACATAATGAATGCTTTTCACCCTTGTTAACTGACTTCACATTAATAATGCTTTTTCATCTTTTTAAATGGCTTTACATAAGGAATGCTTTTTCACCTCATCAACCGACTACCCTTGCCTCCAACACCTCATTGTTTACTGCAAGTTCTTATCTGATCCAAGTCATGCTAGCTGAACCTTTGTCTCACACAAACTAAAACTTAACTCTTTCCCTACCTGCTCATACCTTATTCACTTTGTCAGCTTGACCATTCATTATTATCATAGCTGATTGATCAGATGGGAAAATGGAGTGGCCGAGGGAATTTCATTTAGTCAGGCATATCAGGGCTAGACTTCTATATTGAAAGGTAAGTTCCTGGGCAATATTGCTGAACAAAAAGACTTGGAGTGCAGGTTCATAGTTCCTTGAAAGTGGAGTTGTAGTGTTGACTCAAAAAGTCTCAGATACAGAAGTTTAAATTTCAACATGCACTTTATTTCAGTTAAGCTGATGAGAGATCAATAGTCTACAGTCCAGAGCAGCAATCAAGCTGTCTCTGGATGAAACCTTAACAGATCTCTGATCTTTATCATAAAGGCAGTATATCTTATAGCCCTCATGTACGTAATCAATTTGCATGTTCACATTCCCACATTATTTAAAGGTACAACCTCCAGTAGAATGCTCATAATTCAAAAGTAAATAATCAAAGTAGTTGATTTAAATGTGACTACATCTAACTCTATTCTCATAAGTAAAAGTAGATAAAGCAAAGCAGCAATCAATATTCTATTTATTAAAATGATGACATCTTGGTCTGGGAAGGAACATCTCTGAGGTCACACTGAGACGCCTGCATTCTTTAATTCATATTCTCACGGTCACTGCAGCTGCCATTTTAAACTTTTAAGGCAATTTTTTATTGCAAAATGGAGACTTACAAAATGGAGGCTTTTAACCGTTGATTCGCCAATATCATTCCCTTCCTTTGATCATTTTATGATCAACCAGGCCATTCCTAAAACCTACAATGATAGCAATTAGATATCAGTGGCCATAACCATCTGAATGCGAGAATGCAGGCGAATACAGTAAGTAATGTAATCTCAAAATGTAACAACATGGCCCCAATATACCCGAAGAGACCTCCAAACGGTCACCGTCCTGTGCCATTACCATAAATGTAAATCATAATCTACCTCTCTGATTTTCTGGATCTCCTGGGTAATGTGCTTGGAGAGAATGTAGGTACAACATTCCTTTCCCACAATGGCAACTTAGCTTGTAGAAAGTCCAAGGCCAAGCAATTCTGAAGGGCCATGACTAGTTCAGCACTGATATTAATTAGGGCATTAGCAGTATCATTGCCTTTAATTGCTTAATTCTTGGCCCTGCAAATGAATTCCAGTAGGAGGGGAGGACATCCCAACCCAAGAAAGCAACCTCTTAGTCTTTAGAGGTGAAAGTAACTTATCTAAGACTACATACCCTATACAACATGATCAGTCTGAGGGAAGCCATAGATAGTCTTTGAGTCTGCAAATAAAATAAGTGCCGTTATAGCTGGTTAGGCTAGAATGCCCCTTCATAGCTAAGGTGCAGGGTCATTCCAGAGGGACCCTGATGTCTTATTAAGAATAGCGTACCAATCAAACAAAAATAACCAAATTTCGCCAAATTTTGCCTCGATTCAATCCATGGGATAATAAAGGAGCATCAACTAGACCCTATATAAATGCCACCACAGAAGTTCACATCTTGACTAAAGCAAATAGTGTCATTAATAGCACTGTAAAGGACTACAGAAAAGGGGTAGATGGGATCTGTTGTAGCCAAGTTGGTACCAATCCCTGAATAGGTTCATATCATACCCTGCTGACTGCCATTCTCGCACGGCCTTAGTTTTATCAGGATCACCGGAAGAGTTCCGGCATGTTAGCCATTCGGCCACCTCCGGCCAGCTAAAGGAGACAGGCCACAAAGGAATACCCCCCTGTGAATAGGGCAGCGCATGAGCACAAACCCCACAATCAGTTATTCTTCCCGTCATTTGGGCACTCTGATAAGCCAAATACAAAAAGGCATTATGATATATAGATCATCTTAGTCACCCTCCCAGGGACAAAGGGGTTTCGGTCTGAAATCCTTCTGCCCCCAAAGTAAATCCTCCCAAAGTCACCAAGTCACCAATATCCAATGCATTTTCCTTCCTAATCTTTGTCTGTTCTTTCACTGACTCGTTTGCAGTCCGTTCTATGGATCCAGCAGAGTTGTCCTTGCACTTTCACTTAGGGGTTGTCAGCAACACCTGAAACGGTCCTTTCCACCTTGGCTTCAACATTCCCCATTCCCAGTTCTTAATCAGGACAAAATCTCCAGGTTCTACAGTAGGGCAGTCTCCTTCAAGTGAATCATCACCCTCTCGATAGACTTGGCGTACCTGTGAATGTAAACTTTGAAAGGTTTTGGTTAACTTATGCAGATATTTTTCCACTTACTAAATACATCTACTATTACTAGACAATATTTATAACAATGTACTCTCAGTAGTTCTATAAAATCAAGTTGTAGACAAATAAAAAGTCCACCAGGCAAAGAGATGGTTCCAGAACTGCAGGGCATCCCTTTTCCAGCATTAGTCTTTATACAAATTAAACATGCGCTAGCTCTTTTCTTAGCTGCTTTCTGAAAATCCGAGTGTCACCAGGTTTATAATAAAGTATTAACCAATCCCACTTTGCCCAAGTGTGTACAATTATGCACATAATCAAGTAAGATAGGTAGGAGAAAAGATGGAACACAAACTTGTCCTGCAGGGGTAACCCATTGCTTTGTTTGAATGTTGAGGGAGCATCCCATTTGAGTCAATAGTTTGTGCTCCTCAACAGGGGCGGCCCCTGGTAATTTCTGTATCTCACCCAGGGCTGGCATACCCGTTCTGATACTGTTTCTAACCAGGTTTTGGTGGGAACCCAATGGGACCAGAAGCTCGGAGTGTGAGGCCGCCTTCTTAGCAGCAGCATCCACCTGCTCATTGTCTTTGGAGACTGTATTTTTTGCACCCATGTGAGCCGAACATTTGATAACAGCTAGACTGGCTGATAATTGCAAAGCCTGTAAAAGGTTATGAACAAAAACAGCATTATTGATAGGCTGTCCTGTAGAAGTTAAGAATCCCCTATGTTCCCGCAAGAAACCGTAATCGTGGGCCACACCAAAACCATAGTGGGCGTCAGTAGGTATATTTGCTGATTTTCCTTTGATAATATGCAAGGATAAATGAGGGCAATCAAACTCAGCTTTCTGTGCTGACAGCGGAGTTTTGAAAGCTGCTTGCTCAGCAATCACAGAATCGGTGGCAACCGCATATCCTGAACAACATTGTCCTATCCGAGGCAGGGTAAGAAGCTCAGTAAAACTGCGGTATTGGTTTCGCAGCTGGACGTGCTGCTGTTGCTGACAACAAGCAAATCATCCACGTACTGTACGAATGTCAATTCCTGCAGTAGTTTCACGGTCACGCGAAGGACGCTTCCCTCTCCAACGGCCATATCTCCCACAGTTAAAACAAGGGCCTGCCATTCATCCCATTCACTGTCTTATTCCTAGTCCCAAAGGTGTAATACTAGGCCCTGCATGTCCCCCTTTCCAGGGTCCCTTTGGAAAAGGGTTACTCAGCAGTGATTGCTGGGACAGCATCTGAGGTAGGTTCCATTCCCAGTGGGTATCCTGGTCCCAATAAACCTCATCGGGATTGGCACGGTGATATAGGGATCGCAGGACATATTTGGTTTTTACCTGTAACTTGGATCATGGCTTGGGCTCATTCTGGCCATCCCAGTAGAAGACCGCCGCTCACCTCATTTGCGACCGGGAGTTCTTGGACAAGTTCATATTGTTTGTTCGGATCATGGCTGCACCACTAGAAGGAATTCATTGCAAAAGCATAGTGTTAAACAGAGGTGAGTCATCTTCTTGATTAAAGACTTGATCAGCTGCAAATGTTCCATAACAGGCAACAAACCACTCCCAATAATCACCTCCCTACCCTGCCCCCCAGATCTGGGTCTACACTCCAGTATGTTACTAATATTTACAGGTTATTGTAAGGCACATTCTAATGACTGGATTAAGTGGTCAGCCTGGGCATCATTGTGAAGGAAACTCTCCTTTAAGTCCTCCTAACTGCAGACTGGCCCTGCATCACCCTGGCCCATCTGTTCATGCCCCTTGGTAACTTCTTTAGGGGAAAGGATCATACAGCAAAGAACCAGCAAGTCCTGAGGAATGGCATTATACATCTGTATCATCCTTCGGCCATATTGAGCAAATTGGGCCGGTTTCTCCTTGTGGTCACGGACTTGATTCATTACCATTATCATCTCTTGAGGTTTGCAGGGGACATAAACACCAAGAATAGATGGTTGCTTGGCTTCGGGCAGCCCTAGGATTCGGAGTTCATAGGTTAAAATTGTCCCCTGCCCCTTCAAGATCTATGGACTCTGCTTTCCGGGACAGACCTTGTTTGAGGATGATCCAGGCCCATGATGTTGTCTATGAAGCTGGTGACTGATACCGGACTTTTCATCTTCAGAGTAAGAGGGAGGTTTAGAATCAGCGGGTATGCAGGGGTTTTCAAGAGATGTTTGGGGCTCAGTGCATACCCTAGGATAAAATTCCCATTCCTCATCCCTATCAGTGTCATCCCCTTCCTCAAATAGTGTCAGTATGTCAGACATAGGCCTGGGATCCTGAGTAGAACTTAAATTCTTTTTACAGCGCTGTTGCTTTAACCCTTTTTTATCTTCCTCAGCATATGTGTCCTTACACTCTTTCTCCTGCTCCCTTTTACCATCTCCCATCTACCTAATCACACTCAGCTTTTAACATCTCCCAGCTTTTGGGAGTTCCATCTGCTGTACGTTACTCTATCCCCCATCACATATATTATTTCTCCAAGTGGTCAGTAAAGTATCTTCCCATTTACTATCAGCTTTATCCTTCCATTCTTTAATTAATAATTTACACTTTTTCTCACATTTTTCTTTCAAATTAGGTTTACCGCCTATTCACAAGAGGCCACATCCCAGGTCCCAAGTTTCCAACCTATACAGAGGGTACAGAATCAAGAATTAAATGTCATGTACACAGTATAATAAAGTGTTTAAATAATAAATTTACACTCATTAGTAACATTTATCACACTTCCATTTTAAATTTTCTAAATTTTTAAAGTAAGTTGATTGACTATTGTTCTGCTCCTAAAATTTTTAATGTACCCACTGCATCTGCTATATTGGGCTGCTCCCAATGTTGCAAATTCTCCAAATGTGACCTTTCTTTTGCAACTTTTGCTTTCAATTCTTTAAATTTTCCCTTTTGCCCTGTCATTAGTACATCCAATTTGAACATCCAAGAAAATTAATGCCTCCTTACTACCCAGAAATAGCTGTGTATTCAAGAAATTCTTTTTAAAAAACTCCATTAGATTTATCATACTTTTCAGCAAGCTTATCATATAACACAAAATCAAAACAGCTACAGCACAAAAGGTTATTCAACCTGTTGTTTCAGTGTCAATTGTTTGCATGAAGATCACATCAAATCTCACTCTTCCTCAACGTTTCTTCTCTCGCTGTGCTTCCTACACTTTCCCTCATATTGCCTTTACTTTCATTACCAATTGCATGTACAATGCTCAACTTGCTTTAAGGGATCGTCCAGGTGAACATTAATCATTACAGCCATGCTTCAAATTAATCATGAGGCAATAACACAGATCACTGACAATGTATAAAGGTGTAAAAACCTTGCTAATTAATCCTGATTTTGTAATTCAAGATTAATACTTACTTACTTACAGTGTGGAAATAGTTGTTTCCACACTGTAAATAAGTAAGTAAGTATTAATCCACACCGACCCTTCAAAGAGCAACCCCACCCAGACCCATTCTCCTACATTTATCCCTGCCCCTAACACTACGGGCAATTTAGCATGGCAAATTCACCTAACATGCACTTCTTTGGACTGTGGGAAGAAACCGGAGCATCCGGTGGAAACCCATGCAGACACGGGGAGAATGTGCAAACGCCACACAGACAGTTGCCTGAGGCGGGAATACAAATGATTTAAAATATATTGACTAATATCACCATATTCTCTAACTGAGAGATGGAAACTTTTGAAGTGGCTGAGACATTTCACTGTTAATTAATAAGAACAAACAGATTTTAATGTCACAAAATGATTCAAATCTGCTTCGGGTTGTATATAGAAAATTGTATCAGGATTGTTGTATTATGTGCACACTAACCAACATTTAGTCTGCATTAAAGTAACTCAAATTCCACTCAGCTATTAAATGACACACATTCCTTCAAAATATGTTATAGAATTCAAAATTAATTTGAAACATTTGCACAATGAGAAAATTCTAGATGAGCTCACCCATTAAACAATATTTGCAAATTCACTCTAGCCAGAAAATAAAATTCCAACATGAAAAATTCCAATTTCACGTGATAATTTTTACCAATCTTTAAAACCCATTTTTTAAAATTAACATTTCGTAGCAGATTTTGCTCTACACTAATATTGATAGTTCCTCAAAAGGACGTTAAATTAACCATGTATGATCCACATTGATACAGGCACAGACTACATTTTCAAATTACCACAGATTTCCAAAATGTAGACTTAAATCAAAACATTCCCGGATCTCAAGTTCCAGGGCTCAAAAAGGACAAATATTACACAAGATTACATGTAACCACCAATGAACACTAGTACATTCAAAACAGACTACAAAGAGTTACCACTTATTTCAGTGAACGCAACACCAAAAGCTGATATTTCTCTCTCTCTGTATCCTTTGCTTTTTCAATTTTCTCAAAATTTCTGCCAATTGCTTAATGCAATCACACTTAAATGTGCCATCAGGTAGAAACGGCTTCTCAGTTCTATGTCCATTTCACCTATTCATTGACAAAGTTTTTGTTTTGGAATCAGGCCCATAATGGACATACAAATACGTTAAAGGTGTTCCCTTCTGAGGGTATGCCTCATGAGAGATGTTGTTCCCCATTCTTTTGACAGCTGTCTCTCATACACACACACTTTCAGAATTGTGCAATCATTCAAACTAGACATTTTTTAATTTGCATATTAAAATTTACCAAGTTGCCCTATTCACACAAAGAATTTACCAAAATGTCCAATTTTTCTGAGGCGCCTCTAACCTCTATAAATCATTTTCCTCATCAGGTATTCTCTCACACATAGTCTGAAAGGGAGCCCTCTTTCCAACTACATAGAGGGACTGTCCCATTGTACCTTATGACTACGTATTCTACTCTAAACAAATTTCAACTGGCTATATCAATACTATAGAGTGAGAAATTTACCAAGCCTGCCCTCCTTTCTCCATAATCTCATAATTTCAACTGGCCATATCCGAGGGAGGCAGCTTACTAAACCAAATCCGTCCAATAGTGGCGACTATTTCCCTGACCGGAGTCCCCAGTCCTGACTCTCTATCTCAGGAACGATACAGAATAGCCAATGCCACCCCGCAGCAACCTAGAGCAACCTTGTCAAAAAAATCCCCTTCTTACTTTATAATCCTGGTCCGGGTGGTTCGTTTGATCGCTTCAAGGTACCAATCTCACTAGGCGAGTAGCAGATCGTCTG
This sequence comes from Chiloscyllium plagiosum, assembly GCF_004010195.1. NCBI lineage: Eukaryota > Metazoa > Chordata > Chondrichthyes > Orectolobiformes > Hemiscylliidae > Chiloscyllium > Chiloscyllium plagiosum. The sequence continues at coordinate 33,105,840 of NC_057711.1, read as the reverse complement.
TCTGAATGCAAGGAGTAAAATACCTCAGAGTGCCCTACCATTCTAATATGCTCAATTCAAACTCTCAGTCACTTATTCAGCCGAGAGAAAGGTTGCCTATGTTGGGATCCGAGTCACGGCACCAAAAATTATGACTCAAAAAGTCTCAGACCACATAGAAGTCTCAATTTCAATACACACTTTAGTTCAGTTAAACTGGCGAGAGATCAATAGTGCACAGACCAGAGCAGCATTCAGGCTATCTCTGGATGAAACTTAACAGATCTCTGATCTCTAGCGTAAAGGCAGTATATTTTTTATCGCCCACATGTGCGTAATTAATTTGCAAGTTTCACATTCCCACACGTTTACTACCTCTCCTGGATTTTTCATAATTCAAAAGTAAATAATCAAAGCAGTTGATTTACATGTTACTACATCTGGCGCTATTCTCATAAGTAAAAGTAAATAAAGCTAAGCAGCTATCAATATTCTATTTATTAAAATGACGACATCTGTCTGGGAAGCAACATTTCCAAGGTTATGCTGAGGTGCCTGAATTCTTTAATTCATGTTCTCACAGGTACTGCAGCTGCCATTTTAAACTTGTAAGGCAAATTATTATTGCAAAATGGAGACCTACAAAATGGAAGTTTTTAACCATTGATTCCCAATACTTTATCAGCAGGGAAATAGGTTAGTGAAGAAGGCATTTGATATGCTTCCTGTTATTGGTCAGTGCATCAAGTATAGGAGGTCATATATCAGCTGTGCAGTACATTGGTTAGGGCACTTTTGGAATAATTCTCAATTCCCTGCTGGAGGAAAAGATGTTGTGAAACTTGAAAGGGTTGAGAAGAGACTTACAAGGATGTTGCCAGGGTTGGAGAGTTTGAACTATAGGGAGAGGCTGAATAGCCTGAGGTTATTTACCCCGAAGGGTGAAAGACTGAGGGGTGACCTTTTTCAAGTTTATAAAATCATGAGGGGCATGGATAGAGTGAATAATCAAGGTATTTCTCCAGGGTAGGGGAGTCCAAAACTAAAGGTCATAGGTATAAGGTGAGAGAGGCAAGATTTAAAAGGAACCTAAGGGACAACTTTTTCATGCAGAGGGTCATACATGGAAGGAATGAGCTGCCAGAGGAGTTGGTGGAAGCTGGTACAATTACAATATTTAAGAGACATCTGAATGGATATACGAATGGGAAGGGTTCAATGGGATATGGGGCAAGTGCTGGCAAATGGGAGTAATTTAGATTAATTTAGAATACCTCATAGGCAATGATGAATTGGACCAAATTGTCTGTTTCCATGCTGTACATCTCTATGACTCTGTGATCTTTTACTCAATAGTTTGTTCTTGTTTTTCCCAACTATCATTTGATCCAGATAGTTAAAAAGCACATAACACCAAGTTATAGTCCAACAGGTTTATTTGGAAGCAGTAGCTTTTGAGGCACTGCCTCTTCATCAGGTGTTTGTGGAACAGGATTGTAAAGCATAGTCCAAGTGCCATGTACAACTCTGTCTTGTAATGATACAATATATTGGCTTCAATTGCTTTCTGAGGTAGGGAATTGCCCAAGATCACTATTCTCTGGGTGAAGAGATTTCTCCTAATCTCAATGCTAAATGATTTACCTCATATCCTTAGGTTGTGCCTCCTGGTTCGGCACACTTGGTTCTGATCATCCGTCCTGCATCTACCCTGTAGAGTCCTGTTAGAATCATTCTTCTGAACTCCAGTGAATATAACCCCAACTTATTCAACATCCCCCCATATGTCAGTCCTGCCTTCTCAGGAATCAGTCTGGCAAACCTTTGCAGCATTCCGTGATTAGGAAGAACATCCTTTCTGAAATAAGCAGACACAAACTGAACACAATGTTCCAGACATAGTCTAAGCAAGGTCCTGTACATTTGCAGCAAGCTATCCCTGATCCTATACTCAAATCCTCTCACGATGAAGGTCAATTGGCCATTTGCCTTCTTGACTGTCTGTTCCATCTACATGCTTATCTTTAGTGACTGGTGTATAAGGACACCCAGGTCTGGTTACATATTCCCCCTGTTAATTTAATGCCATTCAGATAATAATTTGCCTTCCTGTTTTTGCTGTCAAAATGTTTACCCTCATATTCAGCCACATTATTCTTCATCTGCCATGCATATGCCCAGTTGTCCAAATTACACGGAGGATCTTTGCATGCTCTCACAGTTCAGCTTTCCAATCAACATTGCCTTGTCTGCAAACTTGAAGGTATTAAACTAAATCATTAAGATATATTGTGAATAGATTACTTACTTACTTACAGTGTGGAAACAGGCCCTTCGGCCCAACAAGTCCACACCGACCCTCTGAAGAGCAACCCACCCAGACCCCTACATTTACCCCTTCACCTAACACTACGGGCAATTTAGCATGGCCAATTCACCTAACCTGCACATCTTTGGACTGTGGGAGGAAACCAGAGCATCCGGAAGAAACCCACACAGACACAGGGAGAATGTGCAAACTCCACACAGACAATTGCCCGAAGGGGGAATTGAACCCAGTTCTCTGGCACAGTGAGGCAGCAGTGCTAACTACTGTGCCACCATGCCACCCATAATAGCTAAGGTCCAAACCCGGATCCCTGCAGTGCCCCACTGGGCCTCTCAGAAAATGCTCATTTATTCCTACCCCTTGCTTCCCTATCTGCCAGCCAGTTCTCTATCCACGTTAGTACACTACCCTCAAGTCCATGTGCTTTAAGTATCTAAATGGTGAGGAAGGAATATGGCGTACTGGCTTTTATTGGTAGAGGAATTGAGTTCCGGAGTCCTGAGGTCATGATGCAGTTGTATAAGACTCTGGTGCGGCCGCATCTGGAATATTGTGTGCAGTTTTGGTCGCCATACTATAGGAAGGATGTGGAGGCACTGGAACGGGTGCAGAGGAGGTTTACCAGGATGTTGCCTGGTATGGAAGGAAGATCGTATGAGGAAAGACTGAGACACTTGGGGCTGTTTTCATTAGAGAAAAGAAGGTTTAGGGGTGACTTGATTGAGGTGTACAAGATGATTAGGGGGTTAGATAGGGTTGACAGTGTGAACCTTTTCCCGCGTATGGAGTCGGGTATTACAAGGGGGCATAGCTTTAAATTAAGTGGGGTAGATATAGGACTGAAGTTAGGGGTAGGTTCTTCACTCAGTGAGTCGTAAGTTCATGGAATGCCCTGCCAGTAGCAGTGGTGGACTCTCCCTCTTTATGGGCATTTAAGCGGGCATTGGATAGGTATATGGAGGATAGTGGGTTAGTATAGGTTAGGTGGGCTTGGATCGGCGCAACATCGAGGGCCAAAGGGCCTGTACTGCGCTGTATTCTTCTATGTTCTATGTTCTATGAATGCTGAGCTCTGAGATGCAGAAGGATTTGGATGTCCTCGTGCATGAATTGCAAGAGGTTTTGTTTACAGGTCCAGCAAGTAATTTGGAAAGCTAATGAAATGTAACCAGACTGTGAGGGGAAGTGAATACAAAAGTAGGGAGGTTATACCTCAGTTATTCAGGGGCACTGACGAGACTGCACCTGGAGTTTTGTGCACAGTATCAGTCACCCTATTAAGGAAAGGTGTAAGCATGTTGGAGGCAGTTTGGAGAAGGATTACAACATTAACACCTGGAATTGTGAAAGGAACAGCTTGGAAAGGCCAAGTAAGAGGTGATTTGATTGAAACATATTATAAAAGATTCTGAGGAATTTTTGCAGGATAAATATGAAGGGATGTTTTGTCTTCTGGGAGAATTTAGAACTAAGGTTGTAGAGTCATTCACCGAGCTGGTCTGGTGTTTTGGATCTGGTATTTACGCGTCTTTTCTTTGGTACTTCCAGTTCTGTATCTGAATGGTTTGCACAGGGAGTCCCTTTCAATGTGTTTATTGATTGAGTACCACATAAATACCAGTTGGGACAGACCACCAACATCATATTGAAGACACACTGATGATGTCACCAAGTGAAGCGACAAAACATCTGCAGAAAACCACACCAGCTCAACATATGAATCTACCACTTCATCCACAACCCGAGCTACAAATCTTTTCAAAACCTCTAAACTAGGATCACGGTTTAAAAATAAGCTGTCACTCATTTAAAACAGAGATAAGTGAGATCTTTTCTTTCAGAGGCTCAATGGATCTTTGGAACTCCTTTCCAGAAAAGGTGGTAGAAGCAGGATCCTTTAATATTCTTAAAGCCATGATAGATAGATTCTTGTTAAGTCAAGGGGTGAAAGTTAATCAGGGTAGACAGTGGTATGGATTTGTGATTGCAAATAAATTTGTCATAATCGTATAGAATGGTGGAGCATGTCCAAGGGGCTGAATGGCAAATTACTACTCCTCATTCATATTTTCATAAGGGCGTCCGCATTGCTGACTGGAATGCCTGGAGACAAGCAGTCAGGAAGAGCAGGTTAAAACAGAGGATAAAAGAAATGATCAGATGGCGGAAAAGAGAGCTGTTGAAAGGAAAGAACATCAGTTGGCCTTGGACCAGTGCTATTCATCTCTGCCAGCTGCAGATGGATTACCGCTCATGAATCAGTCCGTACTTTCACAACAGATCATATTCATTCTGGAAGTGACATACACATCAGGCTCTCGGTCCAACATTTCCCAAAGTAGAGACTGCTAAGAAACCCTTCCTCCTTTTATATTCTGTCTATCTCTTCTAAAAGTCAAGAGCCCTGGTATTGTTAATTCTCAGCTTTGTTCTATCAATCAATCAGCCATGTCTCTATAAAGACAATTATACCACAGGTATTTATTTCTATTACTTTTAATTCATTTCTTTTGTTGTGAATTCTTATTCAAGATTCTGTTGTTCTCTGAACCTACCTTAGTTTCTAATGTCCTTTTGTCCCTTCCTGATGTGAAATTTATTTTTACTAAATCACTTCTCTGCTCCACATTCTTGACACTTCCCTTCCTGTTTTTGAATTTACACTCCTCTGAACCTGAATCGAAAGCCCTACTTACCATTTTAATTCAAATTGCTGGGAGATTGGTCCCAGTCCAGTATAATTGAAGCTCATCCCAATGGAACAGTTCCCTCTGTCCCCTGCAGTAGTGCCAGCAGCCCATGAATCGAAGTCCCTGCTCCCAACACCACTCTTTCAAATGTGCATTTAATCTTCTCATCTATTCATCCACCAGTCAGTTTGTGGATGGTTCAGATACCAATCCAGACATTATTACCTGTGAGGTTCTGCTTTTTAATTTTCTCAGATAGAATCTCATTCCTATTCCTACTTATGCCATTAATTCTTACGTGGACCACAACAGCTGGATTATCCTCTCCAAACATTTTCTGGAGTGGATCATGAGTTTTTTTTTAAAGAATCTTACGAGAAAATTAAGTGATAAACCCGTGAACATGTAGTTTTATTGGTAAGCCATGTCCCTTTTATTAGAAATAAAAAAAAATTCACTGAACTTCTAAAACTCAGTTTTGAAAGGGACCTGAATGACTGGAAGTCAGACATGACCGAAAATAACCCAGAGGTTGGGTCAGTGTTCCCTAGTTGGCACCAAAGCCAGAGACAAGTTTTGTTATTTTTGTAACAAAGAAGCCTCAAATCTATGCACAAGAAGGACATTTTATTACGACTGAACTGGTAGACTCCAGAAACCACTTGATTAAAGAAAATAATTGGAAGTTTATTGTCTCACTGTAGCCCGTTGATTTAATTTGGCAGAAATGTAGACGTCCAGCTAAAAAGGCTAGATTAAAAACACTGTTGGGAATAGAATGATGAGAACTGTATTTACAAGACCTCACTAAGATTTCAACACATTTAATGCAAAATTCATCAACTATCAAAATTGGCTTGATTTACAATTAAATAGCACCCAATATTGAGTTGGAATGTTAGGGTATGTTATGTTCACATTTCTGATATGCAACTTACTACTATCTGGATATTAATGAGTCTCTGGCAACAATAGTCCATATTCACTTGTTTACTTTTTTTAACCTTCCTTGTTTTTTTCCCCACAATTTTCTTCACTTGCGCTCTCCCCTCTTCAATCTGAAAACTCATGATGGGTATGGTTCAGTGTGTACTCTCAGACTACTTGTGTCAGCTATGACAGTGTCACGGGTCTATTCAGCCGAAAGACACAGTGTGCTGATTGAATTACTCCTGATTTTGTCATGGGAAGAAAGGCTAGGAGGGTGCCATTAGTGTTCCCAAGCCTGATTTTGCCATTCAAGAGGTCAGAGCAAGTCTTCCTCTCAATTCCGTCAGCTTCTTTTTTTTACCCTTGCTAGAAAAAAGAGGTTAATTTCAAATTTTTAAAAAAAGGCTTCCTTTCCAGCAGAATCCAAATGTAGATCTCCATTTCATCAACTAGTCCATCATGATCTTGAATAATATCTCATCTTTTGAGTGGGCATTTTACACTTGTGCAAACACAGCATAGAGTTCAAAAATGTTGGATCTTAACCTTTGTCACTATCTTTAATCAGTTATTGATAATGCTTCTTCAAACTCATCTACTGTGCCCTGTGCTTGTTCCACTGCCATCTCCTTTGGCCTTACACTATCATCTGTTTTGTCATTTAATTACTCCTCTATTCTTCTCCATCATAGAACTTCCATTTTGTTTTCTCTTCCTCTGCCCTTCTCCTGCCAATGCATCTGCTTAAAACCTGTTACATTTCAAATATACTTTCTGATGCAAAGTTCTTGACCTAAAACATTAACTCAATTTTTATCTCCACAGATGACGCCAGACCTATGAAATACTTCAGGTATTTTCAGTTTTATTTCCGGGTTGGAATCTATGGCACATTTCACTTTGTAACCCCATGACAAAGGTCAATTGCAATGCCATTCTCTCCTTATATGAATGAGCTTATGCTGAACAAAATGGGAATAGTGGCAGGATTTTTCTTGGTTTAGTATGACATGGGCTGACACATGATTTTTGTCTGCTAGATTCATGTTTTACTGACTTGGAAACGGGCAAATGTTGATGAGAAATGACTTGTTAGCTCTTTTTCACACTCAGAATAAATAAGATGAGTGTGGCACAGAAATAAACAGCTCTGCTATGGTTGAAACAAGCCATGATACCAGATAAATACACTGATAGTTTTGAATAATCTGCTTGTATCTGACAAGTATAAAGTATTATGAGAGGAGCACGGGTCAATGAGTTTGCATTATAAATCATCATTGCTTTTTCAAACATTGACAATTTGTGGAACATCTCTATAATTCTTAAACATTTCAAAAACATTCATTCCCTCTAAGGAATAAACTGAAACAAAATGATGTAAAATAAGTGATCGCTTATAAAAGTATCCTAGGGAATGAATGAGTGCTTCGTATGAAATAAAAATATGAACAGATTATTCAACATTATTGTGTATTTATTTGGCTGCATGCCTTGTTTTGACAACAGCAAAATTGGGTAAACATTTGTGCCAAGTATTTTCATCACGAAAGATCTTTCAGATAGCTCAAAAAGAAATACCTTGGTTCTGAAGGTAGCAATCCTGGGTTAGTTTTCATCCTGAGTGTTCTGCTTGGCTGTTTAACAAATTGATAAGAAACATTTGTGGAATAGCACACATTTTAACATCTGAACACCACACTGCATAAATGTTGAAAATTAATAAAATCAACTTTAGTTCTAAAAAATACTGCAGGTATTTTGAAAGGGAAAAGAAGACATTGTGAGAAGCTACTTTCTTCTGCATTGATAGTAAAGCATAGTGATCATTTGGAAACCTAATGACCTCTGTTATAACTGATTTTCGTTGTACTTTCTCTTCTTTAAAAGTATTGGAAGTGATGATTCCAAGACTATCTTGCAACACTGCATTTTAGTAAACTGAAAAGGTTTCAGACATTAAGTCATTAGAACTGTTCAAGATGGACATCAATAGTTTTTTGTAAGGTTATTGAGAGATATGGTTTAAAGGTGGTAAGTGGCTTTCTGGTGAAGATTATCCACAATCTAAGTGAATGGTGGAACAAATTAGAAATACTGAGCATTCTGCTCCCATCTCTCTTTGGTTCCAGAAAGCATTTGAATTCTTTATTTGTAGTCTTTTGTACAATTAAAAAAATCAAAGGAACTGTGGATGCTGGAAATCAGAAACAAAAATAGAAGTTGCTGGAAAAGCTCAGCAGGTCTGGCAACATCTGTGGAGAGAAACCAAAGTTATTGTTTCTGGTCAAGTGATCTTCCTCAGTTCTCCTTATCAAGGACAAAAGCTCTGCAGCTGTGTCTCCCTAATCATTATTCGATTGTATTTCTTTACAACCATTTTGGCTGTTAATTCATCTACTTTGCTGCAAATTCTCCAAGCATTCACATATGATCCCTTTAGACATATTTACTCATTTTTTTAATACCTTGGTTCTATTTGCCATGAGTTCTTCTTCCCTTTACCTTCCATTTTGCTTTCTAATTTTCTCGCTTTCATTTCCATCTTTGTTTCTATCACTCTGGTCTCCCTGTTCAGGTTCCTGTCTGCCACCACTCCACTTTATACCTTCCCCCACAGTACCAGCAAATGTCCCATGAGAATGTTGGTCCTGGTCCTCCTGGGGCGAAACTCTTCAGCTCATACAAATTCCACCTTCCCCAGAATCGGTCTCTAATGAGGTAAAGAGATGAAAACTGCTCACAGTACTCCACGAGTGATCTCACCAAAGCCCTGTATAGCTGCAGAATGAATGTAAATCCCTCGCTCTCACACCATCCTTCCAGCTTTGCACCAAACCAGTCTGTTCGTCTATTCCTGATCTCACTAAAGTGAGGCTCCGGGAGCAATCCTGAGATTACCACCTTTGAGGCCCTGCTTTTTAATGTATTCCCTATGTTGTCCTTGCAAGGCCCCATCCCACTTTTTCCTACATAGTTGGTATTGACATGTACCACAGCTTTTGGCTGATCTCCCTCCTCCTTCACAATCCGTATTTACAATTTGTATAAGGGATTCAAAAATGATATTTACAAGATGGAGGAGGCGTTGGTCTGGTGGTGTTATCACTGAACTGTTAATCCAGAGATCCAGGTAATGTTTTGGGGACATGGGTTTGATCCTGCCATAATAGATGGTGGAATTTGAATTCATAAAAAATCTAGAATTAACTAATGATGACCACAAATCCATTGTTGATTGTTGGAAAAAAGCATCTGATTCACTAATGTCCTTTCGGAAGGGAAACTGCCATTCTTACATGGTCTGGCCAGTATATGACTCCAGACCCACTGCAATGTGGTTAACTCTTACCTGCCCTCTGGGTAATTAAGGATGGGCAATAAATGCTGAACTAGCCAGTGATAGTCTCATCCTGTGAACAAATTTTTAAAAAAAGTTTTTTCTGATGATACAAAACTAGTTTGGAACGTGAGTGGGATGTAAGGATGTAAAGAGGTTTCAAGGTGACTTAGGTGACTTCAAGGTGAGTTGGCAAATATGTGGCAGATGCAGCATAATGTGCATAAATGTGAAGTTCAGTAGGAAAGATAAGGTGGCAGCATATTATTTAAATATTGATAGGTGGAAAATATTGCTGTACAAAGAGACCTGTGTATCCGTGTGTATCAGTCACTGAAAGCAAACATGTAGATGCAGATAGCGGTTAGGAAAGTAAATGGTATATGATCTTTCATTGCAAGAGAGTTTTCAGTATAGTAGCTGAGAAGGCTTGCTGCAGTTGTACAGGGTCTTGGTGAGAACATTTCTTGAGTATTGTGGGTAGTTTTGGTCTCCTTACCCTCAAAAAGATGCACTTGCCATATAACTATTATACATTTATCCAGATTCTCTGGACTGAGTTTTGAGATGTTAGCGTTGCCTCCCGGTTAATTGGGACTGTATTCCCAAAAGATTAGAAGAACGAAAGGAAATATCATTGAAGCATATACAATTCTGGACATGGCTGGACAGATTGGATGCAGGGATGATGTTGCTTCTGGCTGGGGGAGATAAAACAAGGTGTCACAATTATAGAATATGCTCTTTCAGACTGAGATGAGAGTGATGAAGCTGTGGAATTCTCTACTGCAGAAGGCTGATGAGACCAAGTCACTGAATATATTTAAGAGAGGAAAGGATAGATTTCTAAAGGTTAAAGATGTCAACATACATTGTGTGGACATAGAGGATCAGTCATGACTATGGTGAATGGTGGCCAAGGCTGAATGGGCCACATTACCTTCTCTTGCTTCTATTGTCCATGTTCCTATATTTATGTAAGTTGCAAGAGTATTGGTTCAACTGAGCCTTGAGAGAAGTAGACAAAGGGGCAAGAGACAGGTGACAACTTGGTGGGATTATAATTTATGAATAAGCAGGAGGGACATTGAATGTGTGTATATGAAATTTTTGGAGAGGTTAAAGCATTCAGCTAGAGGCAACTAAGTTAAGATTTTTTTTTAAATGAACGAAACATTCAAATTGATCAATGGGTTAATTTCCCTTATGGATGCCGTGATGGAAAACTTATAATTATATTAAAACATTTTGGCTGTGGCTTATCATACATTATTTGCTAACATAGGATTTGGATGCAAACTAGACACAAACGATAATTCTGTCCGGATGCTAACTGACTTGTTCTGTATTTTCAGCATTCTCTGCTTTTATTGTTAAAATAAAACATTAACATAAGATAATTAATGTCTTGCTTTGATTCAATAAATTGAATCTTCTGTCATAATGAATGGTTCCACAGTTTGGCAGTTTATTCATTGTACAGTGCTGTTTGTGCACGAATTTAAAAATTCTAGTGTTCATTGTAAAACTTGACAAAAGCTGTCTCTTAGCATGACAGTGACCAGTGGTTCTTGGCCTGGAGAGGGTCAGGCTTATTGACAGTCAAATCTGTGTTCCGGTCAATTCAATTGAATGATTTCCCATTCTCTCACTTCCTTGTATTTTGTTCATCACCATTGAAGTTGTCTCAGTGTAGATTAAAAAAATTACTTTTATGAGTCAATTAAACTTCGTAACTCTTATTTAGTGACAATGGGGGTTTTATACAGTTCTAGCAATCCAAGTTAACTTCAGTTAACACACATTTGTTACCAACAAGATAAAGGAAAGAAAATTGCATTTATACGGTGCCTTTAACGATTTACAACCAACCAAATACTTTTGAAATGTAGTCACCCCTGTGATCTAGAAGACATCACAGCCAAGAAATGCACACCAAACTCCCACCAACAAATAATGACTAGATTATCTATTGCAGTGTTGTTATTTAAGGGCTGAGATATCATGAGAGCTCCATGCCCTCTTTCAAGATAGTACTGTGAGTTTTTATACTCCATTACCACCATCCTTCTCCAGGGCTAACTCCAGCAATAGTTGTGAAGACTTGTGCTCCAGAACCTTCCAGTTACAACATTGGCATCTACCCAATGGGAGAATTGCCTGGGTTAGTCCTGTGCACAAAAAGCAGGACAAATCCAACCCTGCCAATTACTGCCCTATCAATTTTCCTTTGATCAACTGAAAAGTGACAGCAGGATTCATCAATCATTCTAACAAACTTTCTGATGCCCAGTTTGGGTTTTGCCAGGGTCACTCAGCTCCTGACCTCATTACAGCCTTAGTTCAAACATGGATAAAAAAGCTGAATTCCAGAGGTAAGATGAGAGTGACTGCCCTTGACATCAAGGCTACATTTGACCGAGTGTAACAGTAAAGAGCCCTCACTGGAACCAGTGGGAATCAGGGAGAAAACTACATGCTGGTTGGAGTCATGCCTTGCACAAAGAAAGATATTTCTGGTTGGTTTGGAGGTCAGTCATCTCAGCTCTAAGATATCTCTGCAAGAGCTCCTCAGGGTAGTGTCCTAGGCCCAATCACCTTCAGCTGCAAAATCTATGACCTTCCCTCCACCATAAGGTCAGAAATATGGATGTTCACCAATGATTGTGTAATGTTCAGCAATATGTGACTCTCCTCTAATACTGAAGCAGTCCATATCCAAATCTGGAATGATGTGGACAATATCTGGGTTGGCTCACAAGTGGCAAATAGCAATCACATCACACAAGTGCAAGTCAATGGCCATCTTGGGAAGAGACAATCTAACCACTTCCCCCCTGACGTTAAATGGTGGTATCAACACTTATTCTGCCACAATCAATCACATGGGAGTTGCCATTGACCAAAAACTGAACTGGACTAGCCAGATAAATACCAACTTTATAAGAATATGTCTGAGGCCAGGAATCCTGCAAACTCACCTCTTGGCCCCCTCAAAGCCTGGTCAAGTCAGGAGTATGATGGAATATTCCTCACTTGTCAGGATGAGTGCAGCCCCAACAACACTCAAGAAGCTTGACACCATTCAGATAAAGCAGCCTGATTGATTGGCATCATGGCCACAAACATTCAGTCCCTCCACCACTAATGCTCAGTAACAGAATCTACAAGATGCAGAAACTCATAAGGCTTCTTTGATAGAAGCTTCCAAACCCAAGACCACTTCCACCTAGAAGGACAAGGATAACAAATACATGGAAATATCACCCCCTGCAAGTTTCTGTCCAAGCCACTCAGCAACCTGACTGTCACTGGATCAAAATCCTGGAATACCCTCCTTCACGGCATTATGGCTGTACCTACACCAAATGGACTGCAGTGGTTCAAGAAGGCAGCTCACCACCATCTTCACAAGAGCAGCTAGGGATGGGTATTAAACGCTGGCCTAGCCACTGATGTCCACATCCCATGGGTGAATAAAAGAAAATGCTTATTCCCAAAAACAATTTCCAAAGGACTCCCAAATACCTTTGTACAACAACATGTTCATCTCTGATAGCGACAACCATGCTTAGCTGCCTAAGAGGCAAAGCATGGTCAAGCAAGGCAGAGATAATATGAGCAGCCATGCAGGCACAATTTGCTTGAACATTAAGATAGCAAGAAACCTTGAGATGCTACCTTGAGATGCTCGTGCCTGTCAAAGCATGCAAAGTGTTCTTGCAGCAGGTTACAATGAGAGGTGTCACTGTGCTCCAGCATACAGCTTTAAAATGCAGAAGCATACAGTAAGTAGGTTGGAGGTGTGCCATAATGATGTGGAGAGCCTTGCATGTGTCATATGCCAAGGTCCATGGAGGTGGGTCATGTGCAGATGTTGCTCTGGAGCATACCCTGTGTTGTTGATGCTAGGTGTCAATGATGGAAGTCCCGAAGAGTAAGTGGCGAGTGGAGTTGTCCGATAGCTGTTCTGGCTTTCATGTCATGAATTATCAGTGTCTAGTTTCTATCTGGTGAATGGTAGAAATGGGACCTGCTTATTAATGTGGAAGCTTTGATATTAATGAGGGTGGTAAGGAGCCATAATTTCAGTTAATAGGTTTCTCGCAATTCCTTAGAGAAAATCTCATCTTGACACCCCAAGCCCTGTTAGAACATGAAAATTGTTGCTCCAAATGTCAAGGCCTCACTGCACATCTCACAGCATTTCTCACCACAGCCCAGATCCTTCAGGGCTTTACAACTTTATGCCTGACATTTATCTGAAAACAAAAACAGAATGTCACTTCCCATTCCTTTCCGCCACCAGCAATTAGATATTAGCTATATCATGTTGCCCCTGCCTAAGTGTGCTAACCCATGGTAAACACTGCATGGAGTTTGTTGGCAAAATGTGCAAGCTATCACTTTACCATACCTTCTCCAAATATTGCCTGCTCCGCCAGCTTTAACCCATTCTGCTTTTTCCTCTGAATTCACTGCTGCTTGCAAATTTAAAAGCTTCCATGCATCACCTTTGGTCTGATTTTCTCACAGCTGCTATTGATCTCACTCCGTGTTTGAACATTGCTTTTGCTGCAGCATCAGCATAGTTGCTCCCTCTCTGCTCTGGTGTATGAATCTTTCAGTGTATTTTTACTTTAATTACTGCTGCCTCCCATGGTTCAATCACTGCAGCCACCAGGTCCTTGACTAGGGTGCCATGCTGAATTACACTACCACATGAAGTAACATAGCTTCGTCTTGCCCATGCCATCATGTAGTCATGGATTACATTGAAGACATACCTACTGCCTGTGTAGCTGTTAACCTTTTGTCCTTTCCTAACCTCAGGGCAGCAGTAAGTGTCTTTAATTCAGCTACCTGGGCAGAGTGACATCCTTCTATTCTTTCTCCTACTAAAATCTCCCCATCCAAATTAACCACATCTCACCTTATCTGGGCTTTCCCATCACAATACTTCTGTGCTCCATCTATAAACATGCATTTCACATCTGGGCCCTCTAATGGCTCTTCCTTCACCTGACCCTGTCTCTCTCTCCTTCCTGATTCATATATTTTTGCTGGGCTCTCTCTTACTTTTAATTACTTCCACGTGCTTTTTTTTCTGGCAACAGTGTGGCTTCCTATTTAGCTCGCCTACTGTCTGTAACATCTCTGTTTGCCACCTTCCAGCAGCTGGACTAAACTACCTGGAGAGTGCAAGATGACCTTCCCGAGTTATGTTAAGGGAGGATGTCATCAGTACCCAGTGGCACATTAGATGGCTCAAACACAGGAGTTTTGTCCCATCATGACTGCATCCATTTTACCTGAGTAGTATCCCACAGGCCGGAGCTTGTCACTGTGTCTGTGTAGCACTACTGCAGATTGATTGCCATTATATTCACTGCAAGAGAGGTGAAAAGGCTTTTCAGGTCAGGCAGTTCTAAGTATTGATGCAGAGGCCAGTATCTGTTTGTTCTTGACAAAGGCGGCTTCCTTCTCAGGTTCCCAGTCAGTTTTCTGTAGGCTAACCCACAACCCTTTTGTCAGGACTTGCAGTGGTCCAGCTCGTTTGCTGTAATTTTCTACAAAGCCTCTGCAATAGTTAAGTACTCTGAAGATCCGTCTTATTCTTTTAATAGTGACTGTTCCTTTTTAGTGCATTTGTTTAAATCCTTGTTTTTACGTATGTCAAGACCAAATGTTCTCCAAACATTATTGAGAGTTATTGGTGAAGTTCCCATCTTTATTGTACATAAAGCACACTCCCCCCTTCTTTTTGTGACCCATTGGTTCCCTGTTGAAATGTGTTCCCTGTAATAACTGCCGCTAGCTTAGAGTCTTAGAGATGTACAGCAAGGAAATAGACCCTTTAATCCAACCCGTCCATGCCGACCAGATATCCCAACCCAATCCATTCCCACCTGCCAGCACCCAGCCCATATCCTTCCAAAACCTTCCTATTCATATACCCATCCAGATGCCTTTTTTTTGTAAATATATTTATTAGCAAATTTTTTTTAACTTTACAAACATATAAAATTATTGAAAACAACAATAACAAATATCAGTGTAATAAAAAGAAAAAAAACACAAATTACAACACAACTACTATCTATTAACTACTAACCTACCCTATAATGCAAAGCAAACCCTAACACTGTGCAAAGCAACACCAAAAAAAGAAAGAAAAGCAAACAAAACCAAAAAAAAACACAAAATACAAAACAGCCATGCTCGGCGCAAAGTTCCCAAAGGAACGGGAGCATTGTATATGTACCCATATTAACTCGGGAGACCCCCCCTCCAGGGCCCAGGGCTTGACAAATCTAATCATCCTGGTTAAACAAACATCCTAGTTAAGATAACTGATAAATCTATATCCAAATAACTCTAGTAGGGCTGCCATGTCTTATAAAAATAGTCTGTTGTGTAGTGCACCATGTTTGTAATAAAATCCAAGGAAATGTGCTCCACAATTAACTTCTGCCATCCCAGCAAGCCCAGCGGGTTCTCAGACACCCAGTTCATCAGAATGTTCTTTCATGCGCAGTATTCAAGAATATTAAATAGTTTCTTCTCATGCCCGTCTAAAGATGGTAAACTCGGTAGACCTAAGAGGAGAGATATCGGGTCTACTTTGACTTCAGTCCCCAAAACCCTTCCTATCTCTCCCGCCACAGCGCTCCAATAAACACGGGGCCTGTGGCATGTCCAGAAGCGATGGGTAAGAGTATCTACACTTATTTTACATTTGGGGCACACTGAAGATGCCCCTTTTTTAAACTTCGCCAGACAGTCTGGTGCTAGATGAGCCCTGTGCAGAACTTTTAACTGCGTAGCGCATATCCTATTACAGATTGAGATCTTTCGAGTATTCTCCTATATGTTTTCCCATGTTTCAGAAGAGATCTGCACTCCTAGCTCTTGCTCCCAGACCTCACATAACTGGTTAATATCCTGCCAGGCCCTGCCGCCCAGCAGGCGATAGAGGGCACTAACTAAAAGGGTGCTTGTGGAGCGTAGCAACAACCTCTCTGTTGGCCTCGATATTCAGCCATATTGAGTTTGGATCATTACCTACCTAATCACAGACAAAGGACAGCAGGGAACTCAATTGATACCTCATGATGTCTGGGAAATCAACTCCTCCCCCTCCGAGGCAACTCCAATTTAGTAAGTTTGACAAGGGGCCGCCCACAATGCCAGACAAAGGAACCAAACCATCCCATAAGCTTCCGCAACGTTGACCTGGGAAACATTATCAGGAGCATATGCATGGGATAAAGCAAACAAGGAAGAACATTCTTCTTAATGAGAGATATTCAGCCCAGTCATGAAATTGGAAGAGCCTCCCATCTCAGGTGATCTGGCCTAATATTGTCGAGCAAGTGAGCAAAGTTAGTCCAAAATAACAGATCAATCTTGGGGGTAATGAAAATGCCTAAGTATTGGAACCCTGCCCGTCATCACTTAAAAGGGAAGTTAGGGCCACCTTCAACTCCTGGCACATCCTTAAGGTTCCCCAAAGACATAGCCTCAGATTTTGCCAAGTTAATCATATATCCTGAAATAGCCCCAAATGAATTGATACATTGTATCAAATAGGGTACAGAGGTCATCAGGTTCGATAAAAACAGAAGGACGCATGCAGTGTAATCTTGTGTGCCCTCGATCCCACTTCCGGAGCGGTTATGTGCACGTTCTGATGAATGGCCTCTACCAGCAGCTCTATCACCAACGTAAACAACAATGGTGAGAAGGGGCAGCCTTGCCGACTATCACTACCAATCGTAAAATTCCCAGACTTCACCCCGTTGGTGATGACCGCGGCCAGACGGTGGCGATATAAAACCTCTACCCACCTAGCAAAGACTCCACCCAACCCAAACTGTTCTAAGATCTAAAAAAGATATGGCCATTCCACCCGGTCAAATGCTTTCTCTGCATCTGAGGAAATCACCAACCCCTGAAGCGATCGTTGCTGACAAAGTCAGACCATACTCAGCAACCTTCTAATATTATTAGAGGACCTACGGCCCCTTATAAAGCCCGTCTGGTCCTCTTTAATAATATGGGGCAACACCTTTTCCAATCTCAGCGCCAGGATCTTGGACAGAATCTTGAAATCTGAATTTAATAGCGGGATGGGCCTGTATGAGGCACAATCCTCAGCAACCTTCCCCTTCTTAAGAATTAGAGAAATATTAACTTCTCTCAAAGATGGTGGTAGGCATTCACGCATATAGGAGTGATTGTACATCTCCAACATCGGCCCTGACAGAATCCCTATAAACTCCTTAAAACACTCACCCGGGAGACCATCACGGCCAGGCGCATTCCCACTCTGAAGTTGCCGAGCTGCCTTCTGTATTTCCTGAACTGTCAAGGGGGCATTAAGGGGAGAGGCCTGTTCCAAGGTTACCCCTGGGAGGTCCAGGTTCTTAAAAAAGGTCTCTATTTTAGTCCTCCTGTCCTCGCAACCTTCAGACCGATTATAATTCAGAGTAAAAGCTCCGAAAAGCCTCATTAATCTTTTTAGCATCGTACGTAAGGACCCCGGCGCTGTCTCTGATTGCAGTAATGGATTGGGGAGCACGCTTTTTCTGAGTCAGGTACACTAAATACTTCCCTGGCCTATCCCCATATTTGAACAGCCTTTGTCTAGCAAAAGCAAGTTCTTTCTTTGCATTTTGTCAGTATTGAATTCAAGGCAGCCCGGAGGGCTGTAATCCACTGTAGCTTAGTCATCGAAGGCCGTGCAAAATGTGTCACCTCGGCGGCTTTCAACCGCGTCTCAAGTAGACGCTGCTGTTCCTCCTTCTGTCATTTCTGGCTAGCCGATAAGAAATAGCTAAACCCCTAGCAAAGGCCTTTGCAGTCTCCCATAGCACAGATGGACTACTCGCCATGCCTGAGTTGATAGTCAAGAATTCCTGAATCTCCTTCAAAAAGTATTCCACAAATTTGGAATCCTTAAGGAGAAAAGGGTCCAAACGCCATTGCTGCAAACCTAGCCCCTCACTCTTGGCCTTAACCTCTAAATACACTGCTGCATGATCAGACATAGCTATATTCCCAATTTTACAACCCATAATCGAATCCAGAAGGGCCGAGGGAGCGAAGGGCCGAGGGAGCCAGAAAGAGGTCAATCCTTGTGTGACAATTATGTGGGTTTGAAAAAAAAAGGTGAAGTCCTTGCCAGTAGAGTGAAGACATCTCCAAATATCCACCAGCCCCAACTCCTCGCATAAGTCAACCACCTGCTTGGCCTGCGAAGAAATAGTTGGGGGCCCACAAGGCATCTGTATCGGGCTTATAGGGCTTAGTGAGAAGCATGGTCTACTTCTGGATGAAAGGTCGGTCCAAAAGACAATTAAAATCCCCCCCATAATAATATGCCGTGTTCCAAACGCACTCAACTTAGAGAAAGCACAAATCAAAAATTTGAGGGGATGCGCCAGAGGACAGTAGACATTTAAAATGCCATATTCCTCCCCATGTATCATGGCTTTAAGTAGTACAAACTGTACTTGCTCATCTTTCACCTGCTCTGATAATGTGAACGGAAGAGTTTTCTGGATATACCACCACTCCCTACTTTTAGTAATAAAGGATGAAAAGAATACTCGGTCATAACCCCCCTGTTGTAATTTCAGGTGTTCCCCATCTTCAAGATGGGATTCCTGCAACAAAACGATATCAACCCTTTCCCTCTTAAGGCTAGAAAGCACTTTTTTCCTTTTAATAGGCGAATGACTTCCCTTAATGTTCCAGGTGCACCATTTAATAAGACGCTTAGCCATATCCCCTTTCAGACACCATTGAACCTCTGGGAGGGAGAACCCTGCTTACATAGAGTCGAAGAACTATATATACAAAAACTACTCTATCATAACTATAAACAACTATTACTACCAAAAAATCTACAAAAAAAAACAACTATAAAACCTTGAATGGAAGACTCTTCCCCCTGCCCATAGGGGACACTCACCCTACCCATCCCCTCCTTCACAGCTCCTTCAAACCCGGACTGTGCTCCAGCCTTAGGCCAGAAAAAAAATAAGGAGATGATCCTTAAATCAACAGAAAAAAGACCAAGTCAGAATGAGCACTCCACCCATCCCTGGCTTCCTGTCACCCCCGACTTGTGACTAAAAGAGAAACAGAACAAACAAACAAAAAAAGGGGGAGACAACAAAGAACATCCACAAAATTTCCCATCAGAAAATCCAATTATTTAAAAAAAGGAACAACTTATTCCGAGGTCTTTTCCCCCCTTTCCAAAAAGGAAATTATTAGGGAGAAAGAAAGGAATTTTAAAGAAAAGGAAAACAATGGGGAAAGATAGAAAAGAGAACAAACATTAACTGTATTCTTCAGATCAATCAGTCTATTTTAAAGTGTCTACAATGTTTTTAGCTTTACCCGCTAAGTCAAACGTATAAACTGCGGGGTATCTCATGAAGTACTGGATGCCCAGGTGCCTCAGCCTCTTTTTAACTTCACTGAAGGACTTCCTCTTTCGAATTAAAGCTGCAGAGAAATCCTGGAAAAACATGATTTTTGACCCCTTGTACAGCAGTGCCTGCAGATCTTTTCCCAGGGATCTGGAAGCTTCTATGACTTTTTGCTTGTCCTTATATGAATGGACGTGTACTAGGACCGAATGGGGGTGCTGCACCAGCCCTGACGTGTGCACTGTAACCCGATAAGCCCTTTCAACCTGTAGCCTGCTGGACTTCAGCAGCCAGTTTTCAAAGAAGCTCACTGGCTGCTCACCTTCCTCACCTTCAGGGAGCCCAACAATTCGGGGATTTATCCTCCGACCTTGATTTTCGAGGTCGTTGATATGGTCTCGCAAGGCCCGCACCCCTCGCTCCAGTACCTGGATCAGACTGGATGAGGACTCTATTGGAGCTTCCAAGGCCTTAGTTCGACCCTCTACCTCCTCCAGCCACTCCCTGAGGCCCTGGATCTCCTGCTCATGCTTCTGCAGCATGGATGCGATAGGTTGGACCTGGGCACGAATCTCCCCACGGATCTTCTCAATTGCAGCCCCAACTTTCAAGGTAAGTCTCTCCATCACCGCAGCCAATTCTTGTGAGTCTGTCAGGTCCCCGGGGATTCAGGAGAGGCTGCTGCTGCTGCAGTCTCTGGTGTGGTAGGTGCTGCAGGGGAGTGCCCTCCCTGCTGCTGTTTGCTTGCTCCTTTTCCCTTTGGCATCCTTTCCACTCCCGAATATTAACTAATATGTGTTCTGTAAGGTTTTAAACTAATAATTACATCACATAAGTTGGCCAGGGATGGCAAAAAACACCAGTATGCTTTGGCTGTTAGGCAGAGCTGTCCACAGCAATTCTACAGAATCGCCGCCATCTTGCTGAGTCATCCAGATGCCTTTTAAATGTTGCAATTGTACCAGCCTCCACCACTTCCTCTAGCAGCTCATTCCATACACGTACCACCTGCTGCCTGAAAACGTTGCCCTTAGGTCTCTTTTATATCTTTCCCCTTTCACCCTAAACCTATGCCCTCTAGTTCTGGACTCCCACACCCCAGGGAACGGACTATGTCTACTTATCCTATCTATGTCCCTCATGATTTTATTAACCTTTATAAGGTCACCCCTCAGGCTCCGATGCTCCAGGGAAAATAGCCCTAGCCTATTCAACTCTCCCTATAGCTCAAATCCTTCAACCCTGGCAACATCCTTGTAAATCTTTTCAGAACACTTTCAAGTTTCACAACATCTTTCCGATAGGAAGGAGACCAGAACTGCATGCAATATTCCAAAAGTGGCCTAACCAATGACCTGTACAGCCGCAACATGGCCTCTGAATTCCTGTACTCAATACTCTGACCAATAAAGGAAAGAATACCAAACGCCTTCTTCACTATCCTATCTACCTGCGCCTCTACTTTCAAGGAGCTATGAACCTGCACTTCAAAATCTCTTTGTTCAGCAGCACTCCTGAAGACCTTACCATTAAGTGTATAAGTCCTGCTAAGATTTGCTTTCCCAAAATGCAGCACCTCACATTTATTTAAATTAAACTCCATCTGCCACTTCTCAGCCCATTGGCCCATCTGGTCCAGATCCTGTTGTAATCTGAGATAAGCTTCTTTGCTGTCCACTACACTTCCAATTTTGGTGTTATCTGCAAACTTACTATGTCTCTTTTGCCCACATCCAAATCATGTGTATAAATGTCAAAAAGTAGTGGACCCAGCACCAATCCTTGTGGCACTCCACTGGTCACAGGCCTCTAGTCTGAAAAACAACCCTTCACCACCTCCCTCTGTCTTCTACCTTTGAGACAGTTCTGTTATCTAAATGGCTAGTTCGCCCTGTATTCCGTGAGATCTAACCTTGCTAACCAGTCTTCCATGGGGAACCTTGTTGAATGCGTTACTGAAGTCTGTACAGATCATGTCGACTGCTCTGACCTCATCAATTCTCTTTGTTACTTCAAAAAACTCAATCAAGTTTGTGAGACATGATTTCCCACATACAAAGCCATGTTGACTATACCTAATCAGTCCTTGCCTTTCAAAATACATGTACATCCTGTTCCTCAGGATTCCCTCCAATAACTTGCCCACTACCAATGTCAGGCTCACTGGTCTATAGTTCCCTGGATTATCCTTACCACCTTTCCTAAACAGTTGGGCCACATTGGCCAACTTCCAGTCTTCCAGCACCTCATCTGTGACTATCGATGATACAAATATCTCAGCAAGGGGCCCATCAATCACTTCCCTAGCTTCCCACAGAGTTCTAGGGTACATCTCATCAAGTCCTGGGGATTTATCCACTTTTATGTGTTTCAAGACATGCAGCACTTCCTCCTCTGTAATTTGGAGATTTTGCAATGTGTCACCATCTATTTCCCTACATTCAATATCTTCCATAACCTTTTCCACAGTAAATACTGATGCAAAATACTCGTTTAGTATCTCCCCTATTTTCTGCGGCTCCACACGAAGGCCACCTTGCTGATCTTTGATGGGCCCTATTCTCTACCTAGTTACCCTTTTGTCCTTAATGTATTTGTAAAAACTCTTTGGATTCTCCTTAACTCTATTTGCCAAAGCTATCTCATGTCCCCTTTTTGCCCTCCTGATTTCCCTCTTAAGTACGCTCTTACTACCTTTATACTCTTCTAAGAATTCATTCGATCTATCCTGTCTATACCTGATATATGCTTCCTTCTTTTTCTTAACCAAACCCTCAATTTCTTTAGTCATCCAGCATTCCCTGTACCTATCAGCCTTTCCTTCCACCCTAACAGGAATACACTGTATCTGGACTATCGTTATCTTCTTAACATTTCCTTATTAATTCCTGCGTATAGCCCAATTGAATACTTTCTTAATTTGTGTTTGTTTTTTATCCTCTAGATCTCAAGCCATAGATTACTTCACCCAGTAGCAATAAAATAACATAATACATGGGCTCAAAATTTCTAAAGCAACTATGGTTTAATTAGCATTGATCTATTATGGATTTTCAAAAATGGGGTGGAGTGTAAATTCTTGCACATAATTACATCATTGTCACTCCTCCTCCTGGAAGAAAATAAATGTTACACTTTAAGAGGGAAAGAAACACCTCCTTTGTTAAATTTTGTCTTTCCTACTTTCTCTATCAGCTTTTTCAGATTTTAGACGATACCATCTGGATTCTGTTCAAAGAGATTTCCAAGATTCCCAATTTTGTTTCTTTTCATTTGCCCACACCAAAGTATTTTTACAATGAGCAAATCTTATCATCTGGAATTAAAAATTTACTCGTGTGTCAAAACAGTACTGTATTTGGAAGTTCATTTATGGCCAGTAAATGAAATCCCAAGCGTGGTAATTTCTGAAATTAATATCTGCCCAAATCCAAACACAACACAAAGCCAATTTTAAAAGGTACATTTTTACCAAATTTTACAAACCAACTTCTTAAATCAACATTTTGTTGCAGGCTTCTGCTTGCTCAACACCTGAGTTTCTTAAAAGGTCAGTACATTAACAATGCACAGCCCATACTTTCAGAGGCACACCACCCCTTTAAATCTCCAAACATTCCCAGAATACAAACTAACTCCAAAGCATCCCCAGATCTCGAGCTCCAGGGAACAAAAACACACAAATTGCACAAGACCACATTTGGAAACCAACAAACCGAGATACATTCGAACCAGACCGCAGTTAACCCTGCTACCCGGTTTCGTGCAATCGCAGAGAGTCGGTCCTCTCTCTCATCGATGAACACTGCAGCTTGTCTCTTTTTTTAAAAAAACACAATCTGCAGATTCCCCTTTTTTACTGGAGACACCAATCGTTCGGCTCTACCTCAGTCTCTTCCCTATTCCAACCTTGTTCTACCATGTTCTTAATCAAACATAGTCTGCAGGATGGACTTTTCTAAACACCCACCTACTTGCTAACGGTCCTTCCCTACCATTTTCCGGGTTCCCTCTCAATTGTGTCGGCTACCCCTTATTTACTGTTTTATTATCCCTTTCTGGGATTTTCAATTTTCTACCGACCTCTATCTCGTGTCTTCCATGCCCAAGAATTCTATCCCCACCCCCTTTCTCTCTCTATTTTGGTGCCCGCTCACACTGGGATTCTCACTCTCTCTCTATAGCCATGATTTTGTGCCCCTTTAGCGGAGGTTTCGCAACCACTCGCCCTCTCTCTCTCTCTCTGGACGAACACGCTTCCTCGCACCAGGCATCCCCACTTCCATTCTGCTTGGGATCATGACTCGCTCCGATTTAAAAGTTCATTTTGTACTCTGGCTCACAGAAGCCCCCCACCAAATGCCACGCCAGCTAGAAAGGGTGGTAAATAAACATATTCACTGAGATCATGGCCCAAGATGTGCTGGCTTTAGGCAGAGCTCCTGGCTGGCTCGCCAATCTGTAGGAATGTTTTTCCCTGATAGAGAATGAAAGCCCGGGAGGCCGGCAGAACTCAGGCAGGTAGAAGTTTATTCATGCAGAGACGGATTAAAGTAGGGAAAGGGCCAACGGTTATTCCCTGAATCTGGCCCTGTTGTATGAACTCAATTACTCACTTAATCTTTGGCTCAGATCAGAAGATAGATCAATGACACACTCTAACAAATACAGTAAAAAGTAGTATTTTTATACATTTCTGTATTACAATGAAGACACACAATGGAACTATAGTCCTTCCCTCCTAACCCATACATTCAATCTGGTAAAAGACTTAAACAGTGACAGACATCCATTCGACTAGCCTCAGCTTCCCAAGATCTCATGGTGTTAAACAGACACTAAAATCTCTCGGCCTTGGGATTGTTCTGTGCATCCTGTTCATTCACATTCTAATGTTTAGTGCTATACTCCTTCGAGCATCTCAGGCTGTCTTTGTCTGTAGAGACAGTTTGAATTCATGGTCCATTTTGTTATAAGGAGGTACAGTACGCCCCTACAAGGGTGACCAAGGTGGAAACTCAACATCTAAGGATTGTCAAGCCTTAAGAACGACAGGCAAAAAGGACAAGGAGATGGAGTAGTATCATCAGTGTAAGATGAAATTAGTGCAATGATGAGGAAGGAATTTGGCACAGGAAATGTAAATGGCGAATCAGTCTGGGTGGAGCTAAGAAGTAACAAGGAGTGAAAACCATTAGTTAGAGTTCTCTATAGACCTCGAATCATGAATGATGAGGTAGGAGATGGTATTTAATAGGACGTTAGAAATGCCTGCAGTAAAGTACTACAAGAATCATGGATGGCTTTACTGTACATATAGACTGTGTAAACCACATTACAGTTGACACCATAGCATATCAATTCTTGGAATGTTTACAAGATGTCTTTTCTTTACAATATTTCAAGGGTTCCTTTAAGAAAAAAAAAGTGACAATATTGAGACAAAAATTCTGATTGAATGGAAGGTTAAGTAATACAATTTAAAACGCGGGGCCGAAATCAAAACAAAGCAAACTCAGAAGGCATTGAGTGATCAGCTAGCTTTGATAAACTGGGTAACTTCACTAAAAGGCATGACAATTGGAAAGGTAATAAGTAACAATTGAGGAACATTTGCAAGTATTACAACTATTTACATTCTTTTTGGGCAAAAGAACCAACAAGATGGCGGCACAGTGGCTCGATGGTTAGTACTGCTGCCTCACAGCACCAGGGTCCCAGGTTCAATTCCAGCCTTAGGCGACTGTCTGTGTGAAGTTTGCACATTTTCCCCGTGTCTGCATGGGTTTCCTCCAGGTGCTCTGGTTTCCTCCCATAGTCCAAAGATGTGCAGGTCAGGTGAATTGCCATGCCAAATTGCCCATAGTGTTAGGTGCGTTAGTCAGAGGGAAATGGGTCTGGGTGGGTTACTCTTCGGAGGGTCAGTGTGGACTTGGGCCGAAGGGTCTGTAGGGAATCTAATCTAAAAGTAGCCCAACCATAGCTAATTAAAGAAATTATGAATAGTATGAGATCCAAAGAAAAGTCATGTAGAGTTGCTGGAAAAAGCAACAAGCCCAAAGACTGGGAGCAGTTTAAAATTCTGCAATGGAGGACCAAGTGGTGATCAAGGTGGGAAAAATAGAGTATGAAAATAAAATTGCAAGGAACATATGTGCAGACAGCGAGGGTTTCTATAGGTATGTAAAATGAAAAAATATTGGTGAAGACAAATCACAGAAGCCCTACAGTATGCAAGCAGCCTCATCGAGTCCACACTGATACTCTGAAGAGCATCCCACCCAGGCCCACCTACTCCTGCCACCCCATATTTCTCATGGCTAGTCCACCCACTCTGCACATCTCTGGACACTATGGGCAATTTAGCTTGGTCAATCCACCTAACCTCACATCTTTGTGACTGTAGGAAGAAACTGGAGCACTCAGAGGAAACCCACGCAGACACGGAGAATGTGCAAACTCCATGCAGACAATTGCCCAAAGCTGGAATCAAACCCGGCTTCCTGGCATTATGAGGCAGCAGTGCTAACCACTGAGCTACCATGTCTTGCAAGCTGAAATGTGAGACTTAATAATAGAGAACCAGGAATTAAACGGTTACTTTTGTCCTGTCTTCACAGAAAAAGATGCAAATGACTTTCTAGAAATGCTAGGGAAGCAAGGATTTATTGGGAAGGAGGAATTGAAGGAGATTAGCAAACAAGTAGTGTTGGGAGATATAATTGGACTTTAAGCTGATAAATCTCTGGGCCTAATAGTCTACCTCCCAGGATTCTTAAAGAGTTGGACTTGGAAATAGCCGATGTGTTGGCTGTCATCTCCCAAACTTCAGTAGATTCTTGAATACTCTCAGCATAACAGAGGGTGGTAAATGTAACCCAATGATTTAAGAAAGGATGCAGGAAAAAATCCAAGTACTCCAAACTAGCCTAACATCAGTAGTAAGGAAATTGCTCGTGTTATTATAAAGGAGGCAATTACGGGACACTTAGAAACAGAACACTTAGAAAATATCAATGGGATCACACAAAGTCTACATAGATTTATGAAAGGGAATCATTTTTGACAAACCTGCTGGAGTTTTTTGAGGATATAGCTAGTACAGAGTTTCAGAAAGCTTAGAGGACAATATCAGAGCAAATGGGATTGGTGGTAATATATTGCTCTGGATTGAGAGATGGGAAACAATGAGTAAGAGTTCAGAGTTGAAGGCGGTGACATTTGCGTACCTCAGTGATCAGTGTTTGAAGCTCAACTATTCATAATATCTATATTCACAATTTTAGATCAAATGTGATATTTCCTGATGACACAAAACTGGTGGAATCATGACTGGCGAGGAGGGTGTAAAGAGGCTTCAAAGTGATTTAGAAAAATTGATTAATGGGCAAATAGATGGCAGATGCCCCATAATGCAGATAAGTGTGAACTTGTTCACCACGATAGGAAGAAGAGAACAGCAGAGCATTGTTTAAATGGTGATAGATTGAAAGATGTGACATGGTAGCACAGCAAACAGTTAGCAAGGTAAATAACATATTGGTCTTCATTTCAGGAAGGTTTGAATACAGGTCCAAGGAAGTCTTAATGCAGCATTACACTGCCTTGGTGAGACCATTCCTGCAGTATTGAATGTATAAAGTTTTGGTCTCCTTACACAAGTAAAAATATACTTGTGACAGAGGGAGGGCAGAAAAGGCTCACTAGACTATTTCCTGCAATGACAGGTTTGTCATATAAGGAGAGATTAGGTGAACCGGGTCTGTAATCACTGGAGATTAGAAGAATGAGAGGGGATTGCAATGAAAGATATAAAATAATTTTGGCAAGGCTGATGCAGGGATGATGTTTCTCCTGGCTGAGGGAGGGTGTGGTGGCAGTGGGGGTACTGTGTGGTGGTTAAGAAAACAGTTTCCATTTTCAATGGATCACCTCTGCCATTTTTACTACCTCCAGCATGCTGCCACTGCCTTCCCTTACAAGTATTTCAATGGCACTATTCCTTATGTTACATCCAGGTCCACTTCTGCATCACCACCACACCTCCCCAAGCAAGCAGTGGAAATGCAAAATGTGTTAATTAACCTCCTCTTCTCACCAGCCATGCCGCTAAACATTCCTTCAATGTACTCTTCCAATTTAGTAAATATATATGTCGCTCACAATTTTGGCTCCTCTACATTGCAGAGACCAGATGAAAATTGGGTGACCAGTTTGCAGAATATCTCTGTTCTGCATGACCCTGAGAATCCAGTGACATATCATTCTAAAGAAACTAAACATAAACTTGAAGCAGGTGTACTATCTTGCAATTAGGCAATTTACCTCCTTCTAGATTCAACATTGAGTCTAACAATTTAAGACTGTGATAGCTTTTTCTTAACTTATCTTTACTGTATCTTGTTTTTTTGCTTTCAGATGCCAGCACTTCATAATTCTGTTGGACTCTTCTGGATCCATGGTGTGTTTCTTTACTGGTTCCATCACTACTGTCTGCACACTGCCCATCAACTCTTTATTTATGTAATGTCTTGCTTCCTTCACTCTATTCCAGAACTTCACATTTGTTCATTTCTGCCTTCCTCTATTTCACCTTGCTAAGGGCTATTACAGAGAATCCCTACAGTTTGGAAACAGGCCATTCAGCCCAACAAGTCCATATCAGCCCTCCAATGAGCAACTCATCCAGACTCATCCCCCTAACCTTTCCCTGTAACTCTGCATTTCCCATGGCTAACACACCTAATCTGCAAATCATTGAACACTCTTGGAAACTGAGCATGGCCAATCCACCTACCCTACCCATCTTCAGATTGTGGGAGGAAACTGGAGTAGCCGGAGGAAACCCATGCAGACGCAGGGAGAATGTGCAAACCCCACACAGACAGTAACCTGAGGTGGAATTCAACCCAGGTCCCTGGTAGTGTGAGGCAGCAGTGCAGACCACTGAGCAACCATGGTGCCCATGCTTTTCAATTTTCCCCAGTGCTGTAGATTGGTTGATTACCGACTTTAATATTGGCTTGGGTTTTCTGATGGAGTGGATAGGCAGATGAATGATGGAATGGGCGGCAGGTGGGTGCTTGGTTAGTCTAACAGGTGCTGAAAATGTGTTGCTGGAAAAGCGCAGCGGGTCAGGCAGCATCCAAGGAACAGGAGAATTGACGTTTCGGGCATAAGCCCTTCTCCAGGAATGAGGAAAGTGTGCCCAGCAGGCTAAGATAAAAAGTAGGGAGGAGGGCCTTGGAGGAGGGGCATTGGAAATGCGATAGGTGGAAGGAGGTCAAGGTGAGGGTGATAGGACGGAGTGGAGTAGGGACGGAGAGGTCAGGAAGATGATTGCAGGTTAGGAAGGCAGTGCTGAGTTCGAGGGATTTGACTGAGACAAGGTGGGGGGAGGGGAAATGAGGAAACTGGAGAAATCTGAGTTCATCCCTTGTGGTTGGATGTTTCCTAGGCGGAAGATGAGGCGCTCTTCCTCCAACCGTCGTGTTTGGGTGAGGGTGTATGGCGAATGTGGGTGAGAGGTAAGGTGGCAAATAAGTAAATGAGTGCTGAGAGTAGTTTGAAGCAGGTTCAGAAGATTGGGGGGGGTGCTGTCTTAAGCAGGTTGGCAGGGGTGTAGACAGGTCAGTGGACTGGGTGAGTGGGGAGTCAGGTCAAGTCTGATGGATATGGTGGTATGTGTCTGTGGGTGTTGAGGAGATTAGCCTGCGTCATTAAAGGGTCAGTTCTGAGTAGGGTCAGGGAGAGGTGTCGGGGGAAGTCAGGTCAGAATGGGGTTGGTCTAGGATCAGAGCCTTGTGAGGAATGATGAGTCCAGAGTTGGGTCAGGTTATTGGGTTGGGTGGGGCATGGGGGATGGTCAGTGCTGAATCAAGGAGGCAGGTCAGTTTAATAATTATCCTAAGAGAAAACAGGTTTTTAATCCATACCAAGCATATCCTAAATTGGTCTCGTCCCATTTGTCATCATTTGGCCCATGTACCCATCCAGATGCCTTTTAAATATTGCAATCGTATCTGCTTCTACAACTTCCTCTGGCAGGTCATTCCATACATGCATCATTCTCTGTGTGAAACAGTTGCACCTCAAGTTCCTTTTAAATCTTTCTTCTCTCACCTTAAACCTATGCCCTCTAGGTTTGGAATCCCCTATCCTAAGAAACAACCTTGATATTCACCCTACCCACACGCCTCAGGATTTTATAAACATCTATAAGGTCACCCCTCAGTCTCTCCTCCAGGGAAAAAAGCCCCGCCTATTCAGCCTCTCCCTACAGCTCAAACAGTTTTCAATTTCTTCCATGCTTTTTCCCCTTTCTGTCGCTTCAAGAGGCTCCAGCACTTAAATTTCTGAGATGTCTCCGCTCCTGCACTTCTGGCCTCTTGAAAATCCCCAATTTTAAATCATTCCACTCTTATCACCATACCTTCAGTTGCCTACACATCACACTTCGGAATGCCCTCCTGTATGTCTGTCCACCTCATTTTCCTCTTTTAAGATTCTTGTTAAAGCTTACTTCTTTGACAAAGGTTTTGGCCATTTTTAACTACTCAAGAGGCAGGCTGGATTCAGGCAATTGGCAGACTTTTATTCAAGCAAAAACTGGTTAATGCAAGGAGAGGGCCAAAGGATCTTCCCTAAATTTAGTCTCAACATGAGAATGTGATTTTTCCCTTAATCTTTAGATCAGATCGGAAGAGAGATCAATAACACACTGTGATTTTTACAGTGGAATACAGCATTTTTATACATTTTGTGTTACAATAATAGCATACAGCGTGGTCACTATGTCCTTCCCTCTTATTCTAAACACACCCAATCCTGTGAAGCATGTAATCAATGATGGGCATTCCTATGGATAGTCCCAGTTTCCCGTAATCTCATGGTAATTTAGCAGACATTGTAATCACCAGGCCTTAAGGTCTTTCTATGCATCTTATAAATTCACATTCGAAAGTTACTGGTTATACGCCTTTGGGTCTGTCACAGACATGCTTATCTTTAAGGACTGCTTGAATTATGTTATTCATTGTATTCCATGGGCTATCTCTACCAATTCTTCTTATATTTTTCACTGTCCCAATTATATACATAAAAATATAAAAGGCAGTTGGTTTTAACTAAATGGTATAATATTTGTAATATTAATTTCTGTTATAAAGTTAGTTATAAAATGTAAAGTTTTACAGCTACTTCTACTGTTAGCACTTTGTGATTAATAAGTTGCAACCAAGCTATTTCTTTCAGGGCATAACAGGCATCTTTTTAGAGATGAGAAAGTGCTTCCTAAGACAAATTAATTTTCACACCTATGTTTAAATGCTTTTCTCCTAATGCTTCTATTATAATTTGGTTATATCTATATTCATGTTGAAATCTATCTCTATGATTATCTGGAGAATTTTTAACTCAAACATATTTCTTAGTATTGTAAATAATGCCAAAGAAACAACTAATTACTACAAAATAACTTTAGCTGTTGTTTTTACAGCTACTTAATGAGTTAGGCTGGCTGGTTCATGGACTGAGGTTTACACCCCTTGCTCTAACTGGTGCTGAACACTGAATGAGCCAACATCCTTTCATTAATGAGGCTGCAATCAATCACTTATCTATCCTCAGACATCATCTTATCAAACTGTCTTAGATGGTTGTTTGCAGGGTCCTTTGTTGACCTTGGACCAGGCCTGTTCAAAGGTACCATTATGTTTTACTTAAATGGAGGAGCAAGCTGTCTCATTCTTGGGACATTGTCCGCCTTGTCGGCCATTTTGTGTCTTCCAAACATGGGCTGCCCTGATATGGCTCAATGTCATATACTGTTTTATAATGTTCCTGGAAAGAGTCTTGATGATTTATTACATTAGAGGGTGTTATATATAAATAAGTAGTTGTTCTTATACTAATGAAGACGTAGCAATTTGCTTGTTTAAGATGTATTTTATTCACAAAGGTTGGTTAGTGAGGGTTCATTTTGATTACAATATCAGACTGTTTAATTACTGTCCGTGAAATAAAGCTGGCGAGTAATTTCTTTCTGACTCCAGTTTGCTGAATTATATTCAGTCCAACCATCAAAAGTATAGAGAAACATATAGAGAGCACTGCAAAGGCACATTATCCAGTTCAGATTAGAAATGGACATTAATTGTTACTGCTCTGGGAATGCTGTCATCTGAATTATACACTGGATCCTCCAGGCACACTCATGAATTTTAGAGTTAATGAACACTAATAGACTTGACTAATACTTTTGAATGCCAGTCAATACACAAGTCTGGCCAGAAGTTGGTTATAGGGGTAATTCAGCCTTTGGAGGAGAAACAGAGACAAGAGTAGGCAAAGGTGTAATACTGTGGTGCACAATTAATGCAGCACTGTTTGCAAGGTACATTTTATGACACAGTGGAAGAACATGCTTTTCTCTAAACAATGCTCCTTTAATTTATTTGATTTGATTTGCTTTACCTTCCACCCTCGGGCAATTGTGTAGAGTTTGCACATTTACCTCGTGACCATGTAGGTTTTCTCCGAGTGCCCCAGTTTCCTCTCATAGTCCAAAGATGTGCAGGTTCGGTGGATTGGCCATGGGGAATGCAGATTACAGGGATAGGGTAGGGGGCTGGGTCTGGATGGGAAACCCTTCAGAGGGTCAGTGTGGAATTAATGGGTAGAATGGCCTGCTTCTGCACTGTGGGAATTGTATGATTCAGCTGCTGAGAGCTAGAAATGTTTGAGATAAGAACCAGATTTGTTTCTTTCTCTTGGCAGTTAACCAGCGATATGTTATATTAAAGATATAATTGCAAACCTCCATTTTGTTTGCTAAATCAATGGCCTGGAAATTCTGATGATTCGATAGCAACTTCTGCAAAGTAGATTGGAATTGTGCATTGTGACTCTGCAAATTCTACAATTCCACAGGAATCACTTGGGTATTTGAAATTTCTGAAGGACAATTATGCAGTACCTGGAACACTCCTAAAGAGGCCCCTTTGACATTTCAGACTTCCAAAGCTTCTGACTCAGTTAAGTCTAACTCCATTTTAATTGCAGCAAGGGCGGAGAGAACAAGGACCGGGCGCTGCCGGGAAGGTAAACCGTTTAAAAAGCTGATACATTTGGGTAGTGGCTGAACCCAAAACACGATCCGTGTAGTATCTCCCACCTGCCCTCCTCCTCTGACCAAAAAAAAGAACTCTGTGGTGTGTTCATAGGGTCAGGATTTTGGTAAGTTGATAAAAAAAACTTCTCTTTCCTTTTTTGTAACTTTAATCTCAATTTAGGTAAAGTTTAAAATTAAAAATCTTGGTTTTAACGTGGTTCCTAACTCCTTAAATTCTTCTTGTAGGGCCTCATCCCGTTTTTTACTGATATCATTGGGCAGCACAGTGGCTCAGTGGTTAGCACTGCTGCTTCACAGCACCAGGGACCCAGATTCAATTCAAGCCTCGGGCGGCTGTCTGTGTGGAGTTTGCACATTCTCCCCGTGTCTGCGTGGGTTTCCTCTGGGTGCTCCAGTTTCCTCCTACAGTCACAAAGATGTGCAGGTCAGGTGAATTGGCCATGCTAAATTGCCCGTAGTGTTAGGTGCATTAGTTAGAGGGAAATGGGTCTGGGTAGGTTACTCTTTAGAGGGTCAGTGTTGGGTTGAAGGTGCTGTTTCCACACTGTAGGGGAATCTAATCTAAAAATGGCAAGAGATGACAGACCTGTGTTATGCTCCTCTTGCTCAATGTGGGAGCTGAGGGACATAGCTGATGTCCCTGGCTCCTTCACTTGCAGGAAGTGTGTCCAGTTTCACCTCTTGTTAAACAGCATGATGGCTCTGGAGCTATGGATGGACTCACTTTGGAGCATATGCCATGCTGAGGAAGTCGTGGATAGCACATTTGGTGGATTAGTCACACTGCAGATTTGGTTTGCTGAGGGAGAAAGCGAATGAGTGACCAAAAGGCAGAGAAAGAGCAGGAAGACAGTGCAGGTGTCCCTTGTGTTCATCTCCCTCCAAAACAGGTATACCATTTTGGATACTGTTGGGGGAGCTGGCTCACCCAGGGGAATGGAGCAGTTGCCATGTTCATGGCACCGTGGCTGGCTCTGCTGTTCAGAAGGGCAGGAATATGAGTGGAAGGGCTGTAGTCACAGGTGATTCAATTGGAAGGGGAGTAAATAGGTGTTTCTGTGGTCATAAACGAGATTCCCAGATGGTATGTTGCCTCCCTGGTGCACAGGTCAGGGATGTCTCAGATCGACTGCTGAAAATTCTCAAGAGAGAGGGTGAACAGCCAGTTGTTGTGGTGCATGCAGGCACCAATGATATAGGTCCTACAAGAAGATCAGATCCTACAAGAAGAATTTAGGGAGGAGGAACCAAGTTAGAAAGTAGGACCTCAGAGGTAGTAATCTCAGGATTGCTACCGTTGCCACGTGCTAGTCAGAGTAGGAATGGTAGAATAATCAGGATGAATGCATGGCTTGAGAGATGGTGCAGGAGGAAGAGGTTCAGATTTTTGGGACATTGGGACTGATTCTGGAGGAGGTGGGACTATTACAAATTGGATGGTCGATTCCTGAGCCAGATGTCCTTGGGGGTGCTTTTGTAATGCTGTTGGGGAGGGTTTGAACTAACGTGATGGGGGATGGGAACCAAATGAGGAGGTTGGTGGACAGGAAAGAGATAGTAACTAAAACCTGTAAGGAACTAGATAATGAAGTCAGCGTGACTAAGGGGAAGAGTAGGCAGGAAGCGGAGATGAACGCAGAGGGACTGGTGGTCTGAGGTGCATTTGTTTTAATGCAAGTAGTATAGTAGGTAAGGCAGATGAACCTAGGGCTTGGATTAGTACCTGAGAGTATGATCTTATTGCTATTACTGAAACTTGGTTGAGGGAAGGGCATAATTGTCAAATAAATATCCCAGGATATTGATGCTTCAGGCGGGATAGAGAGGGAGGCAAAAGGGGTGGAGGAGTTGCATTATTGGTCAAAGAAGGTATCACGGCTGTGCTCAAGGAGGGCACTATGGAGGATTCGAGCTGTGTTCAGAAATGGGCAGAGCTCAGAAATAAGAAGGGTGCAGTAATAAATGTTGGGATTGTACTACACACCTCCCAACAGCGAGCATGAGATAGAGATACAAATATGTAGAGAGATCATAGAAAGATGTAGGAGCAACAGTGTGGTGGTGATAGAAGGTTTTAATTTCCCCAACATTGACTGGGCTTCACTTCGTGTTAAATGTCTGGATGGAGCAAAATTTGTAAGGAGCATCCAGGAGGGTTTTCCAGAGCAGTGTGTAAATAGTCAACTCGGGAAAGGGCCATACTGGACTTGGTGTTAGGAAATGAGCTTGGCTAGGTGGTTGAAGTTTCAGTAGGGGACTACTTTGGGAATAGTGATCACAATTCTGTACATTTTAGAATACTCATGCACAAAAATGAGAGTGTCATAAAGGAAGAGTGCTAAATTGAGGGAAAGCTAACTATACCAAATTCGGCAGGAACTGCGGAACTTAGATTGGGATCAGCTGTTTGAAGGGAAATCCACATTCAATATGTGGGAGGCTTTTAAAGAGGGATTGATTAGAGTTCAGTACATATATGTTCCTGTGAAAACGAGGGATAAAAATGGCAAGATTAGGGAACCATGGATGACAGGTGAAATTGTGAGACTAGCTAAGAGGAAAAAGGATGTGTACGTAAGGTTGAGGTGATTGAAGACAGACGAAGCCTTGAAAGAACATTGAGAATCTAAGACCAATCTGAAATGAGGAATTAAGAGGCTAAAAAGGGTCATGAAATATCCTTAGCGAGCAGGGTTAAGGAAAACTCCAAAGCCTTTTATTTATATTTAAGGAGTAAGAGGGTAACTGGGGAAAGGGTTGGCCCACTTGAGGACAAAGGCGGAAAGATATGCGTGGAGTCAGAGAAAATGGATTAGATTCTTAATGAGTACTATGCATCAATATTCACCGATGAGAGGGTCATGGCAGATGTTGAGGTTAGGGATAGATCTTTAATTATCTAGGTCAAGTTAGCATAAGGAGGGAGGAAGTGTTGTATATTCTAAAGGGCATTAAGGTGGACAAGTCCCCAGCTCTGGATAGGATCTATCCCAGGTTACTGAGGGAAGCAAGAGAGGAAATAGCTGTGGCTTTAACAGATAGCTTTGCAGCAATCTTGAACACAGAGGACTGGAGAATTGCTAATGTTGTCCCCTTGTTTAAGAAGGGTTGCAGGGGTAATCCAAATAATTACAGACCTGTGAGCCTAACAGTGGTAAGGAAGCTACTGGAGAAGATACTAAGGAATTGGATATATGCATATTTGGAAGAAAATGGGCTTATCAGTGATAGGCAGCATGGTTTTGTACAGGGAGGTCATGTCTTACAAAACTAATAGATTTCTTTGAAGAGGTGACAAAGTTGATTGATGAGGGAAGGGATGTAGATGTCATATACATGGACTTTAGTAAGGCATTTGATAAAATTCCCCATGGTAGGCTGATAACGAAGGTGAAGTCGCATGGGGTCCAGGCTGTCCTAGCTGGATGGATAGAGAACCGGTTGGGCAACAGGAGACAGAGAGTAGTAGTGGAAGGGAGCTTCTCAAAATGGAGACCTGTGACCAGTGGTGTCCCATAGGGATCTGTGCTGGGACCACTGTTGTTTGTGATAGACATAAATGATTTGGAGGAAGGGGTAGGTTGCCTCATTAGCAAGTCTGCAGATGACACTAAGATTGGTGGAATGGCAGATAGTGAAGGGGACTGTCAGAGAATACGGCAGAATATAGATAGGTTGCGGAGTTTGGAAGAGAAATGGCAGATGGAGGTCAATCCAGGTGATGCATTTTGGAAGATGCAATTCAAGAGTGAACTAGACAGTAAATGGAAAAGTTCTGGGAAAAATTGATGAAAAATTGAGATATCTGGGTGTTCAGGCCCATTGTTCCCTGAAGGTGGCAATGCAGATCAGTAGAGTGGTCAAGATGGCATACAGCATGCTTTCCTTCATTAGACGGGGTATTGAATACAAGATTTGGCAAATCATGTTACAGTTGTATAATATTTTAGTTCGGCCACATTTGGAATACTGCATACAGTTCTAGTCGCCACATTACCAAAAATATTTAGATGCTTTGGAGAGGGTGGAGAGGAGGTTCACCAGGATGTTGCCTGGTATGGAGGGTGCTAGCTATGAGGAGAGGTTCAGTAGATTAGGATTATTTTCATTGAAAAGAAGGAGGTTGGGGGGGGATCTGATTGAGGCCTGCAAAATCATGAGAGGTGGATAGCACGAAACTTTTTCCCAGGGTAGAGGACTCAATTATTAGAGGTCACAAGTTCAAAGTGAGCGGGGAAATGTTTAACGGTGATATACGGGGAAGTTCTTTACGCAGAGGGTGGTGGGTGCTTGGAATGTGTTGCCAGTGGAAGTGGTAGAGACGGTCACGATAGCATCATTTGAGACGTATCTAGACAGATACATGAATGGTCAGGGAGCAGAGGGATACAGATCCTTCGAAAATAGTCGACAAGTTTAGATATAGGATCTGGATCAGGTTAGGCTTGGAGGGCCAAAGAGCCTGTTCCTGTGCTGTCATGTTCTTTGTTCTTTGTTCTAACATTTACACAGGAAAAGTTAGAGGATTAAAAACCTACATTAACCCCAGGTAACCATTCAACGGAACCCCTCAACTCATCACTGACCACTCCCAAAACAACATCTGTCTGATACGCTTGACCTGACAACCCTCTCACCCTCTCAACCCCGCCAGACCTGGAACCACCTCCCTTCCTCTGTTCTTCAGACTTAGCACCCCCCTCCTGATCCCAGTGATCTATCAGACCTGACACTGTGGGCACTCCACCCAATCCTCAAACAAACCTCACTGGACCTAAAACTATGCCTCCCCAACCCAATCTTAACAGACTTGATTCAATTTCCTCCAAACAACCTGGCCTCACATATTCAACATACCCCAACACAAGCCCATCAACCTACTGTATGCACTCAATTACTTATAGACACCATACCCCTACCCATCTGGTACCTGAAACACCCCACCACCAACGGCTTCCCCACCTCCACCCAACCTTCCACGCTCACCTTTTCAGCAATCAAAGTGGCATTAGACCATTGAAACGACAGAATAAGACACAATTATTCCTTCCTGGCTATAATGTTTTCCACTGTCTCATAAGGGTGATATTGTTAAGCTGGACAGGGTTCAGAAGAGGTTTACCAGGATCTTGCCAGGTATAGAAGGTTTAAGTTATAAAGAAAGGCTGGATAGGCTGGGACATTTTTCACTGCAGCATAGGAAGTTGAGAGGCAACCTGATAGAAGTTTGTAAAATAATGAGGGGTATAGATAGAGTTAATGGTAGTTGTCTTTTCCCTTGGATGGAAGAATTTCAAGACTAGGCAGCACATTTTTATGGTGAAAGGAGAGCGATTTTAAAAAGACTCAAGGGGCAATTACACAAAAGGTGGTTCATGTGTGGAATGAACTTCCTGAGGAATTGATGGATGTGGGTACAACTACAATGTTTAAAAGACATTTGGATAGGTACATGCATAGGAAAGGTTTGGAGAGAGTGTGGGGCAGGAGCAGGCTGGTGGGATTAGTTTAATTTGGGATTATGTTGAGCATGGACTGGTTGGACCGAAGGGTCTGTTTCTATGCTGTATGACTCTATGACTCAATGACCCTATGGGATGCTTTTGTCCAGGAAATTCCAGAGCAGAATGTATGAAATGTTCAGTCTGTATCCTTCAGTCTGATCTGGCTCAGAAATACAATTTACATAATGAATGGAATTTCTAGGCCAATATAGTAACACCAATCACTCAAAAATCTTTCAAAGCACAGTGAAAACAAAATGAGACCATTTACATGCTTACTGGAGGAAAAATACCAAATAATCGACATATCTCTTCGCCTTTGGTAACCAAAGCAATTGACTCAGCAGTTTAACACAGCTTGGTTAGTCACTGAGGGCTTCGAAAGAAAATGCTGCTATTCTGCGTGATTTGATCAAACAGTTGGTAAAAGTAGACTTGATTTATAGGATGAGCTTGAGTTATTAACCTGGTCAATTGGGCTCATGACTGTTTTTACAGATCAGCTCATTCTGCTGCTTCCTGGTTAGCTTGGTAAATATTGGGACAAAAGCAAAAAAATTCAAATGCTGGAAATCTGACATATAAACAGAAAATGCTGGAGAAACTCGGCAGGTCTGGCAGCATCTGTTAGAGTTAACGTTTTGAATCCATTATCACCTTTCTTTGAAATATAAATGTCGGGATTGCTTAGGAACAATTGCAAATAGCATTTCAATCGGGAATTACAGCTAATGGGTTAGCAATGCATTGGTGGATGGTAATGTGTTGGCGATAGCTGATGTAGAAATGACCTAAGGTCAAGTTGCCATACTTAGACCCTTACCAGAGTTCACTTTAGGTGCCATACAGCATAGAGACCGCACACAAACCATTTCACTTGACAAGAGGTGGTTCTGAAAGCATGCATGGTTGATTTGACAAAATTCACTTGGTAACATTAATGTTACATGACATGACTTTGCTGCAAATTGTTCAGCATATACCATGATAATCTTGTGGCCAATTTGCTAACTTGACAGTTGATAAAGGCTCTTAATGGAAATTCATTGGCTCCATTGATTCTGTAACTTACAGCTGAATCTCACCAACATACATACACCCAAACATCATTCCAAATTTAAAGCCATCACTTGAAAGAGCAGTCAAACTCCTTTCCTTGTCAAAATAATAAGAAATGTACTTAAACTCAGTTTATAACAATTAAAAACTAAGATTAAAGGATGATAATGGGAGAAACTATTACGGCAATGCGCATAGCTAGGCTGGGTATTAGCCTGTAGAAGAAGCTGAAAGTTTCTCAAAAGAGCAAAATATAATGGAATGCTAAAATAAAATCAGAAAATGTTTCAAACACTCAATAGGTCAGACGGCATCTGTGGAGAGAGAAACAGAGTTTCAAGTCAATGAGCTTTCACTACTTCATCATTGAGTTCTGATGGAAGAGCTTCGAGTTTAGGGGCAGGAAGACACTATACAGTCGTGAATCAGTGTTATCTTGGTTGATTGTTTTCCTCAGCTCCACTTTCCCACTTGCTCCCTATATCCCTTGATTTCTCTGGGAACCAAACCTCTGCCTAACATAACCTTCAGTATACTCAATGGAGTGTCCTCAGAGAATTAAATGATTTTCAACCCTTTGAGTGGAGAAAGTAGTCCTAGTGTTAGTCCTAAATGATTGACACCCCCTTTATCCTGTGACTGTGCCCCCAGTGTTCTTGATTCCCCAGGCAGGGTGCCTACATGGAATTGAGTACTGAATAGAAGAAGTCTTGTTACATTAGTTTTGGTGAGATCGCGATGGGAGCACTGTGTGGAGGTCACCACATTTAAGGTGTACTTGGACTGATGGCTGGATATTGAAGGTTCACTAATTGAGTCCATGGTATGAGGAGGCTGACCTGTGATGAGAAGCTGATTAAAATTGAGTCGATATCTTCTGGAGGTTAGAAGAGTGAGAGGCGATATCTTTGAAGCATGCAAGATTCTGAAGGAGCCTGATAGGTTGAGATTATTTCCACTAGTCGAGGAGGGCACAGTCTCAGGATGAGAGGCCAATCAGCTAAGACTGAGATGAGAAACATTTCTTCCCTTCTAATGGCTGTGAATGTTTGGAATTTTCTGTCCCAGAGGTTGTGGATGCTGCATCGTTGAATACAATTGAGACACAAATTAGCAGACGTTTGGTCTCTCAGGGAATCAAGAAAAGGGGGGAGCAGAGGGGAAAGCCCAAGATCAGCCATGATTAAACTGGATGGCAGAGTAGGGTGGGCAGACCATATTGTCTACTCCTGCTCCTACTGCCTGTGTGTGTTTTTATGTGCATCCTTCCAAACCTCTTCAGGGTATTAAAAACTTTCCTTTCTCTCACTAAAGTGCTGTCTGGCCCACTGAGTGTTTGCAGTACATTTTAACCCGCTAAGTAAATGCACTGTCCTGAGGAGAGGTTCCTCTTCCCCCTCTCCAGCCGGCTGGTATTGCAGGTTCCAAAGATCCGATCCCAGTGAGAGAAGAATGGGGCGGAGTTGGTTGTGGGTTTCTGGTGGTGGGCTTGTGTTTCAGGGAGCCCTCAGAGCGCCCGAATGGCACCAGGTTGTGGAGGGACCAGGAAAATTGTAGCCGAGATAAAGATGGTGAAGAGTATGAATGCCCAGGTGGTGAGGCATTGGCACCGCAGGAGCAGTTAGTTCAGGTGTTCCAGAAACCCACTCTGATCAGTTCCCAGACAGACAGGTACTGGGTCACCAAGCTAACAGATGATACGGAAAGTGGTGTAAAGCCAAAGGATGTGATGTTGCAACCAGTGCCAGACATAATACGGGAAGACGAAGCACCCCTACCAACTGCTCAGACAGGATGGGGGCCCAAGGCGGCAGAGAGCATGGAAGTTCACCAGTACCACTGAGCCATGGCAGTTGGCAGGATGAAGACTAGATGGTTGTAGCAAGTCAAGCCCAGACTGCAGAGGACCTTGTGCCGGGTAAGGGGGCTTCTCGAGATGGATCTTGTATCTGTTGAGGGCAGGCCAGCTGAGAGCCAGGATATCTGCAAAGGCAGCACAGAAGGTGAAGTAGGTGGAGACCAAGATGCCGATGGGGAAGAGAAGTGAGCGCAGGCTTTGTTGGTGCTGCTGGTGTGGGCATTCCCAATGGGCTGCAGAAGGGAGTCCTCCGGCAGGTAGTGGCTCAGCCCAGTGCCTTGCAGAAGCTGCAGGTCAGGCTGCAGAACAAGGGGGCAGGTAGGAGAGTGAGGCTGCAGTGAAGCCAGCTCAGCTTGGTCCAAGCTGACACCCTTCCCAGAGCGATCCTTTCCAACCAATAACTAACTGCCACAGAGCAAACCCTGTCAGTATAATAACCCTGCAAGGGATGGACAAAATGCTAAGGCATCACTTTGACAGACTGTGTCTGTTTTTTTTAAATGGCAGCAACAACATCAATTGAAAATGCTGCTGGCGTTTCTATTATTTTTCAAGTTTATCTTCTTTTTCCTCCACATTTCCGCCTAACAGCGGTAATGCTTATTTTTCCCTGGGACCCATGTCGTGTGTGTGCAGGTGTCGGACACACTGAAGAACAACAAGTTTTATATTCCACCACCAGGAAGAAAGGAAACATCCGAGTGTCCTTCTCGACAAAGGGCAATGCTGCGTGATATTTTCCAAATTTATTTAACAGGACCACACGTTTCAGTAAAACTCATCTGATCCAAATAACCACAACTGATTAAATACAGATTTGCCATTCGCCACCACTCTGTTGGCAATGCAGATAAGGAATGTTCACTCAAGAGGTTCATTTTCAACTTCATAGTGAAATCTGCGAACAAAAAATGGCTAGAGCTATTGAAAGTTTAATCACAAACAGAAAAAATAAGTTACAAACACTCAGCAGGTTAGCCAACGATGGTGGATATCATGAAAGTTGGCCTGTTAGTTGGGTAAATTCCTAGCCATACAATTATTGGTGGAATTGTCTAATGTCAAAAGTGATTCCTCGAGCTTCTTTCTCTATCTGTGCATAGTTCATTTCTGCTTTGCTGAACAAACTTGATGTTAAAACAAAAGGTGTCTCTTCACTATTGGGTAATGTATGAGAATTGACTGGGAGTGTGAACGTGACAAAAAGAGGTCTGCTGGCCACATACCTCTGGCCAAGACCCATCCACTGGAACCTATCTGCAGTATTGTAGCATTTTCAAATAATGGTGGAATGGTAACTCTGATCCCTTCAAGTGAAGGAATATCTATCTATCCAATGGCCTGTCTGTCTCTATTCTTTCCTCCAACCCTCTAAATCATTCCCCGTTCTCTTGCCATCTCCCTATTTCTATCTCGCACCGCAGCTCAGAGAACAGCATCTCATCTGGCATCATTTGAAGTTAACATCACACAATTCACTGAGCTAGAACTGTCTGCAGTGAACCAAAACGTATTTGAAGTTACAGGTAGTCAGAGGCTCAGTCCTTCCTCCAACTATCGCTGAAGAGAAGTAAAAACCTCAATGCCCTTGTTTTTCTAAAAGAAAAGGGAGTGGGGAATAGTCCGTGAAAGGAAGGGGCTTGGTAAAAGAAGCTGGGTCTTGGCCAGAGGTATGTGGCCAGCAGTCCCGAGACTGCAATTTCCCTTCCCACATTGTTAAAGATGCCCTCCAATGCATCTCGTCCACATCCCGCACCTCCGTCCTCAGACCCCACCCCTCCAACCGTAACAAGGACAGAACGCCCCTGGTGCTCACCTTCCACCCTACCAACCTTCGCATAAACCAAATCATCCACTGACATTTCCGCCACCTCCAAACGGACCCCACCATCAGGGATATATTTCCCTCCCCACCCCTTTCCACCTTCCGCAAAGACCGTTCCCTC
>NC_057711.1:33004228-33059008 GCF_004010195.1 Chiloscyllium plagiosum | reverse complement strand
GAGGATGTTGCCTGGTATGGAAGGTGCTAGCTATGAAGAAAGGTTGAGTAGGTTAGGTTTGTTTTCATTAGAAAAAAGGAGATTGAGGGGGGACCTGATTGAGGTCTACAAAATCATGAAGGGTATAGACAGGATGGATAGAGATAAGCTTTTTCCCAGGGTGAAGGATTCAATAACGAGAGGTCATGCTTTCAAGGTGAGA
Source organism: Chiloscyllium plagiosum (assembly GCF_004010195.1). NCBI lineage: Eukaryota > Metazoa > Chordata > Chondrichthyes > Orectolobiformes > Hemiscylliidae > Chiloscyllium > Chiloscyllium plagiosum. The sequence goes on along the minus strand of NC_057711.1, from coordinate 33,058,806 downwards.
GGTGAAAAGTTTAAGGGGGACACACACAGCAACTACTTTACACAGAGGGTGGTAGGCACCTGGAATGTGTTGCCACCAGAGGTAGGAGAGGTAGGCATGGTAGATTCATTTAAGATGTGTCTGGACAGATGCATGAGTAGGTTGGGAGCAGAGGTATACAGTTTAAGGGGGACACACACAGCAACTACTTTACACAGAGGGTGGTAGGCACCTGGAATGTGTTGCCACCAGAGGTAGGAGAGGTAGGCATGGTAGATTCATTTAAGATGTGTCTGGACAGATGCATGAGTAGGTTGGGAGCAGAGGTATACAGATGCTTAGGAACCAGACAACAGGTTTAGACAGTGGATTTGGGTTGGCTCAGGCTTGGAGGGCCGAAGGGCCTGACCCTGGGCTGTGAGTTTTCTTTGTTCTTTGTTACTAATCCTCTAATACATTGCCCATAATGTCATGCATCTTTATCTTATGCAGCAGCCTTTTTTGCAGCACTTTGTCAAAAGCTTTTCGAAAATCTAGATGCACCAGATCTGCTGGATCCCCATTGTCCACCGTGCTCATAATATCTTCATAGAATTCCAGTATATTATTTAAGCATGACTTGCCCTTCATGAACCCATGCTGCATCTGCCCAATGGGAATTTCTAACTAGATGCCTCGCTATTTCTTCCTTGATTGTAGATTCAAGCATTTTCCCCAATACAGAAGTTAAGCTAACCAGTCTATAATTCCCCATTTTTTGTCTATCTTCCTTTTTAAACAGTGGTGTCACATTTGCTGTTTTCCAATCTGCTGGAACTGCCCCAGAGTTCAATTAATTTTGGAAAATTACCACAAGTGTTTTTGCCATTCCTCCTGCCATCTCTTTTAGTACTCTGGGATCCATTTCTTCAGGGCCAGGAGACTTGTCTACATTTAGTTCCATTAGCTTGCCCAACACTATCTCTTTTGTGACAATGACTGTTTCCAGGTCCTTTGTCTCCTTGTCAATTATTGCTATGTTATTAGTGTCAGAACTCACCACATATAGCAACGAGAAGTCCTCATGCTGGATGATTAGGTTCTTACCCACAATGGCCAGCAAGAATCACTCCCACAGTCTCAATTTTTTATTTGACCATGATTATTCATCCTTTCCAATTTTTGTAGTACATCTCCAGCCTGGCGAAACTGTATGTCTAGCCTTTCAGGTAAACTGACCTAACAATGAAGCTGATTGGTTGTTGCAGGGTTCTTCTCTTGCCTGCTGTTATTGGTGTTCCCGACTGACTGTCTCAGGATCCTCCTCTTGTCAGCTCCTCTAGGTTCAAGCTCATTTTGATTGTTTAATTTGTCACTTGTGGTATTTTCACTATTAATTAACTCTTCAAACAAAAATCCGTCTCAATGTTAATAGGTGGCAATATTTCTGTATTGTTCTGAGTGGATTAAATGTTTCCTAGTTCACAGTCTGCTTTGGGAACCCTTTTAAAGCTTATGTTAATGGCTTAACATCAGTGAACAGACTATTTAAAATACCAATAACAGTATTTAACATTGCTAAAATGCTGTTACAGCACCTAAGGAGGCCATTCAGCACATCGAGGCATGCTTGCTCTCAGGAGTACAGCCCAGTCAAAAATGTAATAGCATCTTATCACATCCCCATCTGCCTCCTGTTGGGCAACCAAGTTCTTTACTCTATTTTTAGCTCCTGATACAATGTGGTGCTTCCTCTGTGGTGCACGTCATACAGATAAATGGCAACCTGGGGTAGACCTTGTAAAATTTTCTCCATAATCTGCTGAAAAATGGCACAGAATACTGAATGATGATACCCCAGATGGTAGTCTCATATACAGTATTGGTATTAATGGGTATTAATTGTAGCATAATTCTGGGAATGCGGATCTGACCTCAATTGCAGGTACACATGGCTCATGTCCAGTTTCGTGAAGGACAGTCCCCTGCCAGTTTGAGTATAAGTCCGCTTTGTGAGGGATTCAGTATTTATCCAGCTGCAATAAGTAGTTTACCGTTTGTTTGAAATCCCCACAAAAGTGAACTTTCACAATCAGTACAACTAGTGTGGCCAATTCCGCAAATTGTACTGTTGTGATGAATCCTTCACTTTTCAGCCTCCTGTCTCTACTTTTGCACCTAAGGGCAAATAGCACTGGGTGCACCTTGCAGAACCGTGGGATTGTTTCTTGGCCTTGGCTCCTTTGATAGTTCCTAGACTTTCCTGAAAAACTTCGAGGTATGTAATTAGGATTTCACTCAGGTAGACATTTTCTAATCAAAAAATATTGAACCAATCAAGTTGAACCTTTCTCAATTTCACTCCAGTAAGCATTTACTACAGTCAGTAGTAACAGAACCAGCTGCTTCTCATAAGAGACCAGAATCAAAGTTGTATTCTTAATCTGTAGTGGTTTCCCTGTATAGGTTCTCAGTCTGGACAATGTCCTATGCAAACTAAAGGGTTGGAGTCCAGAGCGAATTTTGTTAAAGACTAGTTATAAGACCATAACACAAAAGAGCAGAAGTTAGGCCATTCAGCCCATTGAATCGTGTTCCACCATTCAATCATGGCTGATAAGTTTCTCAACCCCATTCTCCTGCCTTTTCCCCATAACCCTTGATCCCCATGGCAATCAAGAACCTATCTATCTCAGTCTTAAATACATTCAATGTCCTGGTTTCCACAGCCTTCTGTGGCAATGAATTCCATAGATTCACTACTCACTCGCTGAAAAAGCTTCTTCATATCTCTTTTCTAAATGGTTTTCCCTTTACTCAAAGGCTGTGCCCTCGGGTCCTAGACTCTCCTACTAATGGAAACATCTTCCCAACATCCACATTGTCCAGGCCATTCAGTATTCTCTAAGTTTCAATTAGATCCCCCCCTCATCCTTCTAAACTCCAGCGAGTATAGACCCAGAGTCCTCAAACGTTCTTCATATGTTAAACGTTCCAATGCTGCAACCATTCTCATGAACCTCCTCTGAACACACTCCAGGGTCAGTACATGCTGAGATATGGGGCCTAAAACTGGGCACAATACTCCAAACATGGCCTGACCAGAGCCTTATACAGCCTCAGAAGTAGATCCCTGTTTTTTATTCAAGACTTCTCAAAATAAGTGCCATCATAGCGTTTGCCTTCCTAACTACTGACTCAACCTGCAAGTTTAGATTGAGAGAATCCTGGGCTAGAACTCCCAATTAGAATATAGTCCATGCTTCTATTCTTCCCATCAAAGTGCATGACCTCACATTTTCCCGTGTTGTACTCCATCTGCCACTTATTTGCCCACTCTCCTAGCCTGTCCAAATCCTTCTGCAACCGCTCTGCCACCTCAATGATACCTGTCCCTCCACCTATCTTTATATCATCTGCAAACTTAGCCAGAATGCCCTTACTTCCTTCATTTGCAATCACTGATACAATCTTGCTGGTCTCAACCTCCATTAGAACCAGATAATTATTTAACCAGACATTTATTTTAATTGGTTCTCATTGAATGTTGTTAAGCAATTTAACTGTTCTAAAACAGATGTAGGTGGGCTGTCCAGGGTGTGCACTCTCCATGATGCCAGACTATGAGTTCTCTTACTCAGTTCAGACTCAGTGGGACTCTTTTGCTGACTCATGTCTGCATACTGGCTGCAAATGCAATGGCTTGTTGACACGGATCCTGAAGAAAATTTTAACCATTTGGCCAAGACTATTTTGTTTTGGGTTTTTGCTGTGTTCATCTGTTCATAATATGTCCTGAGTGAGGCCATATAATTAGCTTCACTCAAGTGGTGCTCCCGCAAACTCAGTCAGCCTGCCAAGAGTGTCAACTTCCATTGGCATACTGAGCACAATCTTCGACTGCAGGATCAAACTTCTCAAATAACAGCATGATGCCAGAAACGCTTACCCCAACTCAGAGGTGACCGTTGCAACAAAATTTCTCTGGAACACATTTTCTTCTCTTGTCGCCACTGAAATAACTCCACAGAGGCCAGTATCCCTTCACCAAGTTACCCTTTACTTACACGTACATAGTACTTGTCACTGGTCTGACTTACTCAGAGCCAGCTTTCAAAGTGAATAGAACCTCAGATTTTCCTGTTTATATCTGTCAGCCAGGGCTCCCCCTGAATGGTTAACAGTTATAATGAGGGAATGCATTTCCTATGATATCCAGCTGGTTGACCTCATTACAATCACAACAGTGAGAAAATAAGTAAATGGTACTGTATTCTAATCAAAATCAGTTGAATGTTTTGGCCTTTTTTCCTGTCATATGCTAACCATTTCTAAAAGTATAATTTTAACAACATATAAAACAAGATGTTCTGTGACTTTGGTCATGACGGTTAGAAGAACAGAAGTGTTCTGCAAATTATCTCACCAGGACAGGAAGTTTATTTGATTTTGGAGAAACTCTGAAAAAGAGGTTCAAAGTCAAGTTCTCTTGAGGTGAAGTCGAGGCTAAGCAGTACTTTAATACAGCATAGGTTGTCGGGCAATGGAAAGTGATCCCATGACTCCCTCACTAGAAATCAATAGGTCAGCTTGAATAGATTCATTTAGTAATCATCTGCTCCTTGCCTGTATGTAAAAGTTACATAACCAATACACCAGATTACTCCATTATTATCCTTAGGTATTGTTTGTCCTACCAGCAGGACCACTGAGAGGTGGTTGTATACTTATGCACACTTGGAAGGAAACATCTCAGGCAGCACTAAAAACTGATTTCAGATCTAATGGTTCGTGGTATGAGATTAAACCAAGAATAAGTATTATCAAATGTTAAACTAGCCTGGGTACATAATGTAACTCAAAACCACCATCCAGGCCAAGTCAGTCCACTTGGCACCCCACCCCCTCTTCAGTATTCCTTCCAGTTGCCAGAGTGGTAACACCTGCAAGATGCAATGCATCAACTAACCCAGGCTGGGTGCAATATCAAGGGCAGCATGGTGGCTCAGTGGTTAGCACTGCTGCCTCACAGCACCAGGGACCTGGGTTTGATTCCAGCCTTGGGCAACTGTCTGTGTGGAGTTTGCACATTCTCCCTGTGTCTACATGGGTTTCCTCTGGGTGCTCTGTTTTCCTCCCACTGTCCAAAGATGTGCCGGTCAGGTGAATTGGGTATGCTAAATTGTCCACAGTGTTCAGGGATGTATAGGTTAGATATAGTAGGCGGGGGAAATGTAGGTCTGGGTGGGAGACTCTTTGGAGGGGCAGTGTGGACACGTCGGGCCAAAGGATTCCCACAATGTAGGAATTCTAATTCAAAACCTAACCCAGAACACTGGCACCTGTGAGTTCCCCTCCAAATAATACACAATCCTGACTTGAATTATCTTGCTGTTCTTTTATTGTCACTGGTTAAAAGTCCTCAAATTCCTAAGAGCACTGTGGGTGTACTGACACTCCAAGGAATGCAGCAGTTCAAGAAGGCAGCTCATCACACCTTCTCAAGGCTATTTTAGCAACAGAAACAAATAGTTGGGGGAGGCAGCGACGGCCACATCTGATGAATAAATAAGGAAAAGTATGATTCCAACCAGTGGAGAGTTTCCACCCAAATTTAATTGACTTCAATTGTGCTAGGGCTCCGTGACGCCATGTTCAGTCTAATGATATTGCTTAGTTCTACAAATTCAGTGTGAGATCTTAACCTGAGCGTTCCATGTTGGTTCAGCTCAACTCAGTTTAATTTTCAAGCTACTAACTGCATGTAAATAAAACCTAAAGAACTGTGGATGCTGTGAATCAGAAACAAAGACAGAATTTGCTGGAAAAGCTCAGCAGATCTGGTAGCATCTGTGAAGATAAATCAGAGTTAACATTTTGGGTCCGGTGACCCTTCCTCAGAATTGATGGTAGCTAGGAAAATATTGATTTACATGCAGAAGGTAGGATGGAGGGAAGGGAAAAGGAGGTGTGACACCTGCCCATTCACCTCCTGCCTCCTCAGTATCCAAGGGCCAAAACATACCTTCCACTTTACCTGCCCTTCTCACAAACTAGTCTACTGCATTTACTACTCACAATATGGTCTCCTCTAGATTGGGAAAATGAAGCGTAGACTTGGCGAACACTTTGCAGAACTTTTATATTCTGCTTGTATAAAAGATCCTGAGCTTCCTGTGTCTGAGATTTTAACACACCATCCTGTTCCCTAGCCAATGTCTCTGTCTCAGGTTTGCTGCAGTGTTCCAGTGAAGCTCAGTGCAAGCTGGAAGAACAACACCTCATTTTCCATTTGGAGACCCTGCAACCCTCCGGACTCAAAATGGAGTTCAATCATCATAGGGCCTGAAATCCTCCATGTCCTGGTCTCCAAACCTACGCCCAGGCTTGTTATCACATAGTCTGCCATTTCACACTACCCATTGTTAACCACTAAACAGTCTCCATTAACAGCTATTCGCCTTCCTAGCCAGATCGTTATTGACTCCTTTGTCTGTCCAACTGTTCTTTTCTCTTTCAGCTCTATCTTCAACTATCATTTAATCCATAACCCCTCCTCCACCCTATCTTCTGCAGAAAAACCAAAACTTTCCCAGCTACCATCAATTCTGAGGAAGGGTCACTGGACCCGAAACCTTAACTCTGATTTCTCTTCACAGTTGTTGCCAGACCTGCTGAGCTTTTCCAGCAACTTCTGTTTTCTTACTAACTACATGTGATTGTTTCCTCCCACAAAGTTGTTTCTTCATCTATGTTGTTAAATGTTTCCTCAGGTTATCAAATAACTCTTATGATCAAGACTGATCAACTGCATTGTAGCTGTGGCTACATACCAATCATTGCAGTGGTTGAAAAGGAAGTTCACCACCAAATTGTCCAGGACAGTTAGGTAGAGGTTGTAATTACTGGTCTAGCCAGCTATGCCAACATCACTTGTATGAAGAAAAACAGCTTACCAAATTCTCAGGTTTGTACAGTTGTACTTGTCAATAAGCCTTGAATAACTATTTTGGTAAACCATAATTCCTATTATTGAAAATGATTGCTTGGATTTTTGGATAATTGTCAATCACTTGCAGATTGCCACTCCGTTCCTTTGTGAAGAAGCAATAGAGTGTCGTTTTTCTGTCAGGAGATTCCAAAATGGCCTCCTTCTGAAACACAGAACTTACCAGCAGGAGGTTGTTGTACACATGGAACTCACGACATAGGAAAATAAAAGGATGAAATTTTGAGGAGAGAATATAGGAAGTTAGCAGGAAGTTAAAAAGGAGGTCCTCAAGGGGAGTAATATCTGGATTACTCCTGGTGCCACAAGCTAGTGAGGGTAGGAACAGGAGGATAGAGCAGATGAATGCGTGGCTGAGAAGCTGGTGCAGGGGAGAAAGACCCACATTTTTGGATCATTCGAATCTCTTCTGGAGTACAGGTGACCAGTATAGGAAGGACCGATTGTACCTGAATTGTAAGAGGACTAATATAGTGATAGGGGGCTTTTCCTACAGCTGCTCAGGAGGGTTTAACCTAGTAAAGTGGAGGGGGAGGGGTGGGGGTTGGAGGCGCAGGACCCAGCAGACATAGTGAGGAAAGAGATCACACTGAGATTGGTAGGCATGGGAAAAGGAGAAAGTCAAATAGTCAGGGCAGACAGGAACAAAGCAGAGAACAAGGTTGGACTGATAAATTAAAATGCATTCATTTCACTGCAAGAGGCCTAACAGGTAAGGCAGATGAACTCAGGGCACAGTTGGGACATGGGACTGGGACATCACAGCGATTACAGGGATGTAGTTCAGGGATGGATAGGATTGGCAGCTTAATGTCCCAGGATAATAGGATGCTATAGGAAGGATAGAAAGGAAAGCAAGAAGGAGGGGGAGTGGTGTTTTGATTAGGGATAGCATTACAGCTGCACCTAGGGAGGTTATTCTTGGGAATACATCCAGGGAAGTTATTTGGGTGAAACTGAGAAATAAGAAAGGGATGATCCTCTTATTGGGATTGTACTATAGATTCCCCAATTGTCAGTGAGAAATTGAGAAATAAATTTGTAAGGAGATCTCAGTTATCTGTAAGAATAATAGGGTGGTTATGGTAAGGGATTTTAACTTTCCAAACATAGATTGGTCCTGATGAAGGGCTTTTGCCCAAAACATTGATTTTCCTGCTCCTTGGATGCTGCCTGACCTGCTGTGCTTATCCAGCACCACTCTAATGTAAACTCTGGTTTCCAGCATCTGCAGTCCTCACTTCTGCCCCATAGATTGGGACTGCCATAGTATTAAGGGCTTGGATGGAGAGGAATTTGTTGTGTACAAGAAAGTTTTCTGATTCAGTATATGGATGTACCTACTAGAGAAGGTGCAAAACCTGACCTACACTTGGGAAATAAGGCAGGGCAGCTGACAGAGGTGTTAGTGGGGGAGCACTTTAGAGCCAGCGACCGTAATTCTATTAGTTTTAAAGTAGTGATGAAAAAGGATAGACCAGATCTAAAAGTTGAAGTTCTAAATTGGAGGAAGACCAATTGTGACAGTATGAGGCAAGAGCTTTCAAAAGTTGATTTGGGGTAGATGTTCACATATAAAGGGACAGCTGGAAAATGGGACGCCTTCAAAAGTTAGATAGCAAGACCCCAGAGATTGTATGTTCCTGTTAGGGTGAAGGGCAAGGCTAGTAGATATGGGGAATGCTGCATGACTAGAGAAATTGAAGTTTAGGTTAAGAATAACAAGGAAACATAGGTCAGATAAAGATAACAGACAGCAAGCAAATCCCTAGAGTAGTATAAAGGCAGCAGGAATATACTTAACAGGGAAATCAGGAGGGCAAAAAGGGGACATGAGATAGCTTTAGTAAATGGTTAAGAAGAATCCAAAGGGATTCTATAAATATATTAAGGAAGAAGGGAGCTAGGGAGAGAATAGGGCCCCTTAGAGATCAGTAAGGCCACCAATGTGTAGAAACGCAGGAGGTGGAGGAGATACTGAACGAGTATTTTGCATCAGTGTTTGCTGCGGAAAAGAATATGGAAGCTAGAGAATGTAGGGAAATAAATAACAGGATCTTGAAAAATGTACATATTACAGAGGAGGAGGTGCTGAATATCTTAAAATGCATAAAGATGGATAAATCCCCAGGACTTAATCAAGTGTACCTGAGATCTCACTGGGAAGCTAGGGATGTGATTGCTAGGCCCCTTGCTGAGATATTTGTATCATCAATAGTCACAGGTGAGGTGCAGGAAGACTGGAGGTTGGCTAACGTGCTGCCACTATTCAAGAAAAGTGGTAAAGAAAAGGCAGGGAATTGTAGACCAGTGAGCCTGACATCAGTGGTGGACAAGTTGTTGGAGGGAATCCTGAGGGACATGTATTTGGAAAAGCAAGGATTGATTAGTATGCACAACATGCCTTTGTGTGTAGAAAACTTTGTCTCACTGACTTAATTGAGTTTTTTGAAGAAGTATTGAAGAGGACTGATGAGGACAGGGCAGTGCACATGATGGACATCTGTAAGGTGTTCAACAAGGTTCTTCATAATAGACTGGTCAGCAAGGTTAGATCATACAGAATAGAGGGAGAACCAGTTAGTTGGATACAGAACTGGCTCAAAGGTAAAAGTTAAAAATCACCTAATGCCAGCTTATAGTCCAACAGATTTATTTGGAAGTACTAACTTTCAGACCACTGCTCCTTCATCAAGCAGTTACCAAATAAACCTGTTGGACTATAACCTGGTGCTGTTTGATTTTTAACTTTGTCCACCCCAGTCCAACACCAGCACCTCCATATCAAAGATAGAAGACAGAGTGCGTTGGTGGAGGGATGCTTTTCAGACTGGAGGCCTGTGGCCAGCAGTGTGCCACTAGGATCGATGCTGGGTCTACTGCTTTTCATCATTTATATAAATGATTTATTTGTGGACATAGGAGATATAGTTAGTAAGTTTGAAGATGACACTAAAATTGGAGGTATAGTGGACGGCGAAGCAGGTTACCTCAAAGTACAATGAGATCTTGATCAGATGGATCAATAGGCCAAGGAGTGGTAGATAGAGTTTAATTTAGATAAATGTGAGATGCTGCATTTTGGAAAGGCAAATCAGGGAAGGACTTACACTTAATGGTAAAGTACTGGGGAATGTTGCTGAACAAAGAGACCTTGGAGTGCAGATTCATAGTTCCTTGAAAGTGGATTTGCAGGTCGATAAGATAGTGAAGAAGGCGTTTGGTATGCTTGCCTTTATTGGCCAGTGCATTGAGTATAAGAGTTGGGAGGTCATGTTGAGGCTATACAGGACATTGATTAGGCCACCATTGTTAAATTCTGGTCTCCCTGCTACAGAATGGATTTTGTGAAACTTGAAAGGGTTCAAAAATGGTTTACAAGGATATTTCCATGGTTGGAGGGTTTGAGCTACAGGGAAAGGCCGAATAGACTGGGGCTATTTTCCCTGGAGCATTGGAGTCTGAGGAGTGACCTTACAGAAGTTTATAAAACCATGAGTGACATAGATAGGGTGAATTGACAAGGTCTTTTTCAAGGACTGTGAGAGCATAGGTTTAAGGTGAATAAAGAAAGATTTTAGAGGGATCTAAGGAGCAACCTTTTCATGCAGAAGATTGTGCGTGAATGGAATGACCTGTCAAGCGAAGTGGTGGAGGCTGGTACAATTACATAATTGAAAAGGCATCTAGATAGGGATATGAACAGGAAGGGTTTAGACAGAAATGGGCCAAATGCTGACAAATCGACCGAGATTTATTTAGGATATCTGGTCAGCATGGACAATTTGGACTGAAGGATCTGTTTCTGTGCTGGTTATGTCTATGACTCAATTTTCTTCCATTCTGACAGGCCCCTAGTAATGTAGACCAGTTGGGGGAAAGTGAAGCATGCTCCCTTTCTCACAATCATTGCTTTATTTTAAAAAGTCCATCATATCAGCCAGCCATTTTGACATTGCTTGTTGAAGGGTAAGTGAGTAAGTTAAGTGTTGAGGTTCGGATTCAAGTAAATAGTTTGCCAGCTGAGTAGGGGTATCGTGCCAGGTAAGTAGTACATTAGATGAATCAGAATAAGGTGCAAGTTAGTTAATTTGCCAGATGGTACTTTCCTGGCAGCACCCAACACACCAAGTAAATATTTTGCTTTTGATTTTTATTGTCATGTGCACTCAAGTACAAAAATACAGGAGTACAGTAAAAAATGTATAATGTTGCCACACAAGGCACCATCATAAGTACAAATACCTAGGTACAGAATCTTAAGAACAAGGTAGGAAGAAAGAACACAGTTAACAGTTAAACATTGCAGTAATTACAGTGTAGAGTATAATTACCGGGCGGCACGGTGGCACACAGGCGGCACGGTGGCACAGTGTTTAGCACTGCTGCCTCACACCGCCAGAGACCCAGTTTCAATTCCTGCCTCGGGCAACTGTCTGTGTGGAGTTTGCACATTCTCCCCGTGTCTGCATGGACTTCCTCCGGGTGCTCCGGTTTCCTCCCACAATCCAAAAATGAGCAGGTTAGGTGAATTGGCCAGGCTAAATTACCCATAGTGTTAGGTGAAGGGGTAAATGTAGAGGAATGGGTCTGGGTGGGTTATGTTTCGATGTGGACTTGTTGGGCTGAAGGGCCTGTTTCCACACTGTTAGTAATCTAAAAAGTAGAACACACAAAGTAACGTCAAAAGTTCCTCATTGCAGATCTTTTTAGGTTTTAAGTAGAAAACAAAGAAATAAAGCTGAACATTCAAACATTACAATCTCTCTTAATTGCTTAGCTAAGGTCGAACCGCACTTTGAGGAATTACCTCGAGATTGGAAGTCCACACTGAGGCCACACTGGGCCAGGAGACTGCCACACATCGCCGAGAAGCCGCCATGCTGGGCCAATAAGAGATTGCAATGGCGGGCCGCAAATCCAACATGCTAGGCCATGATGCTACCCACAAGCTGGGATGCTGCCACACCAGGCTGGTAGGTCGGAGGCCTGGAGTTTGATTATTACAAAGATCCCAAATGTCCCACTGACCTCCCAACATGGTAATCAGCTCATCCTACCAGCAAGTCAGCACACTAATTATGTTTGAGCTGAAGAATACAGAAGAAGATCGAACTAATGGCCCAAGCCACAAGTTAGTCTGCTTCAACAAGGTTTGGTCCATTGTAAAACTGTTAACTATTCAACAATTTCAAGAGGATTGTTTGCTGAAACCACTGTTCTTCTGTTGTGTAAGTCACTTGTTTAACATACAATATATCTGACCTCACTGCGGCTTAACCTTTCCATTTCCACCTGTATCATTCTTTTCACATATCGATTTCATAATTGGATTTCTTAGTCTCAGTGCTTGGAAGGATTTGTTCTCAGCACTGCCTTTTCCTTAGTCGATCAATTCTAAATTTACTAAAAAGGAAGGCAGACTCAAAAATACATCATTCCAAGCTACAATGCCGGGTAAATTCAGATGCAAGCTCATTTGGATAAAAACAAACAGAAACAGCACATCTAAGCCATCTTATCAAATTTAAGCACAGGTTCAGAAGATTAAAGATACAAGTTACTAAGTAACTTATGTTTATACCCTCTAGTCCTCTGCAATCCTTCTGCTACGTTATTGATGTTTCGTGAACTTAAGTCATACAGTAGAGGAAACAAAGTTGTGGGAGAACTTTAAATTCTTTTGCTTTGACTGTGTGGAACTTCCTGCCCAAATATCTTGTGCTCTCTCCTCGAAAGGCCTTTTCAAATTTCACCTATTAAGTTAAGCCTTCTTTCATCCATCTCTTGCTCCTCCTTTATGCTATAATACGTATTGCTTCAGTTTTCAGAGGAGCACCATGGGATCATTACATTCAAACTATGATATAAAGATTGGCTGTTTGTGCTATTAGTGAATATTCCTTTTATACATTCTTCCAGAAATGTTATGCTTACTATTAAACATGTCAATACTAGAGGCATTATCAAATAATTCACTTCAGGTATCACCTTTGCCATTCCTTTTCACTCTATCCAGACTCCATTTATTGTAATCATTCGGAGGTGCAGGTTTTGGACTGGGGTGTACAAAGTTAAAAATCACAGAACAGAAGGCTATAGTCCAACAGGTTTATTTGGAAGCACTGGCTTTCGGAGTGCTGCTCTTTCATCCACAAACCCCTGATGAAGGAGCAGCGCTCCAAAAGCTAGTACTTCCAAATAAACCTGTTGAACTAAACTGTACGATTTTATTTCCCAGTTTGACAAAATGAATGGCTTGCAAGGCAACTTCATGGGGCAATTACAATCAGTGCCTTTATATGGTGCTGGTACCACCTACAGTATAGCCTGAGTAGGGTTAGGAGGTTTAACTTTACCAAAAGATATTACTGTACAAGTTGACATTTTACCATAGTCTGACAGCTTTATGAGTCTCTACTACTGACCGAACTTACCTTGTCAAATTTTTAAAAAATCTAATTCCATGTTAGGATTTGAATGTACATTCCAGAAGGATTGAATGTCCAAGCTTCTAGATTATTAGTTCAGTAACATAACTACAGTATTATCACACCTAATAGTTTACTTGTGAGCTGTTGAATCATTCTGGTAATATCTATTATATTTTAGTCTCTAATGTCTGTATTAAGGCCAGTCAAATGAAACATCACATTGCTCTCATAGACCCTAAATGTTTTACAATATTTTATTTTTGGAAGAATACATTGGCTTTGATGGCAAGAAATGGATATGCTTTAAGTCATTTTCACAACACTGAATAAAATGGAAGCCTGGGAATTTGAAACAAAGCAAAAAATTTGGAAAAACACAGTAGATAAGTTAGCTTTGTTGCATTTCCATCTCTGCATCAAAAATTATATTTTTCAGCCCCTTTTCCTGCCCCCATAAGTTATTTCAATGTAATATGGTAGGCTTGCAGCACTACCAGATGAGATATTAAGCTAAGCTTCTGGCCTCCTGTAAGACATAAACCTCATGGTACTGTTTGAAGAACAGTAACATTCTCCCCATGTTCTGACCATTATTTGTTCCAGCACCAGTAACGGGTTATCTGGTTATTTATCTTATTGCTGCTGATGGGAAAATGCTGAGTGCCAAGAGGCCACTTCATTGACCAATGGTGACTACACTTTAAAAGTAATTCACTAGTTGTGAACAGGCAAAAAGGAAGTTCTGCAGCAAGCTTTTTTTATGTCAATAAAAGTCTCTAATGCTTCTTCAGAGTCAGTGAATTTATGTATTTCCTCCACTTTCTCTTATTTCTTAACATAAATGTTGAAATTTGTTCTCCTTAACCATTTCTTACTTGGCAAGATCATTCTTCTTGTTGATGTGTTTCACTATTAATTGGTATACAAACTTCAATCTTTTTGGAATGACTTTATCCAGTAAAGTAACTGATCGTTAAAGCCATCTTTAATTAACAAATGTGCCAAGGAATAGCAACAATATATACAAGCTCAAATGATATTTCAATCAGTTCTCTCCATCTACACCAAAGGTGCTGACTCATGTTGACTCACTGCTATGATTTGCAGCTTGATAATTTGCGGTTACTTGCTTGTTCCCAGCGTAGGAAGCTGTGACAGCTGGCACCTTCACTTACTTTCAAATTAACTGAAACTTAGTATTCCAGTTAATGTCCTCAATTCAGTTTGGCTATTGATGGTACAACTTGGAAGCGAGCCAGATTCTTTACGTGTATTTGGCACGTAGTTTGACATGCTGTAATTTCCGATGTTGACTTTATCTCAATGATCCCAATAATGAAAGGATTAAAGACTGGGGCGCATAAATTGTTTGAGAGGTGAGAAATGAAATATGACATGGCTGTGGGCAGGAAGGAAAAGACTTAAAGCAAATAATTCAAGAACCAAAAACCACAAACAGAAAGACGTAATCAAGGTTGCACCCTCAACCAAAGAGCAATTTACTGCAGATGCAGGAAGCTGTACTGAAAACGGCAGATGCTGGATATCGCAGCAGGTCAGACAGCATCCATGGAGAGAAAGTAAACTAACATTTCAAGTCCAGATGACTCTTCACCAGAGCTGAAATGAAGTGTGGAGGTGGCAGCATTTATGCTGCAGTTGGGAGGGGTGTTCTAGTTTAGACTGGCTTCCTCCCACAACTCTTTTCTCAGTACATGCTGCTGCAGTGCTGCTTCATACTCCTGCCAGGACATTGAAAAATATGTTCACTTTGCCTCCAATTTCAACCCCTCTATAACTTTCACATTGTCCATTTCCAGCATTTCCCTTCCTTTCCTTGACCTACCTCCATTGTGGAGATAAACTGTTCACTGTCATCCACTACAAAGCCACTATAGGTACCTTCACGTCCCATGTCTTGCAAGACCCCATCCCATTCTCCCAGTTCCTTCGTCTATGTCGCATCTGTTGGGATGATGCCACCTTCCAAAATAATGCTGCTGCCATGGCTTGCTTCTTCCATGATTATGGTTTCCCACCCGCCATGGTGGATAGGGCCCTCAACCGCATCTGACCTATCACCTATGCTTCCGCCCTTGCCCCTTCCCATCATTCACAGTGGCGTGATCAGGTTCCTCTTGTCCTCACTTTTCAACCCACCATCTCCGTATTCAAAGGATCATTCTCCGCCATTTCAGACAAATCCAGCAGAATGCCACCACCTAATACATCCTCCTCTCACTCCTGGTCTGCATTATGCAGGGATCATTCCCTCCAGGACACCATGGTCCATTCCACGACCACCAACACTACCCCTCCCGCTCTACAGCACCTTCTAATCTAACTGCAGAAGGTGGAAAACCTGCCCCTTCACCTCCTCCCTGCTCATCATCCAAGGCCTAAATGGTCTTAGCAGGAGAAGCAGCATTTTACCTGTACCTCCTCCAATCTTGTGTATAGTATTCACTGCACCCAATGTGACCTATTCTAAGATTGAGAAACCAAACGCAGAGTAAGTGACCGCTTTGTAGAACACCTTCAGCCTGTACGCAAGCATGACCCCAACCTTCCTGTAGCTGGTCATTTTAACACAGCATCCTGCTCACATGCCCACTTGTCTGTCCTCGGCATGCTGCAGTGTTCCAGTGAATCACAGCACAAACTGGAGGAACAACATCTCATCTTCAAAGTTAAAAATCACACAACACCAGGATGTTGTCCAACAGGTTTTATTAGAAGGATAAACTATAACTTTTCTATGAATTCTATGTCCTATGATCCCGCCCCACTAGCTACCTGACGAAGGAGCAGCGATCTGAAAGTTTGTACTTCCAAATAAACCTGTTGGACTATAACCTGATGTTGTGTGATTTTTAACTTTGTCCACCCCAGTCCATCATCTGCACATCATCTCATCTTCAGACTACGCACTGTCCAGCCTTCTGGATTTAATATTGAATTCAACATCTTCAAATGGTGAACCAAATCCCATTCCTTCCCTTCCTTTTAGCTTTACTTGTTACATTCTCTGTCATCATGTCCTCTCTCCCTTCCCCCACTCCCAGTGGAACAGTCTGTTCTTTCAAGTCTGGAGGTTAAACACACCATTGTTCTGCCATTCTCACATTCTAATCACTTAATCTGAACTATCAACATCCTTTCTCCACCAGCATTCCACATCCCACTAACCCCTCACCTCTCCCCCCAACCATAGTATAAATACTGTCCCCTCCACACTTCACTTCAACTCTGATGAAGAGTCTTCTTGACTCAAACCATTAGTTGCTCTCTCTCCATGTGTGCTGTCTGAGCCGCTGTGATCTCCAGCATTTGCTATTTTTATTGCAGCCTCAACCTCTCCTTCACCACTTCATCTTCCACATGCTCCTGTTCCTCACCCTGTGGGATGTTTCAAGGGCCATTCCTTCAGGATGATGAGGCTATGCAGCATGTTACAAACCATCAACACACTGAGGACCCATAACCAAATACAGCAGGTCTCATCCAGATCAGACCAGAAAGTAAACTTGTTGCCTCAGTATGACAATAGTCTGCTGTATCAGATTTCCATATGCCAGTATGGCTCTCATTGTATGCCTGCTGAATGCTTGTATGTGGTTTGCAGACCAGAATGATGGGCTCTTCTGTCCATAGAAACTGCTTGTCACCCAAGGGGCATTTTTTAATTAACAGTGATGGTTGAAAGACAGAGAAGTGCTGCAGAGTGAACATGTTATGATCGCTGCAAGGATATTTCAGTGACTTGCATGATTAAACACCAGCTGCAAAGAATCTCTCTGAGTTCAGATATGTGGCAGAGTTAAATGAGTTGCACACAAAGCAATCTGTGTGTAGCCAATTTGTTCCTACACCAAGGGAAGCCTGCAATTTTTGTAAATCCTCATGCTTGCTCTGTTTGCTGCTCACTGATAGTTCCAGTTTGAACATTATTGCCACTTTTGGGATCTGTGAGGAATGTTAGTCAGCTAGCTTCTTCACTGATAGAATCCAGCCTATACAGGTATCCTTGATGTAGTTAGATACCCTATGAAAATTATTCTGATACTTAGTCGAAGAGTCACAAAGATGTATAGCATGGAAACAGATCCTTTAGTCTAACTTGTCCATGCTGACCAGATATCCAAACCTAATCTGGTCCCATTTGCCAGCACTTGGCCCATATCCCTCTAAACAGTTCCTGTTCATATATCCATCCAGATGCTTTTTAAATGCTGTAATTGTACCAGCCTCCACCACTTCCTCTGGCAGCTCATTCCATACACGCACCACCCTCTGCATGAAAAGGTTGCCCCTTAGGTCCCTTTTAAATCTTTCCACTCTCACCCTAAACCTATGCCCTCTAGTTCTGGACTCCCCCAACCAGGGAAAAGACTTTGTCTCCTTACCCTATCCATGCCTCTCATGATCTTATAAACCTCCATAAGGTCACTCCTCAGCCTCTGACGCCCCAGGGAAAGCAGCGCCAGCCTATTCAACCTCTCCCTATAGTTCAAATCCTCCAAACCTGGCAACATCCTTGTATATCCTTTCTGAACCCTTTCAAGTTTCACAACATCCTTCCAATAGGAGGGAGACTAGAATTGCACACAATATTCCAAAAGTGGTTTAACCAATGTCCTGTACAGCTGCAACATGACCTCCCAACTCCTGTACTCAATATACTGACCAATAAAGGAAAGCGTATCAAATGCCTTCTTCACTATCCTATATATCTGCGACTCCATTTTCAAGGAACTATGAACCTGGTCTCCAATGTGTGTTTGTTCAGCAACACTCCCTAGGAGTGTTATAAGTCCTGTTAGGTGTATAAGTCCTGTTCTAATTTGCCTTTCCAAAATGCAGCACCTTACATTTATCTAAATTAAACTCCACCTGCCACTCCTTGGCACAAAGACGTATCTGATCAAGATCCCGTTGTACTCTGAGGTAACCTTCTTCACTGTGCACTATACCTCCAATTTTGCTGTCAGCTGCAAGACTTACTAACTATACCTCTTATGTGTACATCCAAATGATTTATACAAATGACGAAAGTCAGTGGATCCTTGTGGCATACTACTGGTCACAGTCCTCCAGTCTGAAAAACAACCCTCCACTACCATCTCCTGTATCCCATGAAATCTAAGCTTGCTAACCAGTCTAACATGAGGAACCTTTTCGAACACCTTGCTGACATCCATATCGATCATGTCCACTGCTCTGCCCTCATCAAACTTCTTCATTACTTCTTCAAAAAACTCAAACAACATCATTGGGCATGATTTCCAATGCAGAAAGCCATGCTGATTATCCCTAATCAGTCCTTACCTTCCAGTTTTTTGGTACTGTTACTAAGCTGGTCCTTTTTTTCTAAAAGCTGTTCCTTTTCTCAAGGATACTGTGTCCTTGGTTTTTTTCAGAGGGATCATAAACTGCTGTTGCTGCCAATTAGTCTAGTTTGGCATAGAGATTAAAGGGTATTGAGAGGCCTTTCTGTTTATATGTAAACAAATGAGACTTAAGACCAGAATGGTCATGTTTTAGAAGTGACCTGTATAATGAAAGGGGAGTGGTCAGCTCTCTAGCTGAGCAGTTTAGTTCAGTCCAGAACTAGTTGGGAGTTCAACAGTGAGCTGTGTGGAAACAAACTCTCTCTCTTTCTGCCCTTCTAACTTCAATCTGTAAGCAGCTGTTCCATTTTTTAACTGTGTTTCAAGAGGGTTTGCTTATTGGGACTGTTGTGCATATTTGGAACAGTATAATTAAGTCTAGTTTGGATAGACTGAGTTCTGCAGGGCTTCTTTATTCTGTTCTTTGTGTTTCATTCCTGTGTTTCATTGTAATCTTGTGAATAAAAGTTTGTCTGTTTTTAAAACCTGGTAGTCAACCTAGCCTACTTACTCCGGGTAATTTCCACTGTACACTCACCGAAACAAATTGCCAAGTTATGGTCTGTGCTGCCTGCTTAAGAACATTTTGAGTGGTCTGGCCTAGTTCAAAACAGTACCTCACCCATGACTATCGATGATACAAATCTTAGCAAGGGGCCCAGCAATCACTTCCCTAGCTTCCCACAGAGTTCTAGGGTACACCTGGATGCATTTTAAGACATCCAGTACCTCCTCCTCTGAAATATGGACATTTTTCAAGAAGTCATCATCTATTTCCCTGGATTCTATATCTTTCATGTCCTTGTCGGCAGTAAACACTGATTCAAAACATTGGTTTACTATCTCTCCCATCTCCTGCGGTTCCATACATAGGCTACCTTGCTGATGTTTAAGAGGCCCTATTCTCTCCCTAGTTACCCTTTTGTCCTTAATGTATTTATAGAATCTCTTTGGATTCTCCTTAACCCTTTTTGCCAAAGTTTTCTCATGTCCCCTTTTTGCCCTCCTGATTTCCCTCTCAGGTATATTCCTACTGCCTTTATACTCTTCGAGGGATTCGCTCGATCTCTGTTGTCTTTATCTGACATATGCTTCCTTCTTAATTCTTAATGTAAACCTCAATTTCTCTCATCATTCCAGCATTCCCCACACCTACCAGCCTTGCCCTTCACCCTAACAGGTACATACTGTCTCTGGACTCTCATTATGTAATTTTTGAAGCCTTCCCATTTTCCAGCCATCCCTTTACATGCAAACATCTGCCCCCAATCAGCTTTTGAAAGTTCTTGCCTAGTACCATCAAAATTAGCCTTACTCTAATTTAGAACTTCAATTTTTTGATCCTGTCTTTTCTTTTCCATCACTATTTTAAAACTAATAGTCGCTGGCCCCAAAGTGCTCCCCTACTAACACCTCAGTCACCTGCCCTGCCTTATTTCCCAAAATGTGAAGGTGCCGGTATTGGACTGGGGTGGACAAAGTTAAAAATCTCACAACACCAGGTTATAGTCCCCAAGGTGTATTTGGAAGTACTAGCTTTTGGCTGCCTGATGAAAGAGCAGTGTTCCGAAAGCTAGTATTTCCAAATAAATCTACTTCCCAAGAGTAGGTCAAGTTTTGCACCTTGTCTAGTAGGTACTTCCACGTACTATTACAACACGGTGTAGCAGTATTAATTAACAGAAGGTGACCCTTCTGTTAATTAAACCACACACCCAGAAAAGTTCACCGCACCTCATAACCTGTTAAAATACGAGCGACAGAGAACTCCCAAATTTAAAGAAAATAATATCAATTTATTCCTTAACTCTACAAGTGAACATTAAATAACAACTATTCACAACTCTAAGTTGCACTTTCTATTAACTGCTTATTATCTGCCTCCAACTCTATAACAATATACTGTTCCAATAAAATACTTATTAAAATTACATCAATTTAATTTCAAAACCATACAGTGGCTGACATCTCCAGTATCTTTCTCTTTTTGGATGAAGATCTCACTGGGTCATCTTCTGTCTTTTCTGTAATGATGTTTCATATGAAAAATGTACCTCTGATAGAGAATGTTTTTGGATGGCAGGTTTTCTTGATGGCAGTTACTCTGTCTGACTTTCAAATGCCTGCTTTTTTTATACCAAACGTTAGATCATCTCATTGGTTTGAAGTTGGCAAAAACAATAAATTCAAACGCAATTGGGTTTTAGTATCCTGGGGCACAATATAAACTGAAATTCAAAGTGTTGTCAAAATAGCAAACAACTCAGGTATCTGTTTCACAGTCAAATGTTACATATTTTCAATTTTCCAGTACACTCTGAGACTGCTAGCTAGTCATATGATGGGTGCTTGTAAGGCTCTCAGCACAAAACAGCATTGACTCTTTCCTAAAGGTACAGTCCACACCTTCAACTTCATAACACCTCCCTCCTTAACAAAAAATATACCATCATAATGAAAAGATGGCTTCATAGTTTTTCCAATTCTTAATCCCATTGCCATGAAATGCATAGGCAGGCAATCTAAGTTCATACTAATTTCTGCACATATATATATTGCATTGGTGTCTGTTCAATTTTACTTATATTTTATCCTTTAAATCCGTGATAATGTATTTGCTATCACATTTTATGACCTGCAACATGTACAATTTGTAAGTTAAAAGTCTGTAACATAGGACTCCAACAAAATAGTCTCATATTCTTGTCTTTAAGTTGTTCCAAGATTGTAAGAGGATTGTGTAAAAAAACTGTCTCCGACACATGTTTGTCACATAAACATTAAAATGTTGTAAGGCCAGAACCAAACTCAATAATTGTTTTTTTCTTTGGTGGGTGTTGAGTTTCTTTGAAAAGTAGCCAATTGGCCGTTCAATTCCATCACCATCTTACTGTAGCAGGACAGCTCTAACTTCTATATTGCTAGCATCGATTGCAACTTTGAATGGTTTCAAGACATTTGGTGTAGCTAAAACCAGTGTGGTGGATATTACTGCTTTTAAATTGTCAAATGCCTTCTGGCATTGTTCTGTCCACCAATATTTTGTGTTCTTCTTCAGTAAATCTGTTAGCGGTACCACCATGCTGCTGAAGTTTGGAACAAACTTCTGGTAGAATCTGCTTAGTTCCAAAAATCAAACTGCTTTCTTTGAGGATGGATGTGGAAATTCCTTCATCTTTACATTCCTTAACGTCAACCTTCCATGACATATGCTATGTCCCAAGAACATTATCTCTGCCTTCATGAATTATAATTTCTTTAAATTTATCACCAGTTTTGCTTCTCTTAATCTTTCAAAAAGCTCTGCCAGCATGTGATCTTTCCATGACTTACCAAAGATCACTACATCATCCAGATAGACTGCACAGTTTGCTAACCCAGCCACAACTTTGTTCATGAGTCCTTGGAATGTGACAGGTGCGTTATTAATTGATATAGCCCATTTGGGGTTACAAACACAGAAATTTATTTCGCTTTCTCTGATAAAGATACCTGCCAATAACCATGCAGTAAGTCCAACTTTCTCGATTCAGTCCTCCAGTCTTGGTACTGGGTATGAGTCTGAATTTGTTATGGCGTTGACCTTCCAATAGTCCACACAAAATCATTGAATCCCATCAGGTTAGGGAACTAAGACAATCCACAAACTCCACACACCCTGATTCAGTTCAATAGTATCTTCATTGAGCTTCGCATCCATTTCCTTCTGGACTGTCTGGCTTTGAAAGGATTAAGCCTGTAGAGGTGTTGTTTTATCTACTTCTACCTCATGCATACTAGCATTAGTCCTCCCCATGTCCTCATACTGCTGTAACAAATTTTTCAACTGGGTTCTTTGTTCCCGAAACAGATAGTTCACTAACCTCTTCCATTCCTGAAGGACTTCCTCATTGTTTAACGTATTGTGAGGCATGTCAAAATTCATCGGGATTTGATTCCTCATTCTGCGTGACAGTAACTAACATCTGTATCTCCAGTTCCCTCTCTTGATTATAATGAGGTTTCAACATATTCACATGACATACCTGATAAAGTTTTTTCCTGTCCAGCATCTTTATCAGATAGTTTACCTGACTCAACTTTTTCTCACTTTGACAGGGATCACTAAACCTGGCTTTGAAGGGATCTCCTACGACTGGTAACAATACTAATACGTCATCCCCATGGGAAAACATCTGAATTTTAGGAGTTTTATCTGCTACCCGCTTCATTCTATGCTGTGTCATCTTCAGGTGTTGTTTAGCTAACTGACCTACCTGATTTAATCTCTACCTCACCTCCAATACATAATCTAAGTGTGAGATCTCTGACTTCAGACCTGTCAATTTCTCTTTAATTAATTTCAAAGGCCCTCTCACTTCACATCCAAATATTAATTCAAATGGAGTAAACTGAGTAAATTAATTTGGGGCATCTCTAATAGCAAACAATACGAATGGGATGCCATCATCCCAATCATTCGGGTAATCCTGACAATATACTCTTAACATGGTCTTCAGGGTCTCATGCCTCCTTTCCATGGCTCCCTGGATTCAGGATGGTACACACTTGCTTTAAAGTGCTCTATACCTAAGCTATCCATGACTGTTAAAGTACCTATTTGAGATGGTTCATGGAATTCCTGACAGACTCTACCTATAAGCCTCTCTTGGTTCGACCAGGAGATGGTGCTCTGTGGTAGTCTGCAATATAAAACTCTTACAATTTAGTTTAAATTATTATCTTTATTTACAATGGCATCAATGTTACACTATAACATAGATACCTACAAGCCAGGCTTGAGCTAAGGTTCTAAAACCATTAGCACAGTAGTGGTGCCAGCTCTTACCCCTGAGAACTCGCTCAGGCTACTCTCCTTATTGCTGCAAACAAGCTGTCTTTATACAGAAATTGATATTAAAATTACAAAAATGCCACATGTAATCAAATAAGCAGCAATAAAATGGCAAAAGTTTGCAGAAGAAGAGAAATGCATTGACAGGTCTGAGTACACTTGACTAATTGAGCTACATGCACATCAAAGTGGGACACTTTGATCAAGCCAGGCCCCAATTGCTTTGGCTAGATAACCATCCCTTTTAACAGTACATCATAACGAGGGACTAGTCTAAACTATGTGGTAAAGTGATGAAGTAACCTTGCTCAGCTAACATGCCCAGTATCATTGTCCTGCAAAATGGCTTTTTCTTTTAAAATCATCTTTGATTCCCAAAATGCAAATTAAATTCATAACATTCCTGGATCTTGAGCTCCAGGGTCCAACACACAACATTCAATCCATGACAAGCAAGTGCACACTCAAATCAGACCACAAAGAGTTAACCTTTTAACCATCTTCCGTCCTTTCTTTTTTTCTCTCTCTTTGTCTCAGTGTTCCTTGAACCCTTAGGTCAGTGAATGTAATTTACAGAAGAGTGTTTTCATCTCTCTCTGTCTCTCTCACACACACACACCCACATACACATGAACATCTTCCAACTTTCTTACTATCTCAGTTTCAGCCTTCGCGTTTTCCTAGCTTGTAAGGGTAATGAGACATTCACCTTCCAGAGCAGTCAAGATTAGAGAGCTGAGCTTCATAAATTCAAATATGCTCAGTGTGGTATGCGTGAAAATGTATCAGGATTGTTCTATTCCACGTGTATATTCCACTCAGCTTATTAAATTACTTTTGATTATGAGCTTTGTTAAGAGTATTCAATATAAACCAAAAATTTAGTTATCCAGCACTGTGAAATATGTGCAGCTTCCAGCCCCTGAGATGAGAAGGAATTACTGCCACACATTTCACAAGAGAACAAATGTTATCACCTTATGTACACCGATCCATTGACACTAAGAACAGATGTCCTTAGTTCTTCTGAACTAACGGGCCCCCCTGCCATGGCCAAGCGCTTTCCTGCATCTTCTTAACAGACGTGTAAGGCTACCAGCTTTCTCAGAACCTCCTTAAACAGCTTAGCAGTAAAATTAGACCCTTGGTTGGATCTCTCTGGGTAGCCCATACCACATGAAGAAAGCTACTAATCCTCTACCACCCTTTTTGCCTTGATACTCCATAATGGAATTGCCTCAGGAAATCTGATAGACACATCCAATATTGTTAGCAAGTACTGGTTCCCACTTTTAGTTTTAGGAAGGGGACCAACACAATCAATCATAACCCACTTGAAAGGTTCTTCAAGTGTGGGAATTGGCAACAAAGGTGTTAGTTTTATTACTGCCTGTGGCTTACCTACGATTTGACATGCATGACAGGTACGGCAAATATATCCTTATGCATTCCAGGCCAACAGAAATACTTTTATTTCTTAGCCTGAATCTTCCTCACACCTAGGTGACGTGCTTCTGGTAGTTCACGTGCTACCTGTAACATTTCCTGTCTGTATGCCACCAGCAACACAATCTTGCACACTTCTGCCCATTTCTCCTCTGCATTAACCCGCTGTGGTCTCTATTTTCATCTGACGATTCTATCTTACAGATAATAACCCTCAGGAATGCATTCTGACTTCTTTACTGAATATGTATTTGTCTCATCTTTCTGTTCTAAGTCCATTTGCCTTTCAGGACTAAACACTTCTGTCTGACCCTCTTCTTGTTCAGGATTTTCCTGCACCATTACATCAAACAGGGTGTCCGCTAACTGAACCTCAGCCCCTTCATCTTTCTCTTTAGTTTTTGCTTCATGCTGTGACTTATGATAGTGGGATCCTGTTACTACACAGTCTGGGAAAATACCAGGATACGTTTCTTTTAACTCCTCAGTTTCTTGGTCTTCCTTTGGCTTCTGTGAAATCATTTGCAAGAACAAACGGTATTCCTGGAATTGACATGCTGTCAATCACTTCCACTGTTATTTCTTCAGTCTTCATTTGGCAATTCAACCTAATCTTATATAGGGGAATGCTAAATTTCTGTGCATCTATGCAACAAATTACCACTCTCTCAAGTAACAGGTCACGAAGAGTGTAAATACATCTATCTCTTACTATTAGAGACTGATTAGATCCTGTATCTCTCAAAATTATAAATTCTTTCCCTTCTCCCCCTATTGTTTCTAGTAAACTTTACCCACAGAGGCGAAGTCTTTATGGAGATCAGGCACTAACTCCATATCCAGCTCCTGCCCAGACTGTGCACTCTCCTGCAGCTCCTTAACTTTTCTTGGGATCTCTTTTACTACTTTTACAAATGCCACTGACTTAGCCTTTTTTTACCACATCTTTTCCCACAGTGGCTCTCTTTTAATGACCAGTACTGTGACTACATATGTTACTTTACCACAATGGAAACACCTGAGGCCTTTCACCTCCTTTTCACCCTCTTGGGCTTCTTTTTTAACCCATGGTAAACAATTACCAGTGTTCTCTAGTCTTTGCTTTGTAGTGTACGATCTCTCTTTCAGACAATTTCTATCCCTCAAAGGATGAAATTCTTGCCGGAAGCTAAACTTTGCCTTATGCATCAGTGCGTATTCACCTGCCATCTCTGCTGCTCGTCTCACTTCTTGAACTTCTGTTCATCCACATGAATTCTTATCATCTCTGGAAGTTAGCTTTTAAACTCCTCTAGCAGAATAATCTTTTTTGCAGCCTCATAGGTCTTAACTATTTGTAAAGCCCACACCCATCTATCAAAATTACTATGTTTCATTCTTTCAAAATCAACACAAATCTGACCTAGTTCCTTCTTTATGTTTCTGAACCGGGTACCAATTCATAAGCACTCAAAATGGCCTGTTTGACATCTGCATAATCTCTTGACCCCTCATTTGACAGTGTTCATTTGACTAGCTCTGTCTATCAGCTTAGTCTGAATTAGCATTGCCCACAAGCTTTCTGGCCACTCCATCTGCCTAGCCAACTTTTCAAATGAAGTAAAGAAGGCTTTGACATCTCACCAAAATGTGGCAATGTTTTAACATAATTTGTATATGTTATTACCTTCTCTCTTCATCTCCATGCTGTTAACTTGACCTAGAATCATAGAATCCCTACAGTGTGGAAACAAGCCCTTCAGCCCAACAAGTCCACACTGACCCTCCAATGAGTAACCGCCTAGACCTATTCCCCTACATTTAACCCCTGACTAATGCAACCTATCAACACATCCTTGAACACTGGACAATTTAGCATGGCCAATTCATCTAACCTGCACATCTTTGGATGGTTGGAGGAAACTGGAGCACCCGGAGGAAACCCACGCAGACACAGGGAGAATGTGGAAACTCCATACAGTCACCCAAAGGTGGAATCAAACCTGGGTCCCTAGTACTGTGACTCAGCAGTGCTAACCACTGAGCCACCGTGCCACCTTTCCTGACTAATTCACAACTTCTGAAGTTCAAATTCTCTCTCCCTTTCTCTTCTCTCTTTCTTTCGCACTCTTTTTGTTCTTTCTCCCTTTGCCCAGCTAAGAACTTTCTTTCTCTTTATTTTTCCTCTAACATGGCTCTTCTTTCCTTTTCTTTGTCCTCTGACTCCATTTGCCTCAATTGGAATTTAAGTTTTGCTAACTCGACTGCATTTGTCTGTTTCTCTGACACACCTAAGTGGTTGACCCTCCCTTACAATTTCAGCTTTACTTTTGTCCCTGGTTAAACTCAGTTGTAACCTCTTTGTTAATTTCAGAAGTATGGCATTCTTCTGTCTTTCTAAACTTTCTTGGAAAGTTTGGAATTCATTTTCAAGCCCCATAACCTCTTTAACAATTTTAAGAGCCAATTCTCTTAATTTAACCAACCATAAATTACCAAAATTAAATAAATTGCCTGACCTACATTTTATTTAAAGATCTGGGACATTAATCGGCAAATGATTAAATCTGTTGCAATCTTTCATACCCCAAATCGGTTCAAATCTGTCCAGATCTCAAACTGGATCTGTCTAAACTTGTCCAAATCACTGACCCAAGCCCTCAAGCTTATACGACACGGCGGTGACCCTTCTGTTAATTAAGCCACAAGAAAAGTTCGCCTCATCTCAAAATCTGTTAAAATCTCCAAAGTTCCACTATTTAAAGAAAACAATATTATTTTATTCCTTAACTCTAAAAGTGAATATTGAATAACAACTATGCACAACTATAAGTCCCACTTTCTCTTAACTGCTTATTATCTGCCTCCAACTCTATAACAATAAACACGCTTATTAAAATTATATCAACTTAATTTCAAAACTATACAGTGGTTGACATCTCCAGTGTCTTTCTCCTTTCGGCTGAAGATCTCCTTGGGTCATCTTCTGTCTTTTACTGTAAAGATGTTTCATATGAAAAAGGTACCTCTGATAGAGAATGTTTTTGAATGGCAGTCTTTCTCGATGGCAGTTACTCCCTTGATGGCAGTTACTCCGTCTGACTTTCAAAATGCCTGCTTTTTGTATACTCCAAACATCGGATTGTCTCATTGGTTTGAGATTGGCAAAAACAATAAATTCAAACTCAATTGGGTTCTAGTATCCTGGGGCATAACATAAACTGATAGGTGAAATTCGAATCGTTGTCAAAATAGCAACCAACGCAGGTATTGTTTCATAGCCAAATGTTATATATTTTCAAATTTCAAGTACACTGTCAGACTGCTAGTTAGTCATATAATAGATGCTCGTAAGTTCTCAGTGCAAAACAGCATTCACTCTCTCTTAAACGTACAGTATACACCTTCAACTTTAGATTAGATTACTTACAGTGTGGAAACAGGCCCTTCGGCCCAACAAGTCCACACCGACCCGCTGAAGTGAAACACACCCAGACCCATTCCCCTACACCTAACACTACAGGCAATTTAGCACGGCCAATTCACCTAACCTGCACATTTTTGGACTGTGGGAGGAAACCAGAGCACCCGGAGGAAACCCACGCAGACATGGGAGAATGAGAAAACTCCACACAGTCAGTCACCTGAGGTGGGAATTGAACCTGGGTCTCTGGCGCTGTGAGGCAGCAGTGCTAACCCCACTGTGCCACCATGCCGGCAATACTGAATCAGAAAATTTTCTTGTACGCAAGTTCCTCCCAACCTAAACCCCTAATACTATGGCAGTCCCAGTCAATGTCTGGAAAGTTAAAATCCTTTACCATTATCACCCTATTATTCTTAAAGATAACTGAGATCTCCTTACAAATTTGTTTCTCAATTTCCCGCTGACTATTGGGGGGTGTATAATACAATCCTAATAAAGTGATCATCCCTTTCTTATTTCTTAGTTCTACCCAAATAATTTCCCTAGATGTATACCCAGGAATATCCTCCCTAAATACAACTGTAATGCTATCCCTTATCAAAAACGTCACTCCCCCTCCTCTCTTGCCTCCCTTTCTATCCTTCCTGTAGCATTTGTATCCTGGAACATTAAGCTGCCAGTCCAGTCCATCCCTGAGCCACATCTCTGTGATTGCTTATGATATCCCAGTCCTATGTTCCAAACCATGCCCTAAGTTTGTCTGTCCTCCCTATTAGGCCTCTTGCATTGAAATAAATGCAGTTTAATATATCAGTCCTATCTTGGTCTCTGTTTTATTCCTGCCTGCTCTGTCTGTTTGACTTGCTCCTTTTTCCAACAGTACCAGTCTCAGATTGATCTCCTTCCTCACTATTTCTCTTTGTTGGATCTGTAGGAATCTGTTGGAAGTGTAGTTCTTTTTTGAATGGAGTCCCTGATTTGAAAAACACGGAAGAGGTCCCTGCTAGTTAGCTCATACTTCTGAGCTAACTGGTCAAAAGACATAATTGTGTCCCCTTCAAATAGATCATTTAATTAAGACACACCCCTAGCTGCCCAGAGTCCATCATCCCAGGTTGAAAACCCGGCATGCTAACTATAGGTGTAAGAAATGATGTTTTGGGCAATATATCCTTCACTCTGCTGCATTACTCTCCATGCTTTAACAGTATTCAACATATCTTTTAAGTCATTAAAGATGCTCTTTCATCCAGCGCATGCTTTCTCTAGTACTATGACCATCTGGAGGTAGACATGACTCAAAAAGACCTTGGAGTATGCTTGCCGTGGGATAACAAACCCATCAAATTTGGCTGCAAAGTTCTCTCAACAACCCAGGCAACCCGTCCTAATTGTGAAAGGGGAACTCAGCCATTGGCATTTGGAGTACAGCGATCCCACACATATCTGTTCGGTAAACACTTTGTTGTCCAGATAGATCAAAAGCCTTTTGAAGTGATTTGCGGAAAACCACCAGAAGACAACTTCAGATGCTCTGAGACATCACAGAATTCTTATGATGCAGAAGGAAGCCATGTGGTCCATCATGCCTGCAAATCTGTTTGTCAACCAAACATCATTACCTTGTGCCAACCTCCTGCCTTTTTCCCAAAACCCTTGTATAGTTTCTATTCAATAATAATTCAACGTGCTCTTGAATGCCTTAGTTGAACCTGCCTCCACCATATTTCCAGGCAGTACATTCTACTTGCTGTGTGAAAATGTTTTTATTCACATCAACCTTACGGTTTTTTTTACATTACATTAGATCTATGCCCTCTAATTCTTGCTTCTTTTATGAATGGGAATAATTTCCACACTCTACACTAGCTAGTCTACACATGATTTTGAAAACCTACATCAAACCTCCTCTGAGCCCTTTTTCTCTCTGAGGAGAACAGCTCCAACTTCTTCAATCTATTTTAATAATAAAGATGTGCCCCTGGATTTTCAGGGAGATATATCTGAATAAGAATTAGGGCAACCTTTATATTGATCTCATCCACGTTGAACACAGCCAAGCAGAACAAATTTAATGTGCTATCTCTGACAACAACCAGATACAAACCTAAAATGTATTATCATTAGTGGTGGTCTGAATACATTAGGCAGTCCTGAACAAGAATGTTCTGTTTAGCTGTATGAAAATAAGGTAGACCGACTGACAAATGACATTGGCCTGCATTTTCCAATGGCCAAATGATCATTTCTGAAGCATAGAAAGGAGTTGCACATGAGGACCCTATGGCTCTGAAGGAATTATTCAAAAAATTGAAGATTCCGTTAAGCAATTCTCCAACTCTGGGAACTCTCCAACAGTATCCATTTAATTCAGGGAATTCTGAGGGTCCCTATCCATTTGAATAAATAGTTTCTCAGGAAAAGTTAAGTTTAAATTTTAAATATCTAATCGAATATTAAATATCTACACACCCCAACATACTGTCCCAAGATCCCAACCCAATACTTTTCTTGAACTCTGGGAAACTACATTTCTCCACCACCAGACTGACACCGTCCCCTACCCCAGCACTTGACAATCCCTCATCTTCAAGATTGGAGTGATGCTGGAAAAGTACAGCAAGTCAGGCAGCATTCGAGGAGCAGGAAAATTGACATTTCGGGCAAAAGCCCTTCATCAGGATTGAGGCAGGGAGTCTCCTGGATGGAGAGAAAAATGGGAGGCTAAATCCCTCACCTTGTTGGACCCGCCCTGAACCAGCACTGGCATGACATCTCCCCCATTTCAGAACTACTCCAATATCTTCTCAACTTGACATCCTAACACTGTCTGTATCTAGTACACTACTTACCTGGCACACTACTATCCATCGAGGCAAATGGTAAGTATTCTATTACACTGACTTACTCGAAGATAGTGGATGGGCACCTGTGAAGGTAGGAAGTGTGTTACTCGCCACAGAATTTCTAGCCTCTGACCAGCTCTGTAGCCACAATATGCATATAGATGATTCAGTTCAGTTTCTGTTCAACAGTAGCACCCAGTATATTAATATATAGATTCACTCTTGAAGATGGTCATTGCCTGACACTTGTATGGCATGAATGTCACTTGCCACTTATTAGCCCAAAAATGGAAATCGTAATGGTCAAAGAGTTTCATGCTTATTGATATTGTGATGTGCTTGCTTTGTATTATACGGGTGGGTGCTCACAATATACAGGCATGCAAACCACTTTACCACCTTACTTCCTAATAGACGATTGTGCATGTGCTTGTGAAGAACGCTGTTTTGGAACCTTAAGGTTATTGGACTCGATTTCACCCCAAGAAATCTATTCCAGTGCCTTTCTGTCTAGCACATTTACCCCTTATTCCAAACTTTGCTTTTCTTATCCATGAACCTCTAACTCATTGGTTCTGTTATAACTCATATACACTTACATAGACTGCCAGTCTGCCAATTTTGCAAATTACTCATTGTTTTCTTTACTGCTTTTCAACTGCATTACTGACCAAAGCTTTCTTCACCCCTCTTAATATTTATTTCTTCACCTCAGTGCCATTTTTTTGAAAGTTTTATGGCTGTTTAGGAACGTGAAACATTTTCACATGTCTATTGTGTTCAATAAATGACAGTTGTTGGTATTACTTATTAACTATTAGTTTGCTTTTATTTCATTTTTCCAAGATAGTATTTGTTCACTGTCCGTTCTGTGCATTCAAATTACTTATGGTCCTTCACAGGTTATTAACTTTTGAACAAACTTAATATGATTGTTGCATCATTTCTGATACTGTACTATTACAGTTGAATTGTAAATATTCTCTGATATCTTGAGAAAATATGTAAGTGATGTTTATCCTATTCAAAATCAATTGAATTTGTGGACTTCATGGCCTTTTTTTCCTGTCATGTTTTAAACAGGTGTAAAAATTTTATTTTAATAATACATAAACAGGATATTCTGTGACTTTGGTCATGGTAACCAGAAGATTTAAAAGAACAGACATGCTATGCAAGGTGTCTCACCAGCTTTGGGGGAAGCTCTGGAAAAGAGGATCAGGGTCTAGCTCCCTTGAGATGAAAGTCAAGGCAAAGTAGTACTTTAATAGAGTATAGGTTGTTGGGTGTTGGAAAGTGATCCTATGACCCCCTCACTAGAAATCAATAGGTCAGCTTGAATTGGTTCATTTAGTACTCATCTGATCCTTGCCTGTGTGTGCAGTTGTTTCTGCTATAACGTGCACTTCTTCAATGCAAATTGGCTATAATGTGATTGAAGAATTTAGGCCACTATTTATAGAATGTGGACTTTCCTTATCTGTATTGGCTATAACGCAGTTCTTGTCCCATTGCTTTAAATGGTGCTGCTGTTATGCGATTTTCTTATAACGCAGATCACATGGGAATGAAACTATCACATTCCTTCAGAACAGACTGTACAACCTTATTCTGATACCAAGTTATATAATCAATATTCAAGATTTCTCCATCATTATCCCTCAGTATTGTCTATCTGACCAGCAGGACCAACAAGAGGTGGTTGTATACTTATAGGGTTATTTTAATAATTTCCCAGGAATTAGAGTAGTTATTTAACATTTAATATTTAACCTTTCCTGAGTAACTATTGACTTAAATGCATGGGCACCCTCTGAATTCTCCAAATCCATCAATGTATCTCTTGTTTGCATATCAGCATGCATAACATCAGTAAACTCAAGAGTCTGCCAACTCTCTTCCACAAATTTAAATCTGAATTCAATCCAATATGCTCATTGTGTACAGTCTCTTTCAATGACTGCTTCATCTCAAACCCAACAATAGTTTTGTCAGCTTTCAGCAGTTCATAGCTAAAGTTCTTTTTGTGTGTTTCTTTGACCCCAACCCCACCCTTACAACATCATAGGAATTCTTAAGCAGTATTTTTCCTATAAAAAACAAGATGCTCCATCACTTATACTAGAAATCTGCCCTGAATGAATAGTCTTATTGCAAAACCATATAGACATTTCAATGAGCATACTTTTGGAGTTTGATACTTTTGGAGAAGAAGAATTGCTCAGTACTTTCAAAAGAAAATTGGATAGCCACTTAATAAAAATGAAATGTCATGGCAACAGGAATGGAATAAAGGAATGGGAAAGACCAGACTGTTGAACAAAAGTTAACATGGACCCAATAGTCCAGATAACCTGGTTCTATGCTCTAATAACACAATAGCTCAAATCTTCCAATGTTGCAATGATTGTCAACTCAAGAACTCCCCTGATTAATTGCTGCAACATATTTCTGCCAGGTGCTTCCTAACACAGCTTCCAAAGAAATACACAGCACAGTGTCATTCAGGGAACCTCTGTGGACTGGTATAGACATGGCAGATAATCGCATTTTATACCATCAGCTGCCTGTATGGTAAAGTCCCAGTTAAAGAATAGGTGAATGAGTAAATGGGTAAGGTGGATAGGACAGTAAGTAAACAAAGAAGGAAGTGAGAAGAGGGTAAGGTAGGTGACATGGATAAGTTGCTGTGATCATTGATAGTGCTGTGATGAGTTTGTGTACTGTGGACAGTTAACTGTCAGTCATCATTAACTGATCCATTCTTCATGGCAATATGTGCACCAATCAAAGAACACAGGCCATCTAATCAGCATTCTCTCTTCATACTATATATTGTTTTCTTTTTACTTTGGTATTTCTTGTGCATTGCCCTGATAAGTGCAAGACAGAAAACTTGGACAAAATGCTTTATTTTTTCCAGCAAGACTCAAGCTCTGTATTAGCAGAAAAGCTATTTGTAGACTTTTAATTCTTTGTGTTTTCCTTGGAAGGGAGAACATCCCTGTTGAATCAAGCAATTTCTTTCTTGTAGCATCTTGAACCATTGGCATGGCCATTATTGCTCAGTATTCACTTCCATGGAGTTCTATGCATCAATCTGCATCAGTATGTTTTTATTCTCAATCCACTTGTAGATTTGTGTTGAAATATGTAAATATTTTTCTTCTACATTGATTGGTTTAGACTCTCTCTTTTGCCCTCAGCAAGTACCTGATTGAAACCATCTTTCTCAGTTGTCTCACTTGAGGACTGGTAAGATCTCTGTCACAATTACTGAAGATTCTTCCTGGATAGATAAAGGAGGCAAATATTCTGCTTTAACTTGCTTCTTCCAGGTCACCTTGATATCTAACATTATACTTGAATCTGTCACAGCTACTTGTTCATGAAACTGTGCGGCACTCCAAGTTACATTTGTTATAGATTTGTCAATTGACTGAGGCAGGGTATGTATATTGTTCGCTGGCTATCTCAGTGCTTGTCACGGACCTTGATGGCTATTACTGTTCAGTTTTGATAGCAACAGAAAATATTTGTGCTAATCCAGCATAATCACTTATTCCCATGTCACTAACAGCATGAAACAAACTTTTTATGCCAATGTCACTAACCTTAATGGATTCTTTGTTTGTTTAAGTTCTCCCAAGAATCCAGAGACCTGTTTCTTGGGCAGTCATACCTTGATCAGCTGTTCCTTAACTTTATATAGTTTAACGCCTTCCATCGCCTGAAGAAGACTGAGGTCAAGACATACCTTTCTACTCAGGAATGAGAATCCTCAATTGCAAAGTATGTGCACCTTTTCTATTATTTCGTATGCCTGATATTGCTTTAGGATAGCTTTAATCTTAAAATGTTTTGACCTTTGGACCATGTAATTATACTGTTGTCAGCTAGTGTTTTAGTGTCTAGTGTCTAGTGTTTTCTGAATCATGGATTACCGTCTACTACTATAATTTCACTCACTCTATAGTCAAATTTGAAATTTGTGAGATGACCATTGACATTAGATGTAAATGTAAGGTCTGCAGCATCTGCTTCAGTGAAGAATACTTTAGATCTTCTTCTGCTGTAAACTGTTATATCTCATTAACCTCCTTGTATCGGTGGCTATTTGATTTCTTGCTTTTCGGAAACCGAGAAGTGGGTTATTAGATTAGATTAGTTTACTTACAGTGTGGAAACAGGCCCTTCGGTCCAACAAGTCCACACCGACTTGCCGCAGCGCAACCCACCCAGACCCATTCCCCTACATTTACCCTTTCACCTAACACTACGGGCAATTTAGCATGGCCAATTCACCTAACCTGCACATTTTTGGACTGTGGGAGGAAACCAGAGCACCCAGAGGAAACCCACGCAGACACGGGGAGAATAGGCAAACTCCACACAGAGTCGCCTGAGGCAGGAATTGAACCCGGGTCTCTGACACTGTGAGGCAGCAGTGCTAACCACTGTGCCACCATGCCGCCCATTCTGTGACATTTAGTAGTTGGGTACAGTCTGTGCCTTTGTCAGTGTTGACAAAGACTTTAGTGTCTGTTGCTTGCCCTACTCATTTTTCAAGTGCATCATTTGTGCTTTTGTTCCTTAAAAATTGAATGAATTCCTCTGATCTCCTATACAAAAGTTGATCTTTTAGGATTGACCTGTACTGCTTCTAGAGTTCTTCACTCATTATCTGAATGGCTTTCTCCAGAGGCAAATCTGCTTTGCATTGGAATAACTAGAACAAAGATTCATCAGCAGTTCCTACAACAATTCTGGCTCTAATAAATTCTGATTTGAAACAACCATGGTCCTGTTTATCCACTAATCTTTAGAAATCATTAATGAAATCATCCATGATTTCCCCTAAACATTAAAATTTTCTATTAACTCTCCTCTTTCAAGAATCTTATTAGTTCTGAGATTGAATTAATCATCAAAGGCCTTCAGTATCTCTTCAAAAGAATCTGGTGTTTATAAACCACTTGGTGATCCACAACATGTTCAGTTATGTTTACAATTGCATATAGTAGTGTATTCACTTGTTCAATTTTGGATTTAGTTTCTGATTTGGAATCTATTCAGTACATCAGAAATAATTTTCTCCAACATGTCTAATTTTGTCATCTATTTGACACATCTCTGAAATTATGTCTTTCTGGCAATATTAGTTCTAATGCTATGTCTTCCAAATTTGATTGTATCGGATGTTTGCTTAAAATACCTCTATCTTGCAGCAATAGAAGTTCTGCTGCTCTTTGATGCTGTACTAGAGTATTTCCCCCGTTTTTGCAGCTGAAATGTAGTATTCTCACCTTCTTATATGGGAACAGAAAGACTCACGGTTGGTGTGTTGCCTCCCATGTGCCAGGATTCGTGATGCCTCTGATTGTGTTCTCAGGATCCTTGAGGGGGACGGGAGCAGCCCTAAGTCATGGTCCACATAGGCACCAACGACATAGGTAGGAAGAGAGATGGGGATTTAAGGCAGAAATTCATCTACTGAGGAGCTAGGGTGGAAGCTTAGTGCTAGAACAAACGATTGTTGTCTCTGGTTTGTTGCCTGTGCCACATGCTAGCGAGGTGAGGAATAGAGAGACAGAGCAGTTGAACACGTGGCTACAGGGATAGTGCAGGAGGGAAGGTTTCGGATTCCTGAATAATTGGAGCTCTTTCTGGGGTAGGTAGGACCTCTACAAACAGGATGGTCTTTACCTGAACCAGAGGGGTACCGATATCCTGGGGAGATATTTGCTAATGCTCTTCAGGTAGGTTTAAATGAATTCACCGGAGATGGGAACCTAAATTGTAGTTTGAGTATACAGGAGGTTGAGAGTACTGAAGTCAGAACTACGATTTCAAGATCGCAAGAAGGCACCGGCAAGGAAGAAGTTTGTTTGAAGTGTGTCTACTTTGACCCCAGGAGCATCTGGAATAAGGTGGGTAAACTTGCAACATGGGTTGTACCTGGGATTTCGATGTTGTGGCCATTTCAGAGACATGAGTAGAGCAGGGACAGGAATGGTTATTGCAGGTTCTGAAAATTTAGATGTTTCAGTAAGAACAAAGAAAATGGTAAAAGACGGGGTGGTGTGGCACTGTTAGTCAAGGACAGTATTACAGTGACAGAAAGGAGCTTTGAGGATTCATCTACTGAGGAAGTATGGGCTGAGATTAAATACAAGAAAATAGAGGTTACCCTGTTGGGAGTTTTCTATAGGCCTCCAAATAGTCCCAGAGATGTAGAGGAAAGGATAGCAAAGATGATCCTCGATAGGAGCGAGAGTGACAGAGAAGTTGTTATGGAGGTCTTTAACTTTCCAAATATTGACTGGGAATACGATAGTTCAGGTACTTTAGGTGGGTCAGTTTTTGTTCAATATGTGCAGGAGAGTTTCCTGACACAGTTATAGACAAATGAACAAGGGACGAGGCCACATTAGATTTGATACTGGGTAATGAACCCAGCCAGGTGTTAGATTTGGAGGTAGGTGAGCACTTTGGTGATAGTGGTTTGGTTACGTTTAATTTAATGATGAAAAGGGATAAGTATAAACTGCAGGACAAAAGTTATAGCGGGGGGAAGGCATTTACAAAGCAATTACACAAGATTTAGGATGCATAGGATGGGGAAGGAAACTGCAAGGGATGGGCACAGATGAAATGTGGAGCATATTCAGGGGCCAGCTCCTGCGTGGTCTTGATCACTATATACCTGTCAGGCAGGGAGGAAGTTGTCGAGCACGGGAGCCGTGGTTTACTAAGGAAATTGAATCTCTTGTCAAGAGGAAGAAGAAGGCTTATGTTAGGATGAGAGGTGAAGGCTCAGTCAGGGCACTTGAGAGTTACAAGCTAACCAGGAAAGACCTAAAGATAGAACTAAAAAGAGCCAGGAGGGGACATGAGACGTTGTTGGCAGATAAAATCAAGGAAAACCCTAAGGCTTTCTATAGGTATATCAGGAATAAAAGAAAGACTAGAGTAAGATTAGGGCCAATTAAGCATAGTAATGGGAA
The DNA here is from genome assembly GCF_004010195.1 of Chiloscyllium plagiosum. Taxonomy (NCBI): domain Eukaryota; kingdom Metazoa; phylum Chordata; class Chondrichthyes; order Orectolobiformes; family Hemiscylliidae; genus Chiloscyllium; species Chiloscyllium plagiosum. Next base: position 33,020,476 of record NC_057711.1, on the reverse strand, counting down.
GTTGTGCGTGCAGTCAGAGGAGATAGAGGAAGTGCTAAATGAGTACTTTTCATCAGTATTCACACAGGAAAAAGACAATGTTGTCAAGAATAATGCTGAGATACAGGCTACAAGACTAGATGGGATTGAGGTGCATAAGGAGGAGCTGTTAGCAATTCTGGAAAATGTAACAATAAATAGATCCCCTGGGCCGGATGGGATTTATCCTAGGATTCTCTTGGAAGCCAGGGAGGAGATTGCTAAGTATTTGACTTTGATCTTTATGTCATCATTGTCTGCTGGAGTAGTGCCAAAAGACTGGAGGATAGCAAATGTTGTTCCCTTGTTTAAGAAGAGGAGTAGAGGCAACCCTGGAAATTATAGACCTGTGAGCCTCACTCCAGTTGTGTGTAAAGTGTTGGAAAGGGTATAAGAGATAGGATTTATAATCATCTGGAAAGGAATAAGTTGATTAGGGATAGTCAACACGATTTTGTGAAGGGTAGGTTGTGCCTCACAAATCTTAGTAGTTCTTTGAGAAGATAACCAAACAGGTGGATGAGGGTAAAGCAGTTGATGTGGTGCATATGGATTTCCGTAAGGTGTTTGGTAAGGTTCCCCATGGTAGGCTGTTGCACAAAATACAGAGGTATGGGATTGAGGGTGATTTAGTGGTTTGGATCAGAAACTGGCTAGCTGAAAGAAGACAGAAGATGGTGGTTGATGGGAAATGTTCATCCTGGAGTTCAGTTATTTTGGGGTACTGCAAGGATCTGTTTTGGGTGCACTGTTGTTTGTCATTTTATAAATGACCTAGAAGGATGGGTTAGTAAATTTGTGGATGATACTAAGGTTTTTAGAGTTGTGGACAACGCTGAGGGATGTTGTAGGTTACAGAGAGAGACATAGATAAGATGCAGAGCTGAGCTGAGAAGTGGCAAATGGTGTTTAATGCAGAAAAGTGTGAGGTGATTCACTTTGGAAGGAGTAACAGGAATGCAGAGTACTGGACTAATGGTAAGATTCTTGGTAGTGTAGATGAGCAGAGAGATCTTGGTGTCTAGGTACATAGACCGTTGAAAGTTGCCAGCAAGGTTGATAAGGTTGTTAAGAAGGCATATGGTGTGTTGGCTTTTATTGGTAGAGGGATTGAGTTTCAGAACCATGAGATCATGCTGCAGCTGTACAAAACTCTGTTGCAGTCACATTTGGAGTATTGCGTACAGTTCTGGTCATCACATTATAGGAAGGATGTGGAAGCTTTGGAAAGGATGCAAAAGAGATTTACTAGGATGTTGCTTGGTATGGAGGGAAGGTCTTACAAGGAAAGGCTGAGGGACTCGAGGCTGTATTTGTTAGAGAGGAGAAGATTGAGAGGTGACTTAAATGAGACATATAAGATAATCAGAGGGTTAGATGGGGTGGGCAGGGAGACCATTTTTCCTGAGATGGCAATGGCTAGCACGAGAGGACATAGTTTTAAATTGAGGGGTGATAGATATAAGACAGATGTCAGAGGTAATTTCTTTACTCAGAGAGTAGTAGGGGCGGGGAATACACTGCCTGCAACAGTAGTAGACTCACCAACTTTAATGGCATTTAAATGATCATTGGATAGGCATATGGATGATAATGGAATAGTGTAGGATAGCTAAGTTTCAGATTGGTTCCACAGGTTGGCACAACATCGAGGGCCGAAGGGCCTGTACTGCGCTGTAATGGTCTATGTTCTATGTTATATCTAAAGGAATTCCACGTTCAAGGGCAAAACGAAGGATTCTCATTTTTTTAACTGTATCATTTTCTGAATCCTGCTATTTGCAACCTCACTAATACCTGCTTTATTCACATTCTTTTACTGAGTGATTCCCATGCCTCCGTGTTGAAATGAATGATTCCTGCTTTCATTGTGGCTCCTTTGAAGGAGCTCTCCTTTTCCATTGTGGCATGAATACAGTCTCCAAAACTTTACATAGCTGTTAGAGCAAGTCTGCTTAGACTTTTAGTTTGTCCAACATTATTACTTTAATAAAATAAAGAACTGCAGATGCTGTAAACCTGAAATAAAAACAGAATTGCTGGAGGAACTCAGCAGAAACTCAGCATCTATGGAGAGAAAAGGGAGTTAATGTTTCGAGTCCATTGACCCTTCTTCAGAACATTATCGCTTTAATTACTGGCTTTGCAAAACTCCCAGATTTGTGTCTTCAGGTTAATTTTTTTTGTGGCTCTTTACTTCCTTTACTGTAGTTGTGCCTCATGGTGCTTGTTCATTATCATGATAATACTCAATCTGATTTTTAAATTATTTTAAAAATGTTTTTGTTTTACCAGTCTGGATTATTTTTATTTACCTGTAGAGTTTCCCCCGGGACTGTAACCTTTACTCAATGAGATCCCAATGTCTGTTCACTCACCACTGGAACGTTGATGGGGAACTGCTCTGACAACATTGCTTCACAATGTAGTTTGTTTCTACTTTGGCATTACTAATCCTGCTTCATAGAATCCATACGATCATCGAATCCTTACAGTGTAGGAACAGGCTGTTCAGTCCCATGAGTCCACACCAACCCTCTGAAGAACATCCCACCCAGACCCATACCCTTACCCTATCACAGTAACATTTCCCATGGCTAATGCGCTAAACCTACACCATCCCTAAATACTATGGGTAATTTAGCATGACCAATCCACCAAACCTGCACAACTTTGGACTGTGGGAGGAAACTGAAGCAGGGCAAAAACCCACGCAGACTCGGGGAGAATGCACAAACGCCACACAGACAGTCGCCCGAGGCTGGACTTTCCTGGGTCCCTGGCACTGTGAGGCAGCAGTGCTAACCTCGAAGCCAGTGTGCCACCCAGGGAGTTGCACATTCTGCTGCTGTAGAATTCTCTTACCAGATCTGAAATGCTTAAGCCCATTACTGGAGTATTCTTCCTTGTTGAAGATTGTCTTGTTTCCTTCTTAGGGTTCTCAAATCTTCAGCTCTTATCTGCTGCTGATTTGCCATGGGAGCAAGTCTGTTCCAGCCAATCTCACACTGCTCTTCACTATTTGTCAAATGTGCAGTCAAATCAGAACCATACTGCTGCCAACCTCAGTGCGTGGGCAGTCCTGTTCTCTACACTGTATGCTCATGGTGAAGGCTGCTGCCACCATTCACTTTAAGTGGAGGAAACTACAGGACCTGCTTGGTCTAGTGTGGTAGAGGCAAACCACATCCTGGTCTATCTTGAAGAGTATTATATGGTTAACAAGATTTAGTCTATTACATGTTAGCAATTGATTACTAGTTATCTTTATATTATAGGCATTACTGAATCACTTTGAGGAAGACTCGATGTTAGATCTTATTCTTTCAAGATCCTATGTTGTTCTGTCCACAAATCCACATCACATCATGATTGTGCGTGATGCTTATATAGCTCCTGAGTATTAATCCCTTTCAGACCCATGTGCACTTGGTTTTGTGGTTGGGTTGGGTTGATGGGGGGAGTGTCAGGTGAGGTTGGGAAGGTAGTCAAGTAGGTAAGGGATAGTTGGATCAGGATTAGTTAGCTGGTCAGGCAGTAGTCAGATTTGTCCATGGGTTTAGTCAGGTGGTTGGGGAGATATTTGAGTGTGGTGCAGGTTGGGGGCTAGGATTGGGAGGGAGTAGTTGGGTGGTTGGGAGTCAATCTGGATAGGGTGGGTAGTTGGGTCTGGTGGGACCATAGTTAGGAGTCAGGAAGGGAAGTTGGGTGGACTGAGGAGGAGAATCAGGCTTTGTGTGAATGATTGTAGGGCCAGCTGTATAATTACTCAGGAGATAGACAGGGTTATTTATGTCATACATTTCCGGGGTAACTATCTTGGGAAAAGACCAATCAGTGAAACCTGGCAGGTATCCAGCACAAAATAAATGAGAAACCTATCACTGAGGGGTCTGGAGCCCACAGGTACAATCATTATTGCATTACTGTGTTGTTGAGCAAAGTTGCAATAGGCTCAGTCTTTAATTTCATCTTCACTGTGATTTCATTGTGATTTTACTCCCTGATTTGCACCCAATGGAAAAGCACCAGATAAGTCCGTGAAGAATCATAAAAGTTCACAGCAGAGAAGGAAACCATTCAGCCCATTCTATCGGTTCCAGCTCTTGGCAGAGTAATCCAAATCTAATGCTATCGCCTCACCATCTCCCTATGGGCCTGTGGGTTCCCCTAGGCCAAAGCTCAAATTTTATTCCAAAGTCCCACTGAACTTGGATATAACCATAGTGGGGAATGACGGGGCATTGGATATAGAGGTCTACTAGAATGTGTTATGGGCCAGACCAAACCCCCTCAAAATATGTTAAGTAGATAGCCTAGACTACAAGTTTTTCTTTTTGTTAAAGGTAAGTGTAAGGCATTGTGTTCAGGAGTTGATAAAGCCTGGACCTGGAAAAAGCATAGCAGATCAGGCAGCATCTGAAGAACAGGAGAGTCAACATTTCGGGCATAACCCTTCTTTAGAGATCCTGAAGAAAGGTTATGCCTGAAATATCAACTCTCCTGTTCCTCAGATGCTACCTGATTTGCTGTGTTTGTTTCAGTGCCATGCTTTATCAACTCTGACTCTTCAGCATCTGCAGTCCTCACTTTCTCCATTGTGTTCAGGATGAAATTCAATTAGTCAAATACCGGATTTGAAGGAAATCACCTTTTATTGTTATACTATAGTTAAATACAAATAAAAGAAAGAAGAATTGGAATAAATTAACTCTATTTGAAAACTTAACAGAATAATAGATATTTAACTACTAAACTGCAACTGTTCCAATATAGTAACATTCCATGAACACACTTGTGACAAAGGCAAACTCAGTAAGATAGATTGTCTCACGTGCAAATCTCCAGTCCAAGAGGAAAGAACATCAAGAGAAAACTCTGAGTGTGTGAGAGTGTGTGTGAGAGAAAGAAAGAAAGAGAGGATTTGTGTTTTACTGCACCATAAATGTGTAGCAGCTTCTAAAGCCCAACAACTCCTGAAAGTTAAATTAGAATCCTGGTTCTGTGGGAGCTTGACCTACTCCTTCATGCTGCTTCTATTGTTCCAACTTAATAAAAGCTCAAGGCCTCACAAACTGCTTGCTTTATTGCCTTGGAACATATCACTCTGTGCTTCTTTGTCAACCTCACTTCATAAAAAAAAATTAAGGACAAAATATACCTCTTAAAGCCATAGTATTGTCACACTTCCCCCTTAAAAAATGAACCATCAATATAAAAAAAAGCTTCATTTTAAAAACCTGTACCCTTACTCTATTAGCACCCTACAATGCATATGTATTACATTGACTCTAAGCTTGCAAACTTTCAACACTTCAGTCCATTTTAATCCATTTCTTCACTCCTGAACATCTTCATCTTCCTTCATCATAGTTGTGACAATGCAGCGGCAAATATGTTTTCTTGTCCTGCCAGCTTTATAATTTGACCCTTGATCGGATTGTATTTCTGCGGACAGTCCCTATCCAGTAAAAAATTGAGTAACGCTTCTACAATCCTTTTAGCTATGATATTGCATAATGGAATGACCTCTAGAAATCTTGTAGATACATCCATTATGGTCAACAAATACTGCTTCCCACTTTTTGATTTAGGTAGGGGTCCTATGCAATCAATTAAGACTCTTGTAAAAAGTTCCTCATATCTGGGAATTAGTATTAAGTGTGCTGGTTTTCTCTGTGCAGTTCAAGCCAAAAAAAAGATTTTGAATTGAATTCAATTCAATTTATTGTCACGTGTATCGAGGCACAGTGAAAAGCTTTGTCTTGCGAGCAATACAGGCAGATCACATAGTTAAGTAGCATAGATAAGTAAATAATAGGTAAACAGCAGCAAAAACAAAAACACAGGTACAGGCAAATGTTAAGAATTTGTGAGTCAATTCAGTATTCTAACAACAGTAGAGTCGAAACTGTTACGAAACAGGTTTCTGTACTTTCTCCCCAATGGTAGAGGTTGTCGAAAAACATTGACAGAGTGGGATGTATCTTTGAGAATTCTGGCAGCCTTTTCTTGACAGTGGGCCTGGTAGATGGATTCTATAGATGGGATGTTGGCCTTTGTGATTGTCCGGGCCAAGTTCACCACTCTCTGTAACTATCTCCAATCTTGCCATGCCAGGTAGTGATACATTCAGACAGAATGCTCTCAATGGCGCACCTATAAAAGTTGGCAAGGGTATTCGCTGTCATGCCAAATTTCCTCATCTGCCTGAGGAAGAAGAGATGCTGTTCGGCCTTTGTAACCAGTGCGTCCATATGAAGAGTCCAAGAAAGCTTGTTGTGGATGACCAGTCCCAAGAGCTTAACATGTTCTGCCTCTGTGCTGTTAATGTGTAGAGGGACATGAGTAACATCCATCAAAAGTCAATAATGAGTTCCTTGGTTTTGCCAGCATTGAGAACTAAGTGCACCATTTTTCTAGGTCTTCCACCTCCCATCTGTAGTCTGATTCGACCAACTATGGTGGTGTCACCAGCAAACTTGTAAATGGCATTCGTCTGGTATGTGGCAACGCAGTCATGGGTGTACAGTGAGTACAGTAGGGGGCTGAGTACACATCCCTGGGGGGCTCCAGTGTTGAGTATTTATGAGAATGAAATATTGGCCCCAATCTTCACTGATTGTGGCCTGTGGGTCAGGAAACTGAGGATCCAGTTGCAGAGAGTGGGGCTTAGTCTGAGATGACTAAGTTTAGTAATCAGTCTCGAGGGGATAATAGTGTTGAAGTTGAACTGTAGTCAATGAATAGGATTCTTAAGTAGCTGTTCTTGGTATCAAGATGTTCTAGGGAGGATTGAAGGGTAAGTGATATGGCATCTGACGTGGATCTATTGGTCCGATAGGCAAATGTGGAGTGGTCCAAAATAGTGGGGAGGCTGGAATTGATTAATGCCATGACCAGCCTTTCAAAGCACTTCATGACCACTGAAGTAAGGGCCACAGGGCGGGGTAGTCATTGAGACATGCTGCATGAGCCTTCTTAGGTACAGGGGTGATGTTGGCCCTCTTGAAACAGGCAGGAACAATGGCCTGCTGCAGGGAGAGGTTGAAGATGTCCGAGAAAACCTCTGCCAGTTGATCTGCGCATGCTCTGAGTGCATGGCCTGGTACTCCGTCTGACCCTATCACTTTCCTTGGATTCACAAAATTTTGGCTTGAGTTTTCCTTACCCCAAATGACCTCCTACTGATAATTCATGTGGTACCCACAACACCTCCTTTCTAAAATCCCAGTTGATCTGCGCATGCTCTGAGTGCACGGCCTGGTACTCTGTCTGGTCCCATCCCTTTCCTTGGATTCACAAAATTTTGGCTTGAGTTTTCCTTACCCCAAATGACCTCCTACTGATAATTCATGTGGTACCCACAACACCTCCTTTCTAAAATCCAGTCATACAACTTGGTGAACTTCTGCATTTTCATCCACATGAATATGCGCTGGTCCCCATTTCCTCATCAAGACTTAATTTTTAATGTACTAACATTCTGGGATACACTGAGATTTTTCTTCTGAGTATGTTTTTTGATACAACTGCTTTAGTTTTTCATCTTTCTGTTATAACTCAGCTAATTTCTCCAAGCTAAAAATATCCATTTGGTCCTCCACCTGTTCTTGTTTGTTCTTGATTGTTTGATCAAATATAGTTTCTTATAATTGAACTTCAACTTCCTTAACTTTATTCCTTGATTTCTCCTCCTGGTTCAGCCTGTGGCTTTGTGACCTGGTTACCATGCAGCCAAGAAGGAAAAAAAATCCCAGGATATACCTCCTAAAGTACCTTAGCTGTCTGATTTTCCACTGGCGTTTTAACCAGAGTAGACATCACTCCCAACTGTGATCCAGCTATATCATTACCAAGGACAACCTGTATTTCTGGAACCAAGAATTTCTCTATTACTTCAAACACCACTTCACCACTTTTCGTTGGACTCCCCACTCTCAATTTATAAAATAGAACACTACTCTGCTCACCATGAATTCCACAGATCACCACCTTTTCTGGCAATACTCTTTTCGAATTATAAATCTCCTCATCTTTCACCATCAATGATTTATTTGCTGCCATACTTCTTAAAATTTCACCATCAATGATTTATTTGCTGCCATACTTCTTAAAATTTTAATTTCTTTACCTGCTCCTCCTGACTGACATGAGAAAATCTTACCCATGCAAGTGCATTCTTTCAAGTTCTGGCACTTCCTTCTCAACCAATCGCTGTTCATTCTTTTGCAACTTAAAAAAACCCAAGCTGTCTACTTTATTGGTTTGGAGCGGATCACTTACACTTCTGTTTCAACCTCTTTTCATAAAAAGCCAAAATACATCTCTTAAAGCCATAGTTTTATTTTCACAAATGAACCTCACTTGCTATCACTTCATTGGGCTAGTCTGCCTGGGAAAAGGCAGCAGTAGTCACCAGTCCATGGTGGTGATGGCTATGAGGAGCATTTGGAGGACAGGACCACAGAGTATTCATCTTTTCCTCTGGCCTAGCTCCAAACCTTTGACAGAGGGAGTCAAGACCTTCAGTTCCAAACTGATGTTTGGAATACTTTTGTCTCATTTACATTCCTTGCCACTTTTTCTGGTTCTGCAGCAATGTCCCTATGACAGCATCATCATATTCTCCCCTTCATTCTGACAGCCTCACCTTGGCATTGGGAATGCTGCCAAGGATCCCATTTTTCAGTACATGGCCCATAACTTTGTTTGTTTTAGTGTTGCATGTGTACCTCTTAATTCTCCTTCAATGCTCTGAGGGTTTCTGCCCTTACCAACCTTACAGGTCGTGAGTTCCAGATTCCCACCACAGCCTGGATGAAAAAGCTTTCCCTTGACATCCCCTCTGCACCTCCTGCCCTTAATTAAAACCTATGCTGCATACTGATCCCTCCAGCAAAAGTTTCCTTCCCAGCTTGGTCTATACCCCTCCTAATTTTATATATGTCCTCCCTCAGTCTCCTCTGCTCTAAGGAAAACAAATCCAGTTTGTCCAATCTCTTTTCACAACTAAAATTCCTCAGCTCAGGCAACATCCTGGTAAATTTCTTCTGCACCTTCTCCAGTACAAACACATCCCTCCTATAATGTGGATTCCAGAACTGCACACAATACTCTAGCTGTCACCTAACCAACATGTTATATAGTTTCTGTATCACTGATCTTAAACTCTATGCCTTGGTCAATAAAGGCAAGTCTCCCATATGCCTTCTTAACCATTTTACCGATCTATTCTGACACCTCAAGGGACCAGTGGATATGCGCATAAAGGTAGCTCAGATCCACTGTGCTGTCCAGGGTCCTATTGTTCATCGTATATTCCCTTCCCCTATTTGTCCTCAACTCATTCTATAAATATCTCCTTTCGTGTTACCCGCACCGCACCCCCAGCAGAGGAAATAGTCTATTTATTTGCCCTATCAATACATTTCCATAATTAATAAAAACATTCTTTAATCATCTCGGCCTATTCTGCCTCCGTGAAACAAGTCCCAGTATCTCAAAACTCTTTTTAATCACCTTTCCCGTTTAGATTAGATTTCCTACACTGTGGAAACAGGCTTTTCGGACCAACAAGTCCACACCGACCCTCCGAAGAGCCACCCAAACTCATTCCCCTAAATTTACCCCTGACTAATCTACCTCGCACTATGGGCAATTTAGTACGGCCAATTCACCTAACCTGCACATCTTTAGACTATGGGAGGAAACCGGAGACCTAGAGGAAGCCAACGCAGACACGGGGAGAACGTGCAAACTCCACACAGACAGTCGCCCGAGGCGGGAATTGAACCCAGGTCTAAGGCGCTGTGAAGCAGCGCTAACCACTGAACCACGGTGCCAGTTCTGCTAAAATTGGATGAATCCACTGGGTATCCTATGACTTCCTGGAGTAACTTTTTCCAACACTGCAACCAGATTCAAACTAGTGTTACTGTAACATATCCCTCTTGGACTATGTGCTCGTATTTACATAAACTCTGTCACCTCGATTCAACCTCTCGTCTGTTGGTTTAATAGTTATAATGTTTAAAGTAAGGCTGTTATAAATTTTAGATTAGATTAGATTACTTACAGTGTGGAAACAGGCCCTTCGGCCCAACAAGTCCACACCGACCCGCCGAAGCGCACCCACCTATACCCCTAATTTACCCCTTACCTAACACTACAGGCAATTTAAATTAACTAATGAACCATTTTTAATAAAAGGTCTTTGCTTTTTTTTGCATCGGAAAGGGCAGGACGAAACGAAAAGTAAAAAAAAAGTGTGCTGGAGAAACTCGGAAGTATGTGTGGAGAGAAAACAACAGACAATGTTTGGAGTCAGGCTCCATCTAGGATACGTTGCATTATGCAAAGCGCAGGGCAGGGTGACTTTGAGGTGGAATATGTGTAAATAAGGCACCCACAATTGCCTGCAGATATTATAAGCTGCGTGAAGAGTAATCCGGTCACATCTGGATAAAAAGACTACCAAGAAAGGGAGACCGCAGCAGTCAGAGAGCGGTGCGGCGGCCACTTTGTCAATGGATCAGAGGTCATTGACCAGGGAAGACTGTCTCTGCCTACAGCCCAGCATTGTAAAAATGATTTAAATAAGGTTCTTTTAACCGCGCCGCGAGTTGTTGGTTTTCTGCCGACCCATCAGATGTGTCAAAGTTTTTAAAACAAACCTTAATAAAGTAACAATTCAGATGTATATAAGTACATAAAACAAAGAATTGGGGCTGCTGGAGATTTGAAACAATAACAGAATGTTTGACAAAGTCAGCATCTGCAGAGAGAGAAAAACAGTCAACATTTCGAGCCCGGTAACCGAAGAAGAGTTCTGAATAAGGGTCACTGGACTCGAAACGTTAACTCTGTTTTCTCTCAGACCTGACGAGTTTCTCCAGCAATTTCAGAAAACAAGTTTGTTGTGGTAAAGAGTTTTGTGCCAACACTTTCTACTGGATGTCCCACCGTCTCTTCATTATCTTCCTCCCCTCTGCTCAAAAACATTGACCACGGTATCGAGTGAGTACGAAGTGATCGCTTTTATTTAAACTCCAAGACATACAATATTTTCCAAAAAAAAACGTATTTACATTGACGCATTCCGCGCCCCCTCTAAAGATACACAGTTTATTCCTTTCAGTGGAAGGGGCGCACATTTGGAAAACAGACTGAATGGGGAAGACAGAGTGTTCATCTGGCTGTTTCCACTTTATGTTACAAAAGATCATCGAAACATTCCAAAATCTGGCACATTGTTAAAGCCGGACATTGTTATGATATATTTGCTTAGTTGAAATAATAAAATGGAAGACTCCTAAATATCGTATATATTTACACTTGGCCACATTCAAAATGTTTGTTTTTCTTAAAAAAAACTCTACAATAAATATAACCTAGAGTCTGTGAGCATTAGAATATACCTACAGTTCACATTGCTCAAGACTGGTATAATTTCTACCAGCTCAGCCGGCTTTCCCTTGGGGGTTCCCAGCTTGATGAGGTGAAGCTTCGTCGTGGCTGTCAGTTTTGGTCTTCGCTCGCTTTGCGTCTCTTTGTTTGCATCTCCAGGACGGCGGGCGAGCGTTTGCACTCACTGTGAGTCCCACAGAGCCAGTCCCAGTGAGAGAAGAAAGGCGCGAAGTGGCTCTGAGGCTTCTGGTGGTGAACATCATGTTTGACCGTGCCGCCCCATAGGCCGAACGGGATGAGATTGTGAAGGGCCCAGGGGAAGTCGTAGCCGCTGTGATCATCGACGGAGATCCAGATGTTGAAGACCATGAAGGCGAACCCGGTGAGGCAGTGGCACTGCAAGATAATTGGGTCGATGGTGGTCCAGAAGCCAACGCTAACCAACTCCCAGGCGGAGAGGTACTGAGTGGACCAGGAGAAGGGGGCATAGTATTCGTGGTGGATGGCGTGGAAGGTGGTGTAGAGCCAGCGGACTTTGTGGTGCATCATATGCCAGAAGTAGTACTGGAAGTCGAAGAGGATTGTACAGCCCAGGATGCCAATGAGAAACTCGGAGACCAGCGGTGCCTCCTCCTGTAGAGGGATCGGCGGCCGCCAGTACCACTGACCCACGGCGGCTGGAAAGACATAGATCAGGTGGTTGTAGCCAGTGTGCCACAGGGTCTTGAATATGTCTTCCCAAGTGACATGCTGTTCGGGGTGGATCTTGTACCTCCTGATGAGCGGGCACCTGGGAGCCAGCAGGTCGAGGATCATGTAGAAGGTACACACGGCGAAATAGGTGGAGACCGAGATGACCACGGGGAAGAGAGGCGAGCGGAGGGCATCCTGGTGCTGGGAGCGCAGGTAGTCCCACAGGGGCTGCAGCAAGGACTTGGTCCAGATGTACTGCGTGATGTTGGCGTTCTGGATCACCTGCACATAGGGGTCGAAGACTCGGCTCGAACCTACCGAATACATCCGGAGTGACAGTGTGTTTCACTAGTGGCCAGGAGCGGGAAAAATAAAGAGACACGTTGCGCCGATTCTCCCCAGACCAGCCTGAGGCAAACTTTGGAAATGGATTTCAAGAAATGTCGTTTCTCGAAACGTTCACATGCAAACCAGGGACGTCTCCCCTTTGCTGCCCCCTCACTCTGAGCCCTGCCTCAGTGTCTCTTGTGTTGGAAGGGCTCTGAGGGAGAATGTGGAAACACTAACTATCTGAACGTGCTCCTGGCCAGTCCGCGCCGAATGGAAGGTCCCGTTGACCCCACTCCTTTTTGAAGACGCCCAAGAGCTGCGATTGGTCCTGGAAACGCGATGGAAAACTCAAAGGTCAGATGAGGGGCGAAGAAGGCGGGAAATACACACACACACATACACACAGAGTGAACGGTTCAAATGAAAATCTGATTTAATTTTGGCAACCCAATGCTAATGTGAAACTACCAACCCCTTCCACATGGAAATATCAATTCGTCTGGGAAAAAAACCTCTGCAGAACCCAATACACACCGACAGCGGGTCTGTGGACAGCTTAATCTTTCCGCCCTGTCCAATCTTCCAACAATGCTGGACGCCTCCTCCAAAAGGTAGCGCCCCAATTACATAGAATTTGACGAGTTTCATTAAAACTCAAAGGAGGGACTTTCTGTTTTCACTGGCTGCCCTCAAAGCGCCTCCCGCTGCCTCCGCTCACGGTGAACTCAGACCTAAGTTTGCGCGTTATTCATCGGAACAGCTACTGAGCTGAACTGCAAACAAATGAAGGGATTGTGAAAAGTTGTTTTCCCCAAAACAAAAATCTGAGCGGAAAGAGTAGAACAGGAAATCATCACGAAGCCAAGCACTGCACATTGAACCGACTCATCTCAAAATTAAAGGCTGCTTTCAAATCCCCAAATCGTTTTTTCTTCTTGTTGCTTATTCCTGCTCATCCCCTGCGTTCATTAGCACGCGTAAACTGTACCAAGGCAAAATACACCAACGTCTATTTCCGAAGTGACCGCTATTTCAATATTCCAAAAGAGCCATTACAGAACGGGAGAGCTTTCATCACAGTTAGCGACGGCTTATAGTTATTTAATTTTACGCACAGAATCCAGAAAGAAATATTTTTCAGCCCCCACCCCCCCCGCTGCTGCTATCATTCTGATGAAGAGCCACCGGACTTGTAAACATTAACGAAACGTTAACTCCGCTTTCCCCTCAGATGCTGCCAGACCTGTTGAGTTTCGCAAGCAATTTGTGCTTACGTTTGCAATCTCCAGCGTTGGCACCTCTTTGTTTCATGTAAGGTTTAGGAAACTGAAATCAATTAAGGATCTTGAGGGATGCAAGGGAAGCAGGAAAGAGTGTAAGCAAGTTCTGCAGGGATGCTCATAGAAGGGCCAGTGCAGAATCCACGGGGCAAGTTGCCTCTTTCTGCACTGCAGGGATTCTGTGACTTTGATCTAAATCAGTTGGAAAGTTGGGCGGAGAAAAGGCCGATGCTTAATCCAGGAGAAAGTGAGGACTGCAGAGGCTGGAGATCAGAGTTCGAAAAGTCTGGCGCTGGAAAGGTGCAGCATCCTCGGAGCAGGAGAGTCGAAATTTCCGGCATAAGCCTTTCATCAGGAATGTGGAGGGAGGCGTGGGGGAAGGGGGTTATGGGATAAATAGGAAGGGGGTTTGGGCCCGGGGCAAGGTAACTTGGAAGGCGAGAGGTAGGTGCAGGTGGGGGAGATGGTGGAAGGTCAGAGCAGAGGGTGGGGCAGATAGGTGGGAAAGAAGGTGGGCAGGTAGAACAGTTCAAGAGGGTGGTGCTGAGTTGGAGGGTTGGATCTGGAATGAGGTGGAGGGAAGGAAAATTAGGAAGGTGGTGAAATCCACATTGATCCCGTGTTGTTGGAGGATCCCAAGGTGGAAGATGAGACGTTCTTTCTCCAGGCATTGGGTGGCTAGGATTTGGTAGTGGAAGAAGCCCAGGACTTGCATGTCCTTGGCAAAGCGGGAAGGTGAGTTGAAGTGGTTGGCTACAAAGTGGTTGGGTTGTTTGATACACGTATTCCAGAGATATTCCCTGAAATGCTTCGTGAGTTGGCATTCTGTCTCTTCAAGTTAGAAGAGACCACATTAAGAGCAATGGGCACAATAGATGACCTATGTGGAGATCCAGGAAAATCTCTGCAGGATGTGGAAGGATCCTTTGAGAGCTTAGATGGAGGTGAGGTGGGGAGGTGTGGTCGCAGATTTTACACCTTGTGCAGTGGCAAGGGAGGGTGCCGGGAGTGGAGGGTGGGTTGGTGAGGGGTGTGGACCTAACGAGCGAGTCGCAGAGGGAATGGTCTCAGAAATGACAGAAGATAATATGTTGTATCCAGAGATTGGTGGGGTGGAAGGTGAGGAGCGGGGGTCAGGTTATATCCTTGTTGCGGTCGGAGGGGTGGAGTTCAAGGGCAAGTGTGAGGCAATGAATTTTGGGAGGTCAAACGCAAGAGAAAAGTATACAGTAAATAGCAGGACCCTTCAGAGAACTGATGTACAGACAGATTACTGGGTCCATAGCTCCCTGAAAGTGATAACACCCATGGATAAGGTGTTAAAGAAGGTAAATGGCATGATTGTCTTCATCAGTCAGGAAACAGAGTCTAAAAGCTGGCAAATTATGTTGCAGCTGTATAGAACTTTATTTCGATAATATTTGGAATATTGGTACAGTTCTGGTCACCAAGCTACCAGAAGGATGTGGAGGCTTTAGGCAGGGTGAAAAAGAGGTTTACCAGAAGGTAAACAGAAATTGCTGGAGAAACTCAACAGGTCAGGCAGCATCTGTGGAAACAGTTAATGTTTCAAGTCTGGTGACTCTTCATTTGAACTCAGGAGGTTTGCTAAGAGCTTATCTGGATCAGAGTGTACTGGCTTTCAGGAGAGGTTGGACAAGCTTGGATTGTTTTCTGCTAGAGCATCAGAAGTGTATGTGTGTGTGCGTGTGTATGTGTGTGGGGGGGGGAGGTGACCTGATTGAAGTTTATAAAATTATGAGAGGCAATGATAGGGTGACTAGTCAGTGTCTTTCTCCCAGGGTGGAAATGTAAAATAATAGGGAAACAATTTAAGACGAGAGGGGAAAAGTTTCTGTTAGGCAATTTATTTACATAGAGAATGGTAGGTGCTTGGAATGCACTGGCACATGAGGTAGTAGAAGCAGGTACAATAGCAAAGCTTGAGAGGCACTTAGACAAACACATAAACAGACAGAATAGAGAGATACAGACCATGTGCAGACATACAGGATTAATTTAGAATGACATCATGGTCAGAATAGACATGATGGTTCTGAAGGGCATGTTCTTGTGTTGTAATGTTTTGTTATTTATTCCATCTAAATATGAAATTCCAATCACAATGCTAAACTAAAACAGCCATCTGCTGGTTAATGTGGTAGGTACCATCTGCTGGTCATTACAGTAATAGCCATCTGATCGTTAATGTGATAAGTGCCATCTGCTGGTCAGAAAGTATTAGCCATCTGTAGGTTGGAGTGGTATATAGAGTCATAGAGATGTACAGACCCTTCAGACCAACCTGTCCATGCTGACCAGATATCCCAACACAATCTAGTCCCACCTGCCAGCACCCGGCCCGTATCCCTCCAAACCCTTCCTATTCATATACCCATCCAAATGCCTCCTAAACGTTGCAATTGTACCAGCCTCCACCACATCCTCTGGCAGCTCATTCCATACACGTACCACCCTCTGCATGAAAAAGTTGCCCCTTGGGTCTCTTTTATATCTT
>NC_057711.1:32992757-32999864 GCF_004010195.1 Chiloscyllium plagiosum | reverse complement strand
GACAGCCACCGTGACATTGACCATCTCACCCTGTCCACTCCCCTCACCCACTCCAACCTCTCACTCTCGCAATGCACAGCCCTCTGCTCCAACCCCAACATCACCATCAAACCAACAGATGGGGGAGGGGGGTTGGGGTGGCATGGTGGTTGGGGGTGCGCAGTGGTAGTTTAGCACATTGACCTATACATCGCCGAAGCCAGGTGCCAACCGCGGACACTTCCTCCTGCTGCCCCTTCAAACACAACCTCACCTCCCATCACCAAACCATCATCTCCCAGACCACCCATAACCTTACTACCTCAGGGGATCTCCCATCCAACCTCATAGTTCGGGAACCCTGCACTGCCCAGTTTTACCTCCTACCCAAAATTCACAAACCTGACTGCCCCAGGTCGATCCATCGTCTCAGCCTGCACCTGCCTTACTGAACTCATTTCTGCATACCTTGATACAATCCTGTCGCCCTTGGCCCAGGAACTCCCCACTTACATTCAGGATACCACCCACATCTTCCACTCCTCCATGTCTTTCGTTTCCCCAACCCGCAATGTCACTTCTTCACCACGGACATCCAGTCCCCATACACATCTGTCTGCCATGTCTAAAGGCCTCCAAGCCCTCTGCTTCTTCATCTTACACCAACCCAATCAGTACCTTTCCACTGATACACTCAATTGATTGGCTGAACTGGTCCTCACCCTCAACAATTTCTCCTTTGAATCCTCCCACTTCCATCAGACCAGAGGGGTAGCCGGGGCACCCACATGGGCCCCAGCAGTGCCTGCCTCTTCATCTAGTACATGGTACAGTCCATCTTCCACAGCTACACTGGCACCATTTCCTCTGCTACACCAATGACTGTATTGGCGCCACCTTGTGCTTCCATGAGGATGTTGAACAATTCATCAATTTCACTAACATCTTCCACCCTAACCTCAAGTTCACCTGGACCATCTTTGACACCTCCTTCCCTTTCCTGGTCCCCTCCATTGCCATTCCCAGTGACTGAATAAACACGGGCATCTACTACAAGCCCATCGACTCCCACAGCTACCTGGACTACACCTCCTCCCACCCTGCCTCCTGTAAAACACTATCCCTTATTCCCAATTCCTCCGCCTCCAGCGCATCTGCTCCAAGGAGGACCAATTCCACCATTGAACATCCCAGATGGTCTCCTTCTTCAAAGACCGTAGTTTCCCCTCCCACATGGTCGACAATGCCCTCCAATGCATCTCCTCCATTTCCCACACCTCTGCCCTTGAACCCCACCCTTCTAATCGCAACAAGGACAGAACACCCCTCGGTCCTCAACATCCACCCCACCAACTTCTGGATACAGCACATCATCCTCAAACATTTCACCACCTACAATGAGACCCCACCACCAGGGATATATTTCCCTCCTCATCTCCATCTGCATTCTGAAGAGACCATTCCCTCCATGATTCCCTTGTTAGGTCCATGCCCACCACCAACCTACCCTCCCCTCCCGGCATCTTCCCCATCCACCACAAGAAGTGCAAAACCTGCACCCATACATCCCCCCTCACCTCCATCCAAGTCCCCAAAGGATACTTCCACATCTGACAGAGATTTACCTGCACTTACACCTGCCATCTACTGTGTCCATTGCTCTTTATGTGGTCTCCTCTACACTGGGGAGACAGGATGTCAACTTGTGGAACATTTCAGAGAACATCTCTGGGTCACATGCACTAAACAACCCCACTACCCTGTGGCCGAACACTTTAACTCCTCCTCCAACTCTGCCAAGGCCATGCAAGTCCTGAGTCTCCTCCACCGTCAAACTCTCACCACCTGATACCTGAAAGAAGAACATCTCATTTTCTGCCTTGGGACCTCCGACCACATGGAATCAACGTGGATTTCACCAGTTTCCTCATTTCCCCTCCTCCCACCTTCTCCTAGATCCAACCTTCCAACTCGGCACCGCCCTCTTAAACTGTGCTACTTGTCAATCTTCCTTCCCATTTATCCGCTCCACCCTCCCCTCCGACCTATCACCTTCACCCCCATCTTTATCTACCTATTGCATTCCCTGATCCTTCACCCAGCCCCATGCCCCCTCATTCCATTTATTTCTCAGCCCCCTTGGCCCACAAGCCTCATTCCTAATGAAGGACTTATGCTCCAAATGTCGACTGTCCTGCTCATCAGATGTTACCTGACTGGCTGTGCTTTTCCAGCACCACGCTCTTCAACTCTGATCTCCAGCACTGGCAGTTCTCACTTTCTCCACAAACCAACTAGAGAACCCTGAACGGCTCTTAAAAATGTAGAACCCGGAATTAGAGAACAAAAGTGGTTTTAGTATGAAGGGGCATAATGTTATAGCAAATGTTGCCAGCCAAAAAGTAGAATCTGTTAGGATGTGAAACTGTCAGTAATGCTGCCAAGTTTTCATAGTCTTTGCCATCACTATAATTATGTATATTGGAATGTCACAAGTAGAAATGGAACTTCCTATAATGAGTCCTTCTTTATTTTTATTGGATCATGAAGTGGGAAGGGAGGAAGGTGTAATAATAGCTATGAGCCTTGTACAATAAATGTTGGGCTCTGCACCCATAAAACATGCAGGCAACTCACCCATAAAACATGCAGGCAACTCAAGTACTGGCTCAGGTTAGCAAAACAGAGCTCAGCAAAGAGACCTCCAAGGGAAGATACCATAACACCCAACATTACAGCAGTGTTAGGTCTCTCGCCAAAATATATTGGGGTTATACAATTCTTTTATGTTCCATAAACTATTATTTTAATGTCTGTGTCTCTTCTTGATTTTGAGCAAATAAAGATCAATTTGGTGTCTACATCAAGGAATTGTTTCAGTGAACCAAATTTGCAATATAAGCACAATAAAGGATTGACCAAACTTCTCTACATCTTACTTAACCAATGTATCTTCAAACCTTTCTTCTAGAATTTCTAGCTTCATCAGCCCAAAGCAGAGATCAGCCATGACCTGATCAAATGTTGGAAAGGATTTAAAGGATGAGAGCACTACTCCTGTTTCTATGGCTAAAGCTTTAACAAATACAACTGACCTCTGAACTCCCTTTCTTCTACAAACAACTTTTCTCTCCTCCTAGTTTGACTTTATGTCTTGCTCATACAAGTATCAAAGAACATTCCAACTCATTGGTTTGAGATGGTTTTCTGATTATTTTGGCAAGCTACTCAATTACTAATTTTTGTCACTTAAGAAAATTATTGAACAGTGCAAATACCTCCTGTGGTGGTGGTAGATGGTGCCAAAATTTATGCGTGACCAATGCTGCAAGCATGATGAACCGAATGGACTCCTATTGCACTGTGGAATCACTATAATTCTGTGATCATAGTCACACAGTGACTGATTGAGCAGGCTTTGTGCACTGGCCTTTGTCACTTTCAAATGTCTTATCTTCCTGTGATGACCAAAGCATGAGGTTAAGCAATTAGGTTAAAGTAGGTTGAAGCATAATGGAGACATATGTATGTCTGACAAGTACAAAGGTGTGTAAATGTGAATTAGAACTTGCGCTGGTTGATAAATAGACAGAATACATTACTCAAGGTCTGCATAGATATCTTATTAAACTGTTATTAAACTAAATGTTAGACAATAAATGCAAGATTTTCTTTTACCTATTATTGCACTTTTTAGAAAGGGTGTCAGACAATATTCTGGTTCATTAATTCAAGCACAGATATTGCATTAATTTGTTGAGAAAAGTTGCAATAGCCTGCCTTTAATTTCATCTTATCCATGATGCCATTGTTCTTCTATTCCCCATTTTGCACTCAATGGAAAAAATATCATTTCAAGTCCTTCTACAGTCATAGGATTTCATTGCAGAGAAGGAAACCATTCTATTGGTTTCAGCTCTTGACTGAGTAATCCAAAACTAATGTTATTGCTTCACATTCTCCCTATAGGCCTGTGAGTCCCCCGAGATCACAGCTCAAATTTTCTTTCACAGTCCCACCATAACCATGAAGGAGAACGAGAGGACATTTGGGCACATGTCTCTACTAGAGTTAATCTTCACTTCTTACTGTTCCCAGGGCCAACCTTCCTGGGAGAAGGTACCAGCAGGCAGCAGAACATGGTGGTGATGTATATGAGGACCAATTGAAGCAGAGGAGCAAGAGTATTCATCTCTTCCATCAGCCTAGCCCCAAACCTTTCCTTTCATTTGCCACTTCTTGTGGTTCTGCAAGTCCTTACTACACCGTCAAAAATATTGTCCTCTTCATTCTGGCAGCCTTGCAGTAACAGTGGGAAGACTGCCAGGAATCCTCTATCAGTGAGAGATGAACAGCAATTCAGGAAGGAGTTGGAATGAATGTACAGAGAAATATAGATCTCCTGACCTACTAGAACTCTATTGCAAAGTGCAGAATCCAACATCGTTATTCTCCTCCTTTCACTCAAAAGCACCACTTCTGAAATGTCCCTTGTGATGAAGCATTCCATACTCCAACAATTGGCTGTCACAAAATACCTCATAGCCCTTTCGTCACAGTCTTAAATACAATTTAAAAATATCTACTTTCCACTGACCCTCTGACCAGAGGAAATAAACTTTCTTTATTCACTCTGTCAAAACTCTCCCTTATGAATAAAATCTGTATTAAATCTCTTCAACCTGCTCTGCTTCTGTGGGAAAACGTCCCACAGTCTTGTCACTTTATGGAAACACAGAAATGTTACGATACAGAAAGAGACCATTCAATCTAATGGGAATAGAACCAGCTCTGCAAATGAGAATCATCACCTCGTACTAATCTTCTGCTTTTTTCCCATAATCCTGCACACTATTTCCTCTTGAGTGCCTCATTTGAACCGGCCTCTATCACTTTTCCAGGGAAAGCATTACATTTCTCTTGCATTTCCCATTTCTGTTCTCATTTGCTGAAAGCACTCCATATATCCTCTGACTTTCTAGAATGATACATTGCATTAGCAATTAGGGCATTGTGTTATTTTAACTTATCACTCTGTACCATATGTCCCTATTTACATACACCATTCTACTATGAAATTCTGATACAATCTCACATTAAGATTTATATCTCTTGAATAAATTTAAGTTTGGGAATTCTATGGTTGCAAGAGTTCTATGGTGAACTGGTATATACCATTTTAACTTTACTTTAACACAAGGAGAAGCATTGGACCAGGAGGGAACATGACTTTATCCAGGAATACACTTCATAGCACACAACACAGGGGAGGCCGGTTTTGAGGTGAAATATGTATATTTGTAGCCCCCATACCAAGCTGGAAATATTAGAAGCTGTGTGTAGTGTGATCTGGTCACACCTAGACAAAATGTCGACCAGATCATCGTGGTATATGCTAATTATTGGTCAGCATAATCTGTGCCACTTGTTTGTCGGTGTGGTGGGATGTGCCATCTGCTGGTCAGTGTGATGTGTGCCACCTGCTGGTTGTTGTGGTCAGGACAATGTGCTGGTCAGCTGAGGTAAGGCCTTCTGCAGATCAGTTATTTTGTATGCGCCTGCTAGTCAATGCATTGTGAGCCATCTGTTTGTTAATCTTACATGGGTCATTGGCACCTTATTTCTGGTATTGATGTTGGCGGAGAATTCCATTGAATGCCTTGGCTGAACATGCCTCCACCCCACAAACAGGTGCTGCATTCCAAAATATTAATTACTTGCTATGTGAACAAGTTTATTCCCACCTTCTATTTGCCTTTTTTGTTGCAAATATTTAAACTGTGCACTGTCATTTTCAATTGTTTATGAATGGGAACCATTTCTCCCAATTTACTCTGTCTGGACTCTTCACGATTTTGAAATACACTCATAGAGTCATAGAGATGTACAGCAGGGAAACAGACACTTTGGTCCAACTTGTCCATGCCAACCAGATATCCTAATCTAATCTAGTCCCATTTGCCAACACTTGGCCCATATCCATCTAAACCCTTCCTATTCATACACCCATCCAGATGCCTTTTAAATGCCATTTAAATGCTGTAATTGTACTTGTCTCAACTACTTTCTCTGGCAGCTCATTCCATACACATACCACTCTCTGCGTGAAAAAGTTGCCCCTTAGGTCTCTTTTATATCTTTCCCCTCTCACCCCAAACCTATGCCCTCTAGTTCTGGAAACTGCTCCCAAAATCCAGGGAAAAGACCTTGTCGATTTATCCTATCCAGGGAAAACAGCCCTCTCCCTATAGCTTAAATTCTCCAACCCGGGCAACATACATGTAAACATTTTCTGAACCCTTTCAAGTTTCACAACATCTTTCCGATAGGAAGGAGACCAGAATTGCACGTAATATTACAAAAGTGGCCTGACCAATGACCTGTACTGCCACAACATGACCTCCCAACTCCTGTACTCAGTACTCGGACCAATAAAGGGAAGCATACCAAACGCCTTCTTCACTATCCTATCTACCAGCGACTCTTCTTTCAAGGAACTATGAACCTGCACTCCAAGGTCTCTTTATTCAGCAACACTCCCTAGGACCTTACCATTAAGTGTATACATCCTGTTTTGATTTGCTTTTCCAAAATGCTGCACTTCACATTTATCTAAATTAAACTCCATCTGCCACTGCTCAGCCCATTGGCCCCTCTGATCAAGATCCCATTGTAATCCAAGGTAACCATTTTTTCTGTCCTCTACACCTCCAATTTTGGTGTCATCTGCAAACTTACTAACTATACCTCCTATGTTCACATCCAAATCATTTATATCAATGACGGAAAGTAGTGGACCCAGCACTAATCCTTGTGACACACCACTGGTCACAGGCCTCCTGTCTGAAAAGCAACCCTCCACCCACCACCCTCTGTCTTCTACCTTTGAGCCAGTTCTGTATTCAAATGGCTAGTTCTCCCTGTATTCCATGAGATGAAACCTTGCTAACCAGTCTCCTATGAGGAACCTTGTCGAATGCCTTATTGAAGTCTATATAGATCACGTCCATCACTCTTCCCTCATCAATCCTCTTTGTTACTTCTTCAAAAAATTCAGTGAAGTTCATGAGACATGATTTCCCACTCACAAAGCCATGTTGACTATCCCTAATTAGTCCTTGCCTTTCC
>NC_057711.1:32979430-32992297 GCF_004010195.1 Chiloscyllium plagiosum | reverse complement strand
GTCAGGCTCACCAGTCTATAGTTCCCTGGCTTCTCCTTACTACCTTTCTTAAATAGTGGCATCACGTTTGCCAACCTCCAGTCTTCCAGCACCTCACCTGTGACTATCGTTGATACAAATATCTCAGCAAGAGGCCCAGCAATCACTTCTCTAGCTTCCCACAGAGTTCTAGGGTACACCTGATCAGGTCCTGGGGATTTATCCACTTTTATGCATTTCAAAACATTCGACATAACCACCTCTGTAATATAGACATTTTTCAAGATGTCACCATCTAATTACCCACATTCCATAATCTTCCATGTCCTTCTCCATAGTAAACACTGATGCAAAGTATTTGTTTAATATCTCCCCCGTCTCCTACAGCTCCACACATAGGCTGCCTTGCTGCTTTTTGAGGGGCCTATTCTCTCCGTAGTTACCCTTTTGTCCTTAATGTATTTATAAAAACCCTTTGGATTTTCCCTATTTGCCAAAGCTATCTCATGTCCCATTTTTGCCCTTCTGATTTCCTTCTTAAGTAAACTCTTACTGTCTTTATTCTCTTCTAAGAATTCACTCGATCTCTCCTGTCTATAGCTGACATATGCGTCCTTATATTTCTTAACCATGTTCTATTAAATCTCCTCCTAGACCTTTCCTGTCCTAGGAAAACAGTTATAACTTCTCCAAACTTCCCTCATAACTGAGGTGTCTCATCCCTGGAAATATCTTTGTAAATCTCATCTGCACTCTCTCCAACGTGTTCACATCCTTCCTATGTTGTGTTGTCCAGAGCCATACACAATACTTAGCTGAGGTTTCAACATTATGCTATATAAGTTCATCATATTTTCCCTGCTGTTCCATTCTATGCTGTTATTAATGAAGCCTTGAATACATAATTTACAGCTTTCGCTGCATGTCTTGCCACTGTAAATGATGTATGTGTACTTGCAGATCTCCCTGTTTCTGCACACTCCTTAGCAAAGTACCTCTTATTTTATACAGCCTCTCCATTTTCATTGTACCAAAGTGAATCACATCTTCTCACATTTAATTTAATCTACCACCTATCTGCCCACTCCACCAACTTGTCAATGTTCTTTTGAAGATCTACACTGTCCTCATTGTTCACAATTATCCCAAGTTTTGAGTCATTTGGAAGCTTTGAAATTGTGCCTTGCATAATAACCTGTAGAACACTGGCCACGTTATTAAAGACAAATGTAAAATATTCATTTAGCGCCTCAGTCATCTGTCTTTCCTCCATGTGTAAATCCCCTCTTGGTCCCTCATCGATCCTACTCCTTTATCATCCTTTTACCAATGTCGTGCTAATGCGACTTTGGGATTTCTCTTTATTTTTGTAATATCTCAGTACATTTTTCAATATCCCTCTTTGCTTCTTGTGCTTGTTGTCCACTTTCCTAACTCAGTTGACTGGGCAGCTGGTTTGTGATGCAGAGTGATACCAACAGTGTGGGTTCAATTCCCAAACCAGTTGAGGTCACCATAAAGGATTCTCCTTCTCAATCACTCTTCGTGTTTGAGGCATGGTGACCCTCAGGTTAACCACTATCTGACATTTGTTTTTAATAAGAGAGAAGCCTAATAGTTCAGTTGGATTATGGTGACTTTACCTTCTGTATTCTGCTTGGTTCTCAATTGTATTTACAGACAGTCTTTGCTAGTTCATTATTCTTTCTCTGGAAGTAACAGTGTCATTTTCCTCTGTGTAATACTGTTTCCTAAGTGTTTCCCCACTGTCATTTAATTTACTTGACCTACCAGGTGGAGATCCAGGGCTAGCTCCTTTCCTGTTGTGCTAGACACATACTGCTCTTGGAAATTCCCCTCAACACTACCTAGGCACACGTAACCCTCACTGTTACAATACCATTATCACAATCCATATATGGGCAATTAAAGACCCCCATGATAACATCTCCATGATATTTACACCTCTCTATAACCTTATCATTAATGCCCTTCCACTCTTCTTCCTCCCAAACTGTATACTTACACCACCCATGGTGCATCGGAAATGGGTCTTGCTGCACTCCTCCAATGACGTCACCATCATCAATAGCTAATGAAATGGAACTAGGAAATTTGGAAAAACACACTGGCACAGTGGCTCAGTGGTTATACTGTAAACTCACAGCGCCAGCGACCTGGGTTCGGTTCCAGCCTTGGACGACTGTCTGTGTAGAATTTGCACATTCTCCCCGCGTCTGCGTGGGATTCCTCTGAGTGCTCCGGTTTCCTCCCACAGTCCAAAGGTGTGCAGGTTAGTTGAGTTGGCCATGCTAAATTCCCCATAGTGCTCAGGGATGTGTAGGTTAGGTGCATTAGTCAGGGGTAAATATAGGGTGGGGGAATAGGTCTGGTTGGATTACTCTTCGGAGAGTTGGTTTGGGTTTGTTGGGCCAAAGGGCATGTTTCCACACAAAAGCAACAGCAGCACAGTGGCTGAGTGGTTAACACTGCTGCCTCACAGTGGCAGGGACCCGGGTTCAATTCCAACGTCGGGCACCTGTCTGTGTGGAGTTTGCACATTCTCCCCGTGTCTGCGTGGGTTTCCTCCGGGTTGCTCCGGTTTCCTCCCACAGTGCAAAAATGTGCAGGTCAAGTGAACTGGCCATGCTAAATTGCCCGTAGTGTTCAGGAATGTTAGGGGTAAATGTAGTGTAGGAGAATGGGAATGAGTCTGGGTGGGTTACTCTTCGGAGGGTTGGTATGGACTTAGTGGGCCGAAGGGCCTGTTTCCACACAAACATACAAAAAAAAGTAGGTTATAATAAGTCATAGAGTTGTTCAGAACAGAAACAGACCCTTTAGTCCAACTTGTCCATGCCTACCAAACATCCTTAATTAATATAGTCACATTTACCAGCATTTGGCCCATATCCCTCTAAATCTCTTGTATTCATGTATCCATCCAAATGTCTTTTGTAATTGTACCAGCCTCTACCATTTAACAAAGAACATAGAACATTACAGCGCAGTACAGGCCCTTCAGCCCTCGATGTTCCGCCGCCCTGTCATACTAATCTGAAGTCCAAGTTCATTCCACTTATGCACCATCCTCTGTCGGAAGAAGTTGCCCCTTACGCCCCTTTTAAAACTTTTCATTCTCACCTTAAATCTATGCTATCTACTTTTGGACTCCCTTAGACTGGAAAAAAAGACCTTGGCTATTTGCACTATCAATGCTCCTCATGTTTTTCTGAACTTCTATGAAGTCACCACTAAGCCTCCGATGTTTCAGGGAAAATAATCCCTGTCCATTCATCCTGTCGTTGTAGCTCAAGCCCTCCAGTCCTGGCAACATCCTTGTAACTCTTTTCTGAACCCTTTCAAGTATCACAACACCCTTCCTATATCAGGGAGACCAGAATTGAAGGCAGTATTCCAAACGTGGCCAACCAATGTCCTGCACTATGACATCCCAACTCCTATACTCAATGCACTGATCAAAAGGTCAAGCCTTCTTTACTACCCTGTCTACCTGCGACTCCATCTTCAAGGAATAATGAACCTGCACGCCAAGGTGTCTTTGTTTGGCAACAGTCCCCAGGAGCCTATCATGAAGTGTATAAGTCCTGCCCTGATTTGTCTTCCCAACATGCAGAACCTCACATTTATCTAAATTAAACCTCAATCTGCCATTCCTCAGCTCATTGGTCTATTTGATCAAGATCCCATTGTACTCTGAGGTAACCTTCTTCACTGTCCACTACACCTCCAATTTTGGTGTCATCTGCAACCCTACTAACTATACTTCCTACATTCACATCCAGGAGGTATAGTTAGTAGGTTTATATTATATAAATGGTGGGAAGCAGTCGTAGCACATCTGTTTGGAATATTCAGAATCCAATTCTTTTATAAACCCACAAGGTACTGGAGCTTCGGAGATCAAATGGATTCCTACTTCAATTTCATGACTCCAGTGGAGAAAGCCAGCAGACGGCAGCAGTCAATCAGAATCCCAACCTGATATTAATTGAAGCCCCACTTGTCCCAAAACCTGCCTCAAAGAACTTGGAAGCATTCTGCTGTGAAACCCTGTTTCTATTCCCACTGCTGCTGCCTGATCTGGGAAATATTTCAAGCTAGTTAAATGTTTTTTTTTAACCCACTATGGGTTTGTTCTGTCAAACTGAGATGCCTTGAGGCAAAAGTGTCCAGGCATTGGCTACTGATAAAAGAAATTGAACATTTTTTACTTAGTTGCTGATAGTTTCCCTGTCACTAATGATTGGATCAGAAGACCATAAGACATAGGAGCACAAATAAGGAATTTAACTCATTCAGTCTGCTCTGCCATACAATGAAATCATGGCAATTTGATTTCCTCAACTCTACTTACCTGCCTTTACTCTGCGTGGAGTACTTTAAATCAATATTCAACTTAGAATCTTTCATTCAAATGTCTAGTGAAATAACTCCACAGAGGCCGGTATCCCATCACCAAGTCACCCTTTATTTACACAGGAAGAGTTCTTGACACTGATCCAGCTCTCTCAGAGCCAGCTCTGAGTGGACAAGATGTCCGACACTCCTGTTTTTACCGGTCAGCCAGGGCTCCCTGATTAGACCAGATTGCTCCGGTTTCCTCCCACAGTCCAAAGATGTGCGGGTCAGGTGAAGTGGCCATGCTAAATTGCCCGTAGTGTTAGGTAATGTGTAAATATAGGGGTATGGGTGGGTTGCGCTTCGGCGGGTCGGTGTGGACTTGTAGGGCCGAAGGGCCTGTTTCCACACTGTAATGTAATGTAATGTAATGTAATGTAATGTAATGTAATGTAATGTAATGTAATGTAATGTAATGTAATGTAATGTAATGTAATGTAATGTAATGTAATGTAATGTAATGTAATGTAATGTAATGTAATGTAATGTAATGTAATGTAATGTAATGTAATGTAATGTAATGTAATGTAATGTAATGTAATGTAATGTAATGTAATGTAATGTAATGTAATGTAATGTAATGTAATGTAATGTAATGTAATGTAATGTAATGTAATGTAATGTAATGTAATGTAATGTAATGTAATGTAATGTAATGTAATGTAATGTAATGTAATGTAATGTAATGTAATGTAATGTAATGTAATGTAATGTAATGTAATGTAATGTAATGTAATGTAATGTAATGTAATGTAATGTAATGTAATGTAATTAACAGCCCCAATCATGGAACTCATAGTCTACAAAGTCCACCTGACTGACTTTGTTACAATTACTACATCTAGCAATCTTTGTTTTACACCAGTAGGAAGATAATCACAACTGATAAGTCAAGTGACTTCTTCAACAATTCATAAACAGTTTATATATTATTTTATAACCACAGTATCACCTGAAACAGGACAGATTCTATTCAAAAAGAATTTGAATTTGGGACAACATAACACAGATAACCACCATAATGAAATCTAAATAAAAAATGAAGGAGGTCATTATAACAAATAGCCCCAGTCAACATCAATTCACTCCTGTCACAGGAGGAGCTAAAATCTTTTGCATATAGATCAACTTGTAGGCCAGGAATATTTCATTTTGATGTAAGGTAATGTGTTCAGTTGTAGAAGTAACATCATCACTGACTGTCCAGAACAGACTTGCAGGATTAAAGTGGGTGCTAAGAACTAGTCATTCAACAAGATGTCCCCAGAATATTGTTTGCTTGTGATATTGTCTCTGTGATACTGTTTACTGCTACAAATTGTATGCCTCACACGTTTGTAACAATGTTGCTTAGCTATTTTGTCACTTTGTAAGCTTAATATCCAAGAATCATTTTAATGCCATAGTTACTGTTTGGCACAGAAACCCTATTTCAACCCCATATCAGAACCTTCAATATACTGAATGAGCTAACCTCTACGAACTCATCAACTGAGCACCTACAGCTCTCTAGAGCAGGTAGTTCTAATGGTACATTACCCTCTGAGCAAAGGGGTGTCTCTTCATTTCAGTCCTAAGTGATTTTCCCTTTACTTTGAGATTGGTTCTAGACCATCCTCTTGGACAAGGGAACCATGCTTACTGCATTTACTCTGTCTGTCCCTGTAAGAATATTGCTATGTTTGATTGAGATGATCTCTCAAACTTCTAAACTGCAGGGAATAAAGACTAATTCTATTTAATCCTCACAGGAAAATCTGTCTGTTTTAGGAATGAGTTTAGTGAACCTTCGTTGTACTCCCTCCATGGCAATTGTTGTAAAATATAATGGTTCTGTAAGAGTTAATATTGATTTTGAATTAACCTCTACCCAATCTAACAATGTTGCACAGTCATTGGATGGAGACAGTTGAGGTCTACATGGGCTCTTGCAAAAAAGTAATGCGTTCTGCTCTTGCTAATCCTAAGTATTTATGCTTAGCAACTTAGTGTGAACTGTACCTCTTGCTTTCATGCAATAAACTACCTTGTTATGTAAGATAAGGGCTTCGATATCTGGTCGGCATGGACGGGTTGGACCGAAGGGTCTGTTTCCATGCTGTACATCTCTATGACTCTATGATCTATCCTTTTCTACAGATAATTAGAAAGGCCCTAGATTCAACCTAGAGAAATGAGGATCAGTGGGAGCAAACTATTGACTAGAATATGATAGTAAGTATATCTTTCTATAGGTAAGGGGTGCCCAAATACAGCCAATACTCCAAGGCCAAAATTTTACTACTTTCCTGGAGATTAATTGAGAGGTGGAAAATGACATCAAATGTGGTAGAAGGTATCAGAAGAGATAGCCAATGTCTTTCCACTGGGAATATTTCTCGAAGTAGCAATGGCTACAGCACATCTGCCAACCATTTGGAGCTAGACTGTCAATTACTCCAGTCAAGTGACCAATTAGCAGCCACTTTCTGCTCCCTCTGAAAACCTTCTACCACTGGGACAAGCTCCTTCAGCCATCAAGCAGCTTTTCAAGGGAAAGCGGTTCTCCTTTTTGAACACAGCATGGTCCATGAACAGGTCCACTAGCACAATGACCTCTCCTCATATCTCTAACATCACCTCTGAAGGGTTCACTCTTCTGCTCACTGGGGGCTGCCAAACCAATCTCAGTGCCTCAAAGATATTCTTCCAAGTCCTGTGAGGCACCTCAACATGGCAGCATCCTCTCCGTCTCCATGAATCTCCAGTGTACCAATATATGATCATACAAGAGCAGGCCACTCAACTTTTCTGCCATTCAATAAGATCATGACTTTTCTGATTTTAACCTATCTCTACATTCCTGCACATCTCCAATAATTTTTCATCCCCTTGGTAATCAACGGTCCATCTATCTCTGCCTTAAAAAAATTTAAAGATTCTGTATTCAATGTGTTCTCAGGAAGGGAATTCCAAAGAATCGCAACCCTCAGAGAGAAATGAAAAATGATTCCTCCTTGTCAGGTATAGACAGGATAAATCGAATGAATCCTTAGAAGAGCATAAAGGCAGTAGGAGTATACTTAACAGAGAAGTCAGGAGGGCAAAAAGGGGACATGAGGTAGCTTTGGTAAACAGAGTTAAGGAGATTCCAAAGGGATTTTACAAATATATTAAGGACAGAAGGGTAACTAGGGAGAGAATAGGGCCCCTCAAAGATCTGAAGAAGGGCTTATGCCCGAAACATCGATTCTCCTTCTCCTTTGATGCTGCCTGACCTGCTGCGCTTTTCCAGCAAAACATTTTTAAGCCCTCAAAGATCAGCAAGGCAGTCTTTGTGTGGAGCTACAGAAAATGGGGAGATATTAAATGAGTATTTTGCATCAGTATTTATTGCAGAAAAGGACATGGAAGATATAGACTGTAGGGAATTAGATGGTGACGTCTTAAAAAATGTTCATATTACAGAGGAGGAAGTGCTGGATGTCTTGAAATGCATAAAAGGACCTGATCAGGTGTACCCTAGAGCTCTGTGGGAAGTCAGGGAAGTGATTGCTGGGCCTCTAACTGAGATATTTGTATCATTGGTAGTCACAGGTGAGGTGCTGGAAGACTGGAGGTTGGCTAATATGGTGCTACTATTTAAGAAAGGTGGTAAGGACAAGCCAGGGAACTATAGACCAGTGAGCCTGACTGGTGGTGGGCACATTGTTGGAGGGAATCCTGAGGAACAGGATGTACATGAATTTGGAAAGGCAAGGACTGATTAGGGATAGTCAACATGGATTTATGCATGGGAAATCATGTCTCACAAGCTTGATTGAGTTTTTTGAAGAAGTAACAATGAGGATTGATGAGGGCAGATTGGTAGATGTGATCTAAATGGACTTCAATAAGGCATTCAACAGGGTTCCCCATGGGAGACTGATTAGCAAGGTTAGATCTCATGGGATACAGAGAGAACTAGCCATTTGGATACAGAACTGGCTCAAAGATAGAAGACAGAGAGTGGTGGAAAGTTGTTTTTCAGACTGGAGGCCTGTAACCAGTGGAATGCCACAAGGATTGGTGCTGGGTCCACTACTTTATGTCATTTATATAAATGATTTGCAAGTGAGCATTTGAGATATAGATAGTAAGTTTGCAGATGACACCAAAATTGGAGGTGTAGTGGACAGCAAAAAAGGTTACTTCAGATTATAGCGGGATCTTGACCAGATGGGCCAATGGGCTGAGAAGTGGCAGATGGAGTTTAATTCAGATAAATGTGAGGTGCTGCATTTTGGGAAAGCAAATCTTAGCAGTACTTATACACTTAATGGTAAGGTCCTAGGTAGTGTTGCTGAACAAAGAGATCTCAGAGTGCAGGTTCATAGCTCCTTGAAAGTGGAGTCGCAGATAGAGAGGATAGTGAAGAAGGCATTTGGTATGCTTTCCTTTATTGGTCAGAGTATTGAGTACAGGAGTTGGGAGGTCATGTTGCGGCTGTACAGGGCATTGGTTAGGCCACTGTTGGAATTTGCATGCAATTCTCCTTCCTATCAGAAAGATGTTGTGAAACTTGAAAGGGTTCAGAAAAGATTTACAAGGATGTTGCCAGGGTTGAAGGATTTGAACTATAGGGAGAGGTTGAATAGGCTAGAGCTGTTTTCCCTGGAGCGTCGGAGGCTGAGGGATGACCTCATAGAGATTTATAAAATCATGAGGGGCATGGATAAGATAAATAGACAAAGCCTTTTCCCTGAGGTGCGGGAGACCAGAACTAGAGGGTATAGGTTTAGGGTGAGAGGGGAAAGACATAAAAGAGACCTAAGGGGCAACTTTTTCACTCAGAGGGTGGTACGTGTATGGAATGAGTTGCCAGAGGACGTGGTGGAGGCTTGTACAATTGCAACATTTAAAAGGAATTTGGATCGGTATATGAATAGGAAGGGTTTGGAGGGATATGGTCCAAGTGCTGGCAAGTGGTACTAGATTGTGTTGGGATAGCTGGTCAGCATGGACGAGTTGGACCGAAGGGTCTGTTTCAGTGCTGTACATCTTTATGACTCTATGAGTGATCCTTTATTTTTAAACTATTATCTTGGTTCTAGATTCTCCCACAAATGAAAACATACATTCCACACCCACCCAGTCATGTTCTGACAGGATCTTATGTTTCAATGAAGTCACTTTTGACTTATCCAAATGTCAGAGGATACAGGTATCGCCTTTCTAGACTTTCCTCATAAAATAATCACTTATTCCAAGAATTAGACTAGGAGACCCTCATTGAACTGTTTCCAACTATTAACATCTGTCATATAGAACATGCTGACATTTATTATTAAAGATGTCACAACAGGATATTTTGAAAATCACAGTGAAATTAGACAGAGTCTGTATGATTGTTCAACAAGAAAATCATATTTTATTATTATTAGAACTAGAGTCATGGAGCCATAGAGATATATAGCTTGGAAATAGACCCTACAGTCCAACTCGTCCATGCCGATCAGATATCCTAATTTATTCTCGTTCCATTTGCCAGCATTTGACCCTTCCTATTCATATACCTGGCCAGATGACTTTTAAATGTTGTAATTGTAACAGCATCCACCACTTCCTTTGGCAGCTCAATCCATACACATACAACCCTCTGTTTGAAAAGGTTTCCCCTTAGGTTCCTGTTAAATCTTTTTCCTCTTACCCTAAAACTATGCCCTCTAGTTTTGGACTACCTCACCCCAGGGAAAAGACATTATCCATGCCCCTCATGATTTTATAAACCTCTATAAGGTCACCCCTCAACCTCCAACACTCCAGGGAAATTAGCTTCAGTCTATTCAGACTCTCCCAATAGTTCAAATCGCACAACCTTTGTAAATCTTTTCTGAACCATTTCAAGTTTCACAATATCCTTCCTATAGCAGGGGGACCAGTGTTGCACATGGTAGTCTAATAGTGGCCTAACCAATGTCCTATACAGCCAGAACATGACCTCCCAACTCCTATACTCAATGCACTGACCAATAAAGGCAAGCATACCAAATTCCTTATTCACTATCCTATCTACCTGTGGTTCCAATTCTTCGAAGTATCAACCAATCCATGGATAATATGAGAGCTGTAGATGTGGTATACTTTGATTTCCAGGAGGCATTTAACAAGTTGCCACATCAAACATGACAAAGAGCACTTGGTGTAGGGTATAACATATTATCCAGAAGAGAGGTTTGTTAATAGAAAGCAGGGAGTAGGCATGAGTGGGTCACTTTAATATTGGCAAGATTTAATCAGTAGAATGTCACAGGGATCAATTCTGGGGTCTAAATTATTTAGAATCTATGTCCATGACTTTGAAAAAGGGAGCCAAATGCCTGGTTGCTAAGTGTGCCAATGACACAAAAAAAAGTAGGAGAGTAATTTGTGAAGAAGACAAGTTTGTAAAGAAGTTTAGTTGGGAATCACAGCGAGTCAGGCAGCATCCGTGGTGAGAGAGTAAGCTAATGTTTTGAGTCTAGACGACTCTTTATCAGAGCAGACAGGAATGAGACTTTACCATAGGCTACAAAACCAGGACATGGCGGCGTGCCAGAAGGAGAGCAGTGAAATGCCTCTACATGGACCTCTGAGATATTGTACCATATGCAGATGTATGCAACACAAGGCTTATTGTGCAATACATTGAGATATTCTAACTGTGACAGAAGTGCTCCTTCTTTGTACCCACCTCAAAGACAGCATGAATATGTTCTCACATACTTACAAAGAAGAAATACAGTGTAACACAGGAACAGTCTCTTTAGTCCACTAAGCTTGCTCTGACACATGACACCATTCTAAACTAAAATCCTTTTGCTTCCACATAGTCCATAACCCTATATTCCCTGCCTATTCATTTATCTGTCAGGATACCTTTAAAATGTTGCTATTGTATCTGCTTTTACTAACTCTGTAAAAACAATGCTTCTTACATCTCTTTTTAACTTTCCATAGACCATAAAATAAAGGATTAGAGTTATGCCATTCGGCCCATCAAGTTTGCTCTGTCATTTGGTCATTGCTGATAGGTTTCTCAACCCCATTCTTCTGCCTTCTCCTTGATCCCCTGACTAATCAACAACCTATCTATCTTCATTTTAAATACACTTGTCTTTCATAGCCATCTGCAGCAATGAGTTCCACAGATTAACCACCTTCTGACTTCCCACACCTAACTTAAACCTATGTTCCCAAGTAATTGACACTTATACATAGTTTTACTGACAGAGAGAAATTGCACCAAGCAATTGTGCAGCATAGGACCTTTGGAGTGTGTTTGAGAACTGGCGACCACAAATGATATTTTAAGTTCACCTGTAATCACTTCCGCTTGACAGAGATTACTAGGATTAATTTGTAATAAGAGTTTAGATTAGAGGGTGATGGAAATGCACAGCAGGTCAGGCAGCATCCAGGAATGCCTCATCTTCCGCCTCGGAACACTTCATCAATGTGGACTTCACCAGTTTCCTCACTTCCCCTCCCCCCACCTTACCCCAGTTCCAAACTTCCAGCTCAGCACTTTCCTCATGACCTGTCCTACCTGCCTATCTTCCTTCCCACCTATCTGCTCCATCATCTTCCCTGACCTATCACCTCCATCCCCATGCCCATTCACCTAATGGAGGCACCCTGCCTCCATTCCTGATTATGGGCTTTTGCCCGAAATGTCGATTTTCCTGCTCCTCGGATGCTGCCTGACCTGCTGTGCTTTTCCAGCACCACTCTGATCTAAACTCTGGTTTCCAGCATCTGCAGTCCTCACTTTTGCTTAATTTGTAATAATCAACGGCACGGTCCACCTTCATTTAACTAGAACTAAGGTAAATATGGAGATCTGCAGAAGAAACCAGCAAGTGTCATCCACCAGGTAACTGCTCAGACTCTCAAACTGGGGATTGGCGCAATCGAATTTCTCATCGCTGACTGGGAAAATCACAGCCTGCATGTAAATAAGGGTTGAGGAGCAAATAGTGTGATGCAAATGTGTTGGAATAGGCTTCTTGCTGCTCACTAGCTGGATTTTCCTCTAACCGTTGAAACTTTAATGGGAAAATAGGAATTTTTTTTCTCATCATTGAGAATCTTAGTTTTCCATTTTTGTCATCTTGTAGTAAATATAGACAATAGACAATAGGTGCAGGAGTAGGCCATTCTGCCCTTCAAGCCAGCACCACCATTCATTATGATCATGGCATTTCATCCTCATCAGTATCCTGTTCCTGTCTTATCCCCATAACCCTTGATTCCACTATCCTTAAGAGCTCTATCCAACTCTTTCTTGAAAGTATCCAGAGACTTGTCCTCCACAGCCTTCTGGGTCAGAGCATTCCATACACCCACCACTCTCTGAGTGACGAAGTTTCTCCTCAGCTCTGTTCTAAGTGGCCTATCCTTATTTTTAAACTGTGTCCTCTGGTTCAGGACTCACCCATCAGCGGAAACATGCTTCCTGCCTCCAGA
>NC_057711.1:32940871-32975930 GCF_004010195.1 Chiloscyllium plagiosum | reverse complement strand
TAAGCGGGCATTGAATAGGCATATGGAGGATAGTGGGCTAGTGTAGGTTAGGTGGGCTTGGATCGGCGCAACATCGAGGGCCGAAGGGCCTGTACTGCGCTGTATTCTTCTATGTTCTATGTTCTCTGAATATTGCATGTACTTTGACTTAGTATTGAGTAATAATCATTTAAAAAGTTTTCAGGAAGATGAGAGGACATGAAGTGAGAAAAATGCTTTACTTGTCAATCCTGCAGTCTCTTCAAAAAAAATAAAAGAAAATGAAAAGTAGCATTTGGAAATAATTTAGTTTGGATGTAATCTAGGCTCAACTGGACTCACCACATAAACACAGTGACTGCAAGAGCAGGTCAGAGGCGAGGAATAATGTAGTAAGTAACTCACCTCCTGACCCCCCAAAGCCTGTCCACCATCTACAAGGCACAAGTCAGGAGTGCTATGAAGTACTCCCCACTTGCCGGAATGAGTGCACTGTGTACTATCTACAAAAGGCACTCGAGAAATTCACCAAAGATCCTCAGACAGCACCTTCCAAACCCATGAACACTTCCATCTGGAAGGACAAGAACAGCAGAATGTAGGAACACCACCACCTTCAAGTTCCCCTCCAAGCTACTCACCATCTGACTTGGAAATACATCACAATTCCTTCACTGACGCTGGGTCAAATTCCTGGAATTCCCTCCCTTATAGCATTATGGGTCAACCCATAGCAGGTGGACTGTAGTGGTTCAAGAAGGCAGCTCACCATCACCTTCTCAAGGGCAACTAGGGATGGGAGATACCCACATCCCACAAAATGAATAAATTTTAATAAGGCAAACATAGGTACAATTTGCATTTTTTCACAAAGAGCTAACCAGCTGGTTTGCTATTAGACAGTTCTTTACAGATGCACAAAACCCCTGTGATATTTTATGTGCAGCTACAGGTTAAAGAAATATCCAGCACTGTAACAGAATTAGAGCATTACCCAGCCTCTGTGGCATTTAAAACTGCATCAGCATTCTTTGCAGATTTGAGGGAGTGCTGAATTTGATAGCAGTCAAGAAATGGTGCAAGGATCACAATGAACAATTAGCCAGCGCCTGTCACTTCCAACTTAGACAACATACGAATTTTGTCCACCCAGTGTCACAAAATATGAGAAGGTGGTGTGAGTTCAAACTAGTCTAAACCAGAGAAAATCTGCTTGTACTTCGTAAGAGAAGGTTCATGTCAGCTAAATAAGTGCCTAAGGGGCAAAAGTCATTCCAGAAGTCTGTTTGACATAGGACATACATAGAAATGTCACAGTGTTGCAGAGGGAAGCTTGAAATTTCACCAACACAGCACTAATGGTCTTAATGCAGGAGGTGGACAAAAGAAGGTATGTGCTCCATTCACAGGATATTGGGTAGCTGTCCGGGAATCAATGGGAGCAGATACCCATGCCAGCAGTGTAACCTGGAAGATCTGGCAACAGTGCCAAAGAAAGTCAAGGACCTCACATAAGTAGTCAACATCAGTGAAAGCATCTTGAAATACTATATCCCATCAACTGCACCAGTGGATTTATACTCAATGCATTGCACCATTATCACTTACTTCACAAGAATCTCTATCGATCATGATTCCTGTATCCAACACAAGGCTTTTCCTTATTCTCTAACAGCAGCTTAGCTTTACATCCATATCTCACAGTTTGTACCAATTTCTGGCTACTCGACCATGGTACACACATGACCTAGACATATTGTACCCAATCTGAGTCACATTTCACTCTATCTTGTAGGACAGGATGGGAAGCAAACAATTTAATTCACTTAGATAACATCAGCCCTGAATTATTGGTGGCAGTAGGTTGCTAGCCCTTGCATACTCTACTTACACCTCACTCATTTTTATTAAGCAACTATGCAAAATAATTAGTGAAGTCAGAGGTGATCAATTAAAAGGAAGTTTTTATTTTAAAAACTCAATAAAAAAAGAGCAGGACTTACACACTTAATGGTAAGGTCCTAGAGAGTGTTGCTGAACAAAGAGACCTTGGAGTGCAGATTCATAGCTCCTTGAAAGTAGAGTTGCAGGAAGCTAGGATAGTGAAGAAGGCGTTTGGTATACTTTCCTTTATTAGTCAGAGTATTGAGTACAGGATTTGAGAGGTCATGTTCCGGCTGTACAGGACTTTGGTTCGGCCACTGTTGGAATATTGCATGCAGTTCTGGTCTCCTTCCTATCGGAAAGATGATGTGAAACTTGAAAGGGTTCAGAAAAGATTTACAAGGATGTTGCCAGGGTTGGAGGATTTGAGCTAGAGGGAGAGGTTGAATAGATTGGGACTGTTCTCCCTGGATCGTCGGAGGCTGAGGGGTGACCTCATAGAGAGTTATAAAATTATGAGGGACATGGATAGAATAAATAGACGAAGTCTCTTCCCTGGTGTGGGGGAGTCCAGAACTAGACTGCATAGGTTTAGAGTGAGAGGGGAAAGATATAAAAGAAACCTAAGGGGCAACGTTTTCAGGCAGTGGGTGGTATGTGTATAGAATGAGGATGTGGTGGAGGCTGGTACAACTGCAACATTTAAAAGGCATTTGGATGGGTATATGAATAGGAAGAATTTGGAGGGATAATGGCCGGGTGCTGGCAGGTGTGACTAGATTGAGATATCTGATCAGCATGGACGAGTTGGACCGAAGAGTCTGTTTTGGTGCTGTACATCTCCATGACTCTCTCGGAGGCCTATAAGAGAGCAGAAGTGCAGAGTACTGAATGGGCAAATGATAACTGAAGTGTGACAGGATGGGTGGAAGATATAAGCAAAAGAGTGCAGCAAAAAGTAGAACTGGGACAAGGTTTCTGGGTAATCCAAGATGAGGATGGAATAAAATTGTGGCTATAAGAGCTGCTCCTTTGTTGAGGTATTTTAGGTGTTGGAGGTGATTTCCTTGAATTCCAGGAACAGTCATTACTGTTTAATAAGCTGTTACATTGCTTTGGAACTGTGGGAAAAAAAGAGCAAAACAACAGGACTTTAAAAGAAGAGAACAAAGGCAGAGACCACAAGGTCAGTGAGAGAGAGAAACCTACACTGCTGTCTGACACAGCAGGGAATCTGCACCGTTACTGCCTTTGCTATTTGCCTTCATGCATTTCTGGATATTGGAGTGTGTCTAAGAAAAAATAACAAACAGTGAAATTCATAGCTGACCTTGGAGGAACCTATGTGGGAGATATCACAACACAGGCATAGATAAGTGAATGTTTTTTATATGTAACCTTGCTGTCTTTTTTAATAGTGAGTAGAGTGTGTTCTTTTTGGTTATATGTTTTATGATGATCTGTTTCTTGATTAAAATTTAAAAATATAAAACATAGGCACTAAGTTAGCCTGGAGCAGTGTTTTTTAGAGCAGTAAGATTGTGCTATTTTCTGTAAATTGCTAAGGTGCAAAGATGGCCTTTAGTAGAGTGATGTACTCTTCCTGACAGATGTGGGAGATTCGGGAGAGTTTCCATGTGACTGATGATTATGTCTGTAGGAAGTGTGTTTGGTTGTGAATCCTATCAGATTGTGTGGATCAGTTAGAACGGCAGTTGGAGGCAATGACGAATTTACAAGAGTAGGGGGTGTGATGGATGGCAATCAGAGGAAGGGAGAAAAGCTGCAGGTATAGTCAGGTAGATGAGTTAACTCCAGGAAAGGTCAGAGGGGTAGGCAGGTAGTGCAGGAGTCTTCTGTAGCCAACCCAGCTCAAACAAGTATGCTTCTACCCCAGAAGAGCTGAGAAATAAGAAAGGGATGAATACCCTATTGGGATTGTATTATAGGCCTCCCATTAGTCAGAGAGAAATTGAGAAACAAATTTAGAAGGACATCTTAGTTATCTGTAAGTATAATAGGATGGTTATGGTATGGGATTTTAACTTTCCAAACATAGACTGAGATTGCCAAAGTGTTAAGGGTTTAGATGGAGAGGAATTTGTTATGTGTGTATAATAAAAATTTCTGATTCAGTATGTTGATGAACCTACTAGAGAAGGTGCAAAACCTGACCTACTCTTGGAAAATAAGGCAGGGCAGGTGACTGAGGTGTCAGTGGGGGAGCGCTTTAGGGCCAGCGACCAT
The DNA here is from genome assembly GCF_004010195.1 of Chiloscyllium plagiosum. NCBI lineage: Eukaryota > Metazoa > Chordata > Chondrichthyes > Orectolobiformes > Hemiscylliidae > Chiloscyllium > Chiloscyllium plagiosum. The sequence goes on along the minus strand of NC_057711.1, from coordinate 32,971,820 downwards.
AATTATATTAGTTTTAAAATAGTGACAGAAAAGGATAGATCAGATCTAAAAGTTGAAGTTCTAAATTGGAGAAAGGTCAATTTTGACGGTATTAGGCAAAAACTTTCAAAAGTTGATTGGGGGCAGATATTCACAGGTAAAGGGAAAGCTAGAAAATGGAAAGCCTTCAAAAATTAGGTAAGGAGAGCCCAGAGACAATTTGTTCCTGTTAGGGTGAAAGGCAAGTCTGGTAGGTATAGGGAATGCTGCATGACTAGAGAAATTGAGGTTTTAGTTCAGAAAAAGAAGGAAGCATGTATCAGGTACAGAAAGCAAAGATCGAATGAATCCTTAAAAGAGTATAAAGACAGTAGGAGTATACTTAAGAGGAAAATCAGGAGGGCAAGATGAGGACAGGAGATAGCTTTAGCAAATAGGGAAAAGGAGAATCCAAAGGGATTTTACAAATAAATTAGAGACAAAAGGGGAACTAGGAAGAGAATAGGACCCCTCAAAGATCAGCAAGGCAGCCTATGTATGGAAACACAGGAGATGGAGGAGATAAAAATGAGCATTTTGCATCAGTGTGTCCTGTGGAGAAGGACATGGAAGATACAGAATGTTGGAAATAGATGGTGAAATCTTGAAAAATGTCCACGTTACAGAGAAAAAGGTACTGGATGTCTTAAAATGCATAAAGGTGGATAAATGCCCAGGACCTGATCAAGTGTACCTGAGAACTCTGTGGGAAGCTAGGGAAGTGATTGCTGGGTACTTTGCTGATATGAATCATCAATAGTCACATGCGAGGTGCCAGAAGACTGGAGGTTGGCTAACATGGTGCTAATATTTAAGAAAGGTGGCAAAGAAAAGCCAGCAAACTATAGACTGGTAAGCCTGACATCAGTGGTGGGCAAGTTGTTGGAGGAATCCTGAGGGACAGGATTTACATGTATTTAGATAGGCAAGAACTGATTAGGGATAGTCAACATGACTTTGTGGGTGGGAAATCATGTCTCACCAACTTGATTGTGTTTTTGAAGATGTAATAAAGACAATTGATGAGTTAAAAATCACACAACACCAGGTTATAGTCCAACAGGTTTATTTGTAAGCAGCACTCCGAAAGCTATTGCTTCCAAATAAACCTGTTGGACTATAACCTGGTGTTTGTAATTTTTAACTTTGTACACCGCAGTCCAAACCCAGCACCTCCAAATCAGGATTGATGCGGGCAAAGAGGTAGATGTCATCTATATAGACTTCAGTAAGGCATTCAACAAGGTTCCTCATGGTCGATTGGTTAGCAAGGTTTGATCGTATGAAATACAGGAAGAACTAGCCATTTGGATACAGAACTAGCTGAAAGGTAGAAGACAGAGGGTGGTGGTGGAGGGTTGTTTTTCAGACTGGTAGCCTGTGACCAGTGGTGTGTCACAAAGACCAGTGCTGGGTCCACTGCTTTTCATCATTTATGTAAATGATTTGGATGTGAACATTGGAGGTATAGTTAGCAGGTTTGCAGATGACACCAAAATTGGAGGTGTGGTAGACAGTGAAGAAGGTTACCCCATATCACAATGGGATCTTTATCAATGGGCCGATAGGTCGAGGAGTGGCAGATTGAGTTTAATTTAGATACATGTGAGATGCTGCATTTTGGGAAGGCAAGTCAGAGCAGGACTTATACACTTAATGGTAATGTCCTGGGGAGTGTTGCTGAACAAAAAGACCTTGGAGTGCAGGTTCATAATTCCTTGAAAGTGGAGTTGCAGATAGATAGGGTAGTGAAGAAGGCGTTTGGTATGATTTCCTTTATTGGTCACAGCATTGAATATAGGAGTTGGCAGGTCATGTTGCGTCTGTGCAGGACATTGGTGAGGATGCTGTTGGAATATTCTGTGTAATCCCAGTCTCCCTGCTATCGGAAGGATGTTGTCAAACATGAAAGGGTTCAGATAAGATTTGCAAGGATGTTGCCAGAGTTGGAGGATTTCAGCTATAAGAAGAGGCTGTCTGTAGGCTGGGGCTGTTCTCTCTGGAGCAGAGGTTGAGGGGTGACCTTATAGAGGTTTATAAAATCATGAAGGGCATGGATAAACAGACAAGAACTTTCCCCTGGGTTGGGTGAGTCCAAAACCAGAGGGATAGGTTTAGGGTGAGAGTGCAAAGATTTAAAATGGACCTAAAGAGCAACTTTTTCACACAATGGGTGGTGGGTTTATGGAATGAGCTGCCAGAGGAAGTGGTGGAAGCTGGTACATTGACAACATTTAAATGGAATTTGGATGGGTCAGTGAATAGGAAGGGTTTAGAGGGAAAGGGGCCAAGTGCTGGCAAATGGGACTAGATTAATTTAGAGTATCTGTTTGGCATGGATGAGTTGGACCGAAGGGTCTGTTTCCATGCTGTACATCTCTATGACTCTAACTAATAAATGTAAGAAGTCAAAATATTTTTCAAGGTTCTTTGAATGCATGTAGCATTTCTAACAAACGAGAGGGATTAACAATGCAAATAGAAATAAATGAATGTGATTTCATAAATCTTACAGGAGATATAGTTATAAGTTGACCAGGACTGGAAACCCAATGTTCAAGTATATTCAGCATTCTGGTAAAACAGGTAAAAAGGAAAAGGTGGCAGGCATTGGCAGTGCAATTTGTTAAAGCAATAGATTGTCATGTGGAATCAGTTTGTGTGAAAATAAAGAATAACAAGGGAAATAAGTGTAGCTTCAGTACAGGACCAAATATAAATCAAGAAATAATGGAGGCATGTAAGAAGAGCACTCCAATTTTCAATGGTGATTTTAATCTGCATATCGACTGGACAAATCAGATGAGTAAGGAAAACATAGACGACAATTTGTAGAGTAAGTCATCATTTGTTTCTACAATCTACCCAGGAGCAGGCTAGTTTAAATCTTGTCATGTGTCATGAGGTAGAATTAGTCAGAGATCTTGTAGTTAAGGATACTCCGGGGTTAACACAACATAGTGGAATTTCAAATTCAATTTGAGGGAAACTAACTTGGATCCCAAAGTATTGGCATCAATCCAAATAAGTGCAATTACCGAGCAATGAAGAAAAAGTTGTCTAAGGTGGGCTGGGTAAAGTAGACTTGGGGGAAGAACAGCAGATGAGCAATAGCAGACATTTCAGCAAATATTGCATAATACTCTGGCATTTTACTACATTAAAGGCAGTTTATAGGTTACTGCTGTATTTTTTGTTGTTTTTCACAGGAAACTGTATTTCTGACAAGGCTGGCATTTATTTCCCATTTCTAATCATCTTTTTGAAAACAGCTGAGTGACTGTCAATCTACAGCGCAGTTAAAAGTCAACTGCATTGCTGTGGGTCTGGAAATAAATATATACCCACAATGGGAAAATATGACAAACTTCTTTCCCTAAAGGGCATAAATGAACCAGATGTGATTTTTCCAATGATATATTTGTGGTCACCCTCACTGATACTAGCTTTTTATTCCATATTATTTAGTCATCTGAATTTAAATTCCCCAGCTGCAGTGATAGGAATATGAACTCATAACTCAGCTTCATTATAGTCCGGGCCTAGGTCAGTAACATATCCCATTGAGACAATGCCTACAGGATTGTCCTGCAGCATAGATAGAAGGGGAACTAGGGAGAGGAAATGGAGAACATTGTTTAATGAACGAATTGTTTTATAATAAGTGATACCTTTGAACACGTCTATTTCCCAGAGAGAGAAAGTAAGGAAGGAAAAAATATTTCCAACAAGGGGATTGCCACAGCTGCTACAGGACATAGTGGGGAGAACAACAAGCACTAATAACTTAATACAGTCAATGCCGATTTGGTATATTAGTGGCCAGTGATTGAAGAAAATGTTTTATACTTGATTACAGGCAATACATAGTATGGGTTATAAGTGGACAAAGAGGATTTTAAAAATTGTGTTGAAGGCCTTGTATGATACTTACTTACAATATATAGGTGACCCACCTTTGGTGAATAGCTCACCTGAACACATCAACTGTACAGAGATGGGAAATTAACACTTGTGACTTTCACAGGTGACATCCTTGAATCTAGCAAACTGATGATCCGGCATTAATCAGGGCACAGTACTTAGTTCAGTATCTTGGGAGGACTGCTGTTTGTGTTTCTGCATTTAACCAACCAGACTGGCTTGCAGCTATTATTGGTTGATGCAATTAAATAGGTGTGTTTCAAATCATATTTCAGCTATAAATCCTGCAGGAGGAGAAATCCTTCCATATCCAGTCCAGTATCATTTTGATTGGTTCTAACTGCCTTTCTGACAGCAGGTAATATCTCCTTTACTTCCCGGCTTTCTCAGTGCTTCCAACTGTAATTTGGTTAATGTACTTATAAAGACACTTCCTTTGTAGAAATTTTCTGGTAGAAATAACTCATTCAGTGGCAGTACATTCATTATTTACAGATACTCTGCTTATTGGATTTTAGACTAATTTCAATATTTATACCTAAGGTGGATACACTAAGATTACTGTATTATTGCAGGACATTGATTTACCCAGCTATATTTTTCTGATAATTGAATTCTGTATATTGCTCTTCTTAAAATTTATGTTTTTTTGTGGATGTAGGAGGCAGGTAGCATGACATAGTACTAACATGCTGGTTTCTGCTTGCATCTTGTTCCTCAGACCTCTGTCAAGATGCCATCCCAGCTGGAGGGTGCCATGGATTCACTGATCCACGTCTTTCACAATTATTCTGGAAAAGAGGGAGATAAGTACAAACTCAACAAGGGTGAACTGAAGGACCTTCTGCAAAGTGAACTGGGAAATTTCCTGGCGGTAAGAGCATGAAGTGACTCTGAAATGGGCAAAAGGATTGGTTTCACCCCCAACAGCTTCTTTTCTTTTCTCTATACTACTTTCTCAGATAGCAATTATGACTTCTCCATAGTGAGCCATTGTGACTCTAGAGTGAAAATTGCATGAATTCTGCAGTTTCTTGCATTTGGCAACAAACACTGGGTAAGGGAATTAAACAACAAATATTTAATGTCTGTTTGCAGTCTGAAACCCATTCCTACAGCTTCCACTATTCAGCAGAGATGAGTAAAATACAGTATTACGAGTATCACACACACAGGAGATTCTTCACTCCTTCATGTCTGTATTGAATCTATTACATAATCATCCTTACTCTTCTTCCCTTTCTCTGCAAACGCTTCATTTTCCAATTCCCCTTAGAAAGTACCATTGAATCAGCCTTCGCCACCATTTCAGCTGGTGCATTCTACATCACAAAAACTAAACGAGCAAAACACAAGTCTCTCCTTTCCTCTGGCACTTTATCAAACAATAGCATTGTTTTCATGAGCCAAAGTTTTTCAGCAACTTGCTCCTGAATAAAATTGCCTATTACAATCGACTTTGCCAGTTTATTTTATTTAATTGTGCAACCTGAAATAAAATCTCAAACTGTGAGAAAGCGTCCAGTGAAATCAGTTGGAAACCATCTTGTAAAATGTTTAAAATGTTCTGTGCCAGGATGACTGAGCCTAATGCTGTTCCTAGTCTGCACTTACCTTCAAAGCCCACGTCTGGGAGTTTCTGTATAGAATTTGTAACCATGATAGAGTGGCTGAGCTATGTGAATAACATAGATGCACTTAAGATAAATAAATGCTGCTATATATTCTCCAGTTGTAAAATGCTCGCCCAGAAAACAGTCAACAGTGATTGGGACACCCCTCAAATCACCATTGTATTTGCCCGTTATAGTCAGGAGCTGCTGGACTATCATTTGATAGCCTGTCCCCTGCCATGATTTGGATTTCCTGGACCATTATTCAATCACCCCCATACCCTTTCTAGTGATTCTGAACTCTCCCACGATCAAGCTCCCCATGATCGGGAGCTTCATGATCTCTTTCATTTCCAAAGATTTTGAAGTTACGAAGCATGCCTCCTGCCTGTGAAGCCTCCAGCCTGTTAATGTGGACATAACAGTCTTAGGAAAGAAGAAACAAGGCCACTGAAAGATTATTTAAATAGGAAACAAATGTATAGGGTTTCAAGGAAAGGCAGGAGATTGGCACTGAGTTAAAATGTTCACAGAGCCATTGCACACACGTTGGGTCAAATGGCCTCCATTTCATTCTGTGATTCTGATTCTGTAAAGTTACCCTGTGTTTAAATTCTGCAGGACATTCTGGAAACTGTCCTTTAGGAGGGGTTCCTCAGCTCACAACAGCAAAACAGTATTGCTGATGTTTATGGATATTTATTTGTCTTAGAAAGGAGAGAAAGTGAACACCTGAATCAGGCAGAATTCTGTAGAATAAAACCAAAAAATGTACTTTCACCATAACTTTAAGTGTACTTCTTATTACACAAAAGTGACACCCCCTATTTGAATAGCATTGCCACAGCGTTATGTTGCAGAAGAACTCAATCAGCCGATCTTGTATGGCTTGTGTCTCCAAATAAGCATCATGATTTAGTGCCATTCTTCCACCCTTTCTCCATAAACATGTACATTATTTCTATTCAATTAATGCCAAATTTGGCTTCATTAGATCCACTTAGGGAATGTCATTTCCCAAGGGATTTCTGTAGAAGCACTAGAGAAATGCTGTAGATAACAAACAAAGTCTTCTCTGGAATTAAATATCATTTACAGACTTTGTTTTTCCACGTGCTGGAAATGGTATTACTAGTCACAATAATAAACAGACAGAATAAAAGATTGAGGGTATAAATCACCTTGGCCCATAGTCCTAATGATACATGTTTATTGTCTGAATATTTTCACAAAGGATTTTCAATAGAGTGATTGCAATTAAGGTGTCATAAGTGCAAATTGATAACACTTAATTTTTAAAGATGCTTCAATTTTTCAAAAAAAAAGCCAGACATTTCTAAAAAATTTTAATTCATTCCTTGGATGTGTGCACCACTGGCAAACCCATTCCTAAGTGCCCTGTAATGGTGGTGGGAAGCTGCTTTCTTGTACCATTGCAAGTCAATGTGGTGAAAGTATATCCACAGTGCTGTTTGGGAGACAATTGCAGGATTTTGATCATACAATATTGAAATAATGATCACTTAGTTCCAAGTTAGTTTGGTGTGAGATTTGGTGGGAAACTTACAGATGGTAGTGTTCCAATATCACCTGTTACCTTTGTTCTTCAAGTTAGTAGGGGCAACAATTTGGAAGACACTGTCGGAGGAGGTTTAGTAAATTCAGGCAGTGTATCTTGTAAATGGTACACACTGTTGCCACTATGTAAAGGTGGTGGAGAGAGTGAATGCTTAAGTTGTTGGATGGAATGCCAAATAAGTGGACTGCATTGGCCTAATTGCTGTTAAGGCTCGAGTGTAGTTGGAGCTGCACTCATTCAGACAAGTGGACAATATTCCATCACAATTCAGACTGGTGGTTTGTAGATGGTGGACAGGCTTTGGGGAGTTAGGAGGTGTATTACCCACTGCAGAATTCCCAGCCCATGACCAACTGTTGTATCAGTATTTGTGTTTGGTCAAGTTCAAGGTCAGTGTTGACTTCCTGAATAGGGATTTACTAATTGATGAAATAGGTGAAGATGGTTGGACTTAGGACACTGTCCTAATCTTTTTTTAATATATCCAGAAAGGCTGTTACATACATTTGAATATTTTGCTTCCCTCAGCAAATTACCCGTGGTATATATTCCATCTGTTAACCACCACCAATAAATCATCTATGTTTTCCAATTGACTGATTGATGTGTAAAGTTGGTTAAGAGCAATGCAGACCATCAAAGATGAGTGTGTGCCAGAGAAAGGAGAAAACACTGTCCTAAAGAATTTCTACAGCAATGTCTTATAGCTGAGATGATTGGCCTCCACCATTGATAGCTCTATTCATCTAAACCAGGCATAGTTTGAACTCATGGTGAGATTTCTCCCTCAATCCAATTGGCTTTAATTTTACTTGGATTGCTTGAGGTCGCGCTTGTTTAGATGCTGCCTTGATCTCACTCAGCTACTTAAATCAGTTCTTCTGACCTGTTTAGAACAAAGTTGTAATAACATCTAGAGTTGAGTCATCCTAACAGCACCCAAACTGTACGTCAATGGGTTGGTTAGTGCTGAATAAGTGCTATTTGATAGCATGAGTTTCCAGTAGTACTTGAAGATGGCATCTGAAGCTATCGCCACACTCCTGTGTCAAGTACATACCTCTCAACAACACCACAAATTATGACTTTGAAATACCAATCAGTATTTGTATCCCTTGATTACACTTTGTTACTTTTCTCAGGTAGTTTGACAGCGGATTACTGGGAAACATTATATAACCAGCGGTGCATAGATTTAGGGTAAAGTGCAGGAGGTTTAAGTAGAATGTGAGGAAACAATTTTTACCGAGAGTAATGGGAACCTGGAACTCACAGCTTGTCAGGGTGGTAGAAGCAGAAACACTCATATCATTTAAGAAGTATTTAGATATACACTTGTGATGCCAAGACATAGAAGGTTATGGGCCAAGTGCTGGAAAATAGGATTAGAAAGTTAGGTATTTGTTTTTGACCTGTGCAGATTCAATGGACCAGAGGATATTTTTCTGCACTGTAGAACTCTCTCCCTTTTTTCTTTTCTGCCTGCTTTTTGGTCACCAATGCTATTTTGATTTTAGATGGATCTCAACTAGTGTCGCTCTATAGAACATAGAACATAGAACATAGAACAATACAGCACAGAACAGGCCCTTCGGCCCACGATGTTGTGCCGAACATTTGTCCTAGCTTAAGCACCCATCCATGTACCTATCCAATTGCCACTTAAAGTTCGCCAAAGATTCTCACTCTACCACTCCCACAGGCAGCGCATTCCATGCCCCCACCACTCTCTAGGTAAAGAACCCACCCCTGACACTTCTCTGCATCCTCTCCAAAGCTTCCACATCTTTCCTAAAGTGAGGCGACCAGAACTGCACACAGTACTCCAAATGTGGCCTAACCAAAGTCCTGTACAGCTGTAACATCACTTCACGACTCTTTAATTCAATCCCTCTGCTAATGAACGCTAATACACTATAGGCCTTCTTACAAGCTCTATCCACCTGAGTGGCAACTTTCAAAGTTTCACAAATATCACATGCTGTGATTTCGGGCAGCTGTACATTCTGCAATTGCCATGAGTCCCTGCCTCAAGGGGAGCCTTTTGTAGAAAGTGCAAATCTTGGACAGCCTCTGTCTTTACAATTTTAATGGGTTGATAATTAAAGTGAACTGCTGTTGGTTGCACTCCTCCTGCCTCCACTCATTATTTCTTTGAACCCTTGGCTCTTGAACTCATTCCATAATGTACTTTGGCAGAAGACATTTACCTTCTTGGTAGTGCTGATGTGTAGTTCACTCTGAAATCTCCACACATGTACTGCTAAGGGGTTTTCTTGCTGGAAGGGACTGCACTTCTCCTTTGGTTACTGCCTGCTTCTTCTGGAACATGGACAAAGGTAGATTTTTTTTAGATTACTTACAGTGTGGAAACTGGCCCTTTGGCCCAACATGTCCACACTGACCCTCCGAAGAGCAACCCAGACCCATTCCCCTACATTTACCCCTTCACCTATCACTAGGGGCAATTTAGGATGGCCTGCACATATTTGGACTGCGGGAGGAAACCGGAGCACTCGGAGGAAACTCATGCAGACACAGGAAGAATGTGCAAACTCCACACAGACAGTTGCCTGAGGTAGGAATTGAATCTGGGTCTCTGGCACTATGAGGCAGCAGTGCTAACCACTGTGTCACCGTGCCACCCATAAATATATACATAGATTCCTTGGGATTTAACAACAGAGGGACTAGTAAAGTGAATAAGGAATGTCTAGTGTAAGAAGATCAAGCTTCTGTTTCTTTTTGTAATACTATTCATTCCACCAGCAGCTTTATAACAAAACATCAATAAATTGATGAATTATTCTGACTTTTTTCAACTCATGGCATCATCAACATAAATGCATATTTTCTGTAATTATGTTGCCACTTCTCATTTATCGTCCATGTCAATAAAAAACATAATCCATATTCCAGTCTTAAATTGTTACTTCCTCAGGCACTTTTGGCATCACCTTCTGCAATGTAAATTATCTAAGTTAACATTTAAGGCAATGAAACCCATCCAAAATGAGAATATTTTATGATGAGATAACCATATGTCAACAATTATTTCATCAACAAATCATGATCACAACCACATCCCTCAAAATTAGTTTACTTTAATTCTTAACAATTGGAAATGTACAGGTATAAAATAAACTCAAAATTAGTTTTTTGTTGATAAGATTACATGAATTAGTGAATTGTACTGAACCTTTGCTAAATCTTTTATCCAAAGGCCCCAGCCTATTCCAAAATCTTGACATTTCAGATAGTCTTGGTCAGTGACTTTGCAAGCTATAGCCAGATCCTGTAGCCTAATTATGTGTTATTTACAGGAATTGCACTAATCAGATGGTCAGGGGAAACAAGTTTGTTGCAATAAAATAATGCAACATACCAGGATATCTACCTTTGACTGGAGTTGACATTCCGTCCCTTATTCCATCCATCTCCAAGGGTCTGTTGCATGGTAGTACCACGTGATGCTACTTTCCAGAATTTCTAACTGGCTGAAGTACAGGGAATTTCCCCAGTACAATTAAAATAGACCTAATCTTTGTATCAAGCAATAAAAAGTGAATTGTACTCTAACTGCTGTAATACTATTCCCTTCATGGCATATAGATATGGATTATGATTGTATCTACCAACTCCCCAGAAGCAGCAGCACAAGGAAATCAGTTAGTTATTTATATCTGAACAGATACACGTGTTAGTGCAGATATTAATCATTTTTAGAGTAATTAGAATAAATTTTTAGAACAGACTAGTTATTAATGATATTTAGAAGGAAAAGTTGAGATTTGACCTAGAGATAACGTAGTTGCTACTGGTTAATGTGTCATTTTAGGGATTCTGTATGTGTACAGAATCATACAGCACAGAAACCAACCCTTCAGTCCAACGCGTCCATGCTGACCAGACATCCCAATCTGATCTCTTCCTATTTGTGCCAGCATTTGGCCCATATCCTTCTAAACCCTTTTTATTCATATACCCTTCCAAATGCCTTTTAAATGTTGTAATTGCACCCACTTCTGCCTTTTGTATGTTCACAAAAACAATATGTTGGAGATACCAGATACCTAAAATAGAATCAAAACTTAGTTAGAGCACAAACAGAGGCCCATCAGATCTGCACTGCTCTCTGAAGGAGCAATTTACTGTGTGCCACTCCCCCTGTAAACAAAAACAGCTTCTGGCCTTGCAGTGTCTGAGGAACAAGAAACAGAGTCAACATTTCAGGGCAATCACCCTTTATTAGAACTGAAACAAGGTCAGAACAGGTTTAAAACAAAGGCACAGGGATTTCAAAGGGGGGAGGGCTTGGTGCTGGGGGAGGAAAACAACAAAACAGAAATTTCTCTTTTGATGAGGTGCTTTCCAGCCTCCTGCTCTCAACATTGATATCAATATTTGACACCATACACTGCGCTACCATTGTGTTTTGATTTTCTGACTAAAGGTTCTGGTAATATTTCTGCATTAGCAATAAACTCTTCTTCTAGATTCATGTTGTCATCCCTTTATTATCCTTTAAGCACCTGCCTATTCATCTCTTTTAACCTTCAATCTCTTCTGTTTTCCACCCCATCATGAATCCTTGCTTTAGTTGTTTTCGTAATCATTTCCAGTTCCAATAAGGTAATGAACCTGAAGTATGAATATTCTTTCACACTGCACAGATGCTGTCTGACCTGCTGAGTATTTCTAATGCTTTCTATTCTGACTTCTGTGTGTTTAGCTTAAGTACTTTGAGCTGTAACACACTGCCTGCAGAAACTGAAAAGATTCCATGTTAAGCAGTTCATTGAGATTAATTGATTACTTAATTGACTGGGTAGGTGTAAAGGAATAACAGTCCAACTCCATTTCATTTAGCCCCCTCCCCTCTCCCTCATGTTTGATGGTTTGCATTATCCTTAATGGGCTTTGCACATAAATAGTTCATTTGGAATCATGACTGCTGGTAGTTAATAGATGGGGAGAAAATCCATTTCTTTGTGTTGGGAAAAAAGTAGATTCCATTGTGTAAGAGCACTTCTGGATATAAGAAAAGAAAGTAAAGGAGTAATAGATGGGGCCAGCATGTTGAAGGAGCTGTAAGTCTGAACAGTTCATTCAACTTGATCCCCAGAGAAAGGTGTCTTAGGAGTTCCCTGGCACAGTGGTAGAGTCTCTACACTTGGGCTTGAAAGTTCTGGTTTAAGTCCCTAAAGTAGTGATGGCCACAGAACTTATACCATGTCCAAATTTTAAAAAATAAGATGGGCCTTGTTTTCTGTCTTGCTGACTGCTTTGGGTTCAGAATGAAGTTCGGTCAAAATTGTAATCCAAGTCACAAATACTCAAAGGCTCCTTTCAGCTGCACTGTGTTCTTTTTTGAAGCATGTAAAGGAACAAACTTTACTCGTACATTTGTTAGTTATGGACTGCTAAACTATTTTTAAAGTGCTAAGTTATACATTATAGGAACTATCATGGTCATCAACTACTACAAATCGTTTTTTCTTCATGATTATTTGATGATTATTTAAGAATGACTCAACAAAAATGGGGAATTTGATGAGAACTTTGGAATATTTTAAAGACCAAAACATCACACTACTCTAAGTGCTGAAAATCTAAACCATAACCAGAAAAACCGAAAACAACTGACAGACAACATTTCAAAGTAGTAACAAGTTGTAAAGTTTTTAGGCTTAACTCTAGCAGAATGGGATGATGTTAAAGATGAACAATTGAATGATAAAACAGAACAAGAGAAAGGTAAATGCTGAAACTCACAAACTAAAGACCACATTAAATGACAAAATGATTACAGTTAGAACAGAAAATGGTTAACTGTCAGGGTGAGAATAGCATGATAGTGGGTAAAACTATATAAATTCAAGACAAAGTCAAGATCCAGAAAATGTGAATTGTGAATTTGAAGAGGAGGAACATAGAGGAACAAAAATGATGCAAGCTTTAGTGGCTCAGAAGGTATGCAGAAAAATCAGCACAAGGATTGGAGACGATCACTCCAAAGTGTGTTGAAGAGCAATCTTCACCTCTGGTTCCACATTACTAAAACTTATTGAAGAGGGGAAACACAGAGGGTGCTCTAGTGAAGGTATCAACCTGCTGGCATCAATATTAAGACCAGATAATATTGCATTGTGTATGATAGAGAGATGACATTTTATTGAGCTTCATTGGAAGCATGACAATGGAAACTAAATTCAGGGTAATGGAATAATGAGGTGAAGTGGTAAACAACAGGAAGTTTAAACTTAGAACATAGAAACAGGTGCAAGTGTAGGCCATTAGGCCCTTCAAGTCTGTTCTACCATTCAGTAAAATTTTGGCTGCTCTACTTATGGTCTTAAATCCATTTTCCTATCTGCTCCATCTACCTGTCCATAACCTTTGACACCCCTGTTAATCAAAATGTTGTCTGATTCAGGCTTGGATTATTCAATTACCCAACCTCTTTCTTATGGATAGAACAGAGCTATTATACTGTAAGATCATGAGAAATAGGAGCACTAGTAAGCTCTTTGGTACATTGAGTCCTCTCCACCGTTCACTGAGATCATGGCTGATTTGATAATGGACAACTCCACTTCGCTGTGGTTTCCCTTGAACCCTTGATTCCCTTACTGATTAAAAGTGTCTATCCTAGCCTAGAATAGTCTTGGTATCCAGCCTGTACAGCTCCCTGCAGTGTAGAATTCCACAGATTCACTGAAATAACTCAACAGAGGCCAGTCCATCAACAAGTCATGTTTTGTTTATACCTAGGGTGTCTTTAATACCGATCCAGCTTCCTTAGAGCCAGCTCTAAGAATGGGCAGAACCTTTCACACTCCTGTTTATTTATTTGTTTTTTTCTGGGTTCTTTTAACCCCCACACTACCGCCTAACTGCGGTAGTGCTTATTTTTTTCCCCAGCACCCATGGTGTGTGTGTGCAGTATGCACACTCCTGTTTTTTTTTAACCCATCACCAAGTCACCTTTTATTTACAAGTGGAGAGTCCTTGACACTGATCCAGCTCCCTCAGAGCCCACTCTCAGAGTGAACAGAGCCTCTGACACTCCTGTTTATTTTTTTTTTATTTCCACCACCAGGAAACACTCCTGTTTATTTTTTTTTCACCTAAGTGCGGTAGTGCTTATTATTACCTGTTTATTTTTTTTTAATTTAACCCCCACACTACCACCTAAGTGCAGTAGTGCTTATTTTTTTCCCCCAGCACCCATGGTGTGTGTGTGCAGGTGTGAGACACAGTGAAAGACACAAAGTGCATGAATCTTTATTCAAATTCCACCACCAGGAAGATAGGATAACACCCGGGTGGCCAATGACAAACACTGCCCTTCACATCAAAGGGCAGTGCTGTGTGACACTGCCCTTCACATCAAAGGGCAGTGCTGTGTGATAAAAACAGTGAAGGGGAGGGGAGGGACTAAATCAAAATAGAGTTGGAGGGAGAAATGATGCACTCCACACCCTGCGGTGCCCACCTCTCCCTGAACAACTCCAGGGTGTTTGTCGACACCACGTGCTCCTTCTCCAAGGACACCCGGGCTCTAACGTAACCGCGGAAGAGGGGCAGGCAGTCGGCCCTAACGACCCCCTCCACGGCCCGCTGCCTGGTCCTGTTGATGGCCAGTTTGGCCAGGCCCAGGAGCAGACCCACGAGGAGGTCTTCAGACCTGCCCTCCTTCCTCCGTACCGGGTGCCCAAAGATCAGGAGCGTGGGACTGAAGTGCAGCCAAAAACAGAGGAGAAAGTTTTTAAGAAAATCAAAAACGGAGTGCAAACGCCCACACCCAATATATACATGGTCCACGGACTCCGCAGCGCCACAGAACAAGCAAACACTCCTGTTTATATCTGTCATCCCGCTGTCACTTATTGGACCCAATTAACAACCCCAATCAGGGAACTCATATTCTATGCAGCCCACCTGGTTGACCTTGTTACAATCACTACATCTCTCCCTCTCAAAGTCCAAGGACATAGGTCAGTTCTTTTTTCTGTAGCTTCTTCTGGGTGTTTTAGCACCAGGTCCGGTTCCTCCAACTCTGCTTCTGAAACAGGTGGCCTGTAGTGCACAGTAGCTCACACCTTGCACCTGGAGCAAGGCAGGTGAAATTTATTCTCTTCTATGGGCGGCAAAGGGTGTTGAGGCAGTGATATCTGCTGTCGCCATCTGAGATGCTGAGGTATCTTCAACGCTTGATGGACAGTACAAACCCATGGGCTCTGGAACAGTCAGAAAGGCAGTCGGTGGCCAGGCACATTTTGCTCCCATGCCATTTGTAAGTTTGCACCTTTCATATGGTTCACGTGTTTTTCAGGACCATTGCACCTACCAGAACATTACACATCACTGGAACTGACCTTGCATCAACCATGCCTCTGACCATGCAGAGCCATTCCTGAAGTTCCCATACCAAACTTGAAGTGAAGTGAAGTGAAGTCCCCTGTCTGCCTTGCTCAGTGGAATCTTGTGTCCGACATTGGTGTTCCTGATGCTATTTCACGCTGCCCCACCATCCCCACCCCCACCCCTACTCAGCCCCCACCCTCTGCCCAGGTCAGGAACATCAGATTGAACCTGGTGTGGAGTCTTATCCCCATTAGCAACTGTGCTGGAGCTATCCTTGTAATTGCATGAGGGATGGTTCTATTATCAAATAGGTACTGGGACAGTTTGGTATCAAGTGGAGATAAAGCGTGTTTCTTTAAACCTACCTTCAATGTTTGGACTGCTTTTTCTGGCAGACATTGGATGATGGATGGTATGGAGCTGTCCTTATAAGCCGAATACTATTTGACTTTAGGAACTACTCAAATTCCCTGCTGGCAAACTGTGGCCCATTATCTGTGACCAACAGTTCTGGGACTCCATATATTGCCAAAGATGCATGCAGGTTTTCTGTTGTTGTCCCCATTTTGATGAATGAACTCTATGCATGTCCATTTTGAGAGGGCATCCACAATGACTAAAAACATTAAGCCCATGAAAGGGTCTGCATAGTCAACATGTAACCATTGAGCCACCAGGCTTCCCTGAAATGTTTTGTTTAAAAATGCTCTTCTGCATGGGAGGAAGGGGAGGCACAGTGGCTCAGTAGTTAGCACTGCTGCCTCACAGTATCGGTTGACTGTCTGTGAGGAGTCTGCATGTTCTCCCCTGTATCTGCCTGGGTTTCTTCTGGGTGCTGTTTTCCTCCCACAGTGAAGGATGTGTAGGCTTTGGAGGGTTAGCAATGAGAAATTCAGGATTATGGGGAAAGGATAGGGGGGTTGGGTGTGGGTGGGATGCTTTTCAGAGGGTTGGTGCAGATTCAATGGGATGGATGGCATCTTTCCACACTGTAGGGTTTCTATGATTCTATGAAGTGCCTCAGGATATTTTAGCACATTAAAAGTGCCAAGTAAGATAAGTAGTTATTATTTTGGTTACAGCATTGGTCAAAAAATAATATACTAAATATGTCAGAAATAGCTGTAAAGTTCAAAACTAATCGTTAAGCATAGGTAACGATACTGTTCCGTCAATATATTTGGTTTACACTGAGCAGTTAACTACTTAGGATTACTGTTAATATAGTTTTGGGGATAATAGGATAGATAGATCTATCAGCACTGACAGATGTGAGGCTTCCTGCTGCAAAGAAAAATCCAATTCTGGCAAATCATGTGTACATTAAGTAGCACAAGTTTCACCTCCGCTTGTCCTGAGTGCTTTCCTTTTTCTGTTTGTCTTTTCCTTATTGTGGAATTTCTTTTCTCTCTTTGCATCCCTTCCTGATGGTAGGATCGTAATTGTTTTTATTAATTTGCAGGTTATGGGGATTGCTAATTTATTTTGATTCCTAATCGAGACAACAATGGCTTGCTCAATGATTTAAGAGAGGAATTCAGAATCAATTACAGGAGCTCCCCGCTCTCCAAAAGCATAGCATTCCTATGAAACCTTTCGTAAGCTGAAATGACACAAAGCGAAGAAGCAATTACCATTAATTTATATAGGAAAACATTTTAAGCATGTCCACTCCCAAAAAATAACTTACCAAATCATACCAAATAATGCACAAAACCTAAAATAACACTAACATACAGTAAAAGCAGGAATGATATGATAATTATACAACGTGTATAAAATTGAAATAATGTATGTACAGTGTAGTTTCACTCACCAGAATTGGGAAACAGCAAGCACACTTGAAAGGCTAAGATGTGATGGTGATGATGGTATATTAGGCCAAGTGATCGGAGATTGGGGTGGTTGGAGGTACAGGAGACTGCGATGTAGAAGAGAGAGGAAGAGGGTCATCTATTAACATTTCTGGGGAAGGCGCTTGGCGGCGCCACTCTCGCTGCGTGTGCTATTTTGTAAAAGTGAAAATCCTCTTCTGGATAGAGAAAGCAGGTACTAATGTAGGACTTCCGTAAAAGCAAATTGGCATGAAGTGGTTATCCGTAAAGCGGGGGAAACCTGTACATTAATGTGGGTCTGGAGTCACATAGAGGTCAGGCTAGATAAGGACAGTTGAGTTCCTTCACTAAAGGACATTAGTAAACTAGATAAATTTTACAATCATCGGGTATTTCATAATCACTACTGCAGTATGTTTCCAAAACAAGGAACAGCAATCCTACCATCATTAAAAGCCCTTTATAAAGGTATAGATTCTATGGTCACCTAAATTAAGAATCCAATGACATTCCCTAGCTTACAAGGTAATCAAATAAATTATTTTGTTTTTAGACAGCTAGCTCACACTGCTGGTGCTCAAGTTGAGGTAACAAATGCAGGAGAGTACATTGTGTGCTCAGGCATCTGCTTTCTACTCTGGAACACAGTGGAAATTATCAGCAGAACAAAAGAAAATTATGGTTCGTTTGGCTTTTCTTTTTGAGTGGCTCGCAGTTCTCCATTTAAGCACCCTGCACAAGTGGACAGTGGTCAGAGTGAACAGACCACCCATTTGTTCCTGAAAATTACAATTGGGATCCAGCATCTTGTGGAGGACATTCAACTTGCTGGTCAATGATCCTTTGACAGGAAAGCCTGAAGATGAAGGCCAAGTTACACCTGCCCTCACTCTGACAAGAAACAGGTGGCAAACATTTGAAAATCACCTCTTCTATTTTCTAACTGCTTGAAGTTGACTGCAATTCTGCCTTTTGAGTTAAGCATGGTATCTTCTGAAATGGATTCTAGGTGTATTAAGTGTGACAATGCAAATACCAGTTTAATTAAAGTTAATTTGTGAACCAAATTACAACACCTAACTATCTTAAACATACAATTTACAGACATAAAACAAGCTTGCTCATTAAGCATTTTAACTCTGTCCCTAATCCAACTAAAGTCCAGAGATAGATATGGGAGATATATAAGGTAAGAATCCGCTGTTTCAAGTATTTTAATTTTTTTTTTAAAAAAGCTCTATTTTTAAGGAGCTTTTAATGGATGAGAGTGAATCTGGTTCATTGAAAAAGTGAAAATAAAACTGCGTTGTGGAAAGGATCATATGTAAATCTGCTTTTCCCTTTTTTAACTGCGTGCCAAAGTGCTACACATTTTCTAACATATGAAGCTGCAAATTGCCTTTGGGGATAATGACAGATTAAGACTCATGATACTCAAATGGCAATAGTGTATTACTCTAACAGATTCATTTACTGGCTCAAAATAAATGGTTTGATGGCTACCATTAATACTGCAGCTGAAGAAAACTCATTTGAATATATTCATCTGCTATCATCATTAGAATTAATGGGTTCTATACTTTTGGTATTTTGAGAAAGGTTTCCTCTATTAGAAATACAAACCTGTTCCATGCTAAAATTGCTCTCAAACATGATTTTTGGTGATCTTGTGCCTGTGAACTGTTGTGAGCAGTGAGCCAAATCTCCATTATCATTGTTCACTGAGTTGACCTCTTTAGAGTTTGGGCAGACAGGACCAGTTAATTATTTGAGATGGGTGACCCATTCCTACAGATGTGCAATTGAGATGACCACCATCATGTAAGATGAATCTTGAGACCTAAGTAGGGCTAAAGAAAGCCTGTTCTCATTTCTTTTTCCTTTGGGGAAGCTTCATAGAGCAATTGATTCCTGCCTAAATGTTCGTGTGGATGTTGTCTGCTCTACTGTGGATAAATTGTATCATGATAAAAATATGATGCATAATGGTGTACCCACTGTGAGAATGAAAGTAGGATAATGGACAGTGTTCTGGATCATTAAAATTTCACAAAATAAAAGCTAAAACTCACAAAATAAAAGGGACAGGGCAGCATGGATATAAAGTTGGCTGAAAACAGTGTGATGGTGAATGATTGTTTTGTATGTATGAGAAGGATGATTGGTGACCTTCCTCAGGAATCAGCACTAGGACCATTGCTTTAGTTAATATATAATAACCTAAACTTGACTACACAGAACACGATTTTGAACTTTGCAGATGATGCAAAAATTGGAATTATTATAAAATTTGAGGTGGATAGTGATGGATTTCAAGAATGAATGAACACGTGGCAGATGCAGTTTAATGTAGAAAAGTGTGTAATGTGCATTTTGGAATGAGGAGTAAGGAGAGGCAATACAATAGAATCATTGAGTCATACAATACAGAAACCAATCCTTCAGCCCATCCATCCATGTATCCCAAACTGAACTAGTTCTATTTGCCTGAGTTTGGCCAATATTCCTCTAAACCTTTCTCTAAACCTTCCTTATATGGACTCTAAAGGGGGTACAGGAACAGAAAGGGCTGTGGGACACATGCATAAACCATCAAAGCCTGCGATGGTTAAACAGCTGTACAGGATCTTGAACTTCTTACATAAGGCATAGTACACAAAAGCAAGGAATGATAAGTCCTTATAAAACACCAATTTGACTCAGCTTGTGTTTTGCAGGCACTACACATTAGGAAAAGGTTCAAAGAGAATTTAGGAGATTGGTTCCAAGGATGATGGACTTCAGTTACATGGATAATTGGAGCAGCTGGGGCTGTTCTCCTTAGAAAGGAGACCACGGAGAGGAGGTTTGATCAAGATGTTCAAAATCATGAGAGTTCAGACTGGCAAAATAAGTGCAGGCAATGTCAGGAAACATTTTGAAAAGCAATATTTGGATAGGATCTGGTATGCATTGCCTGAGAATATGGTGGAACCATATTCAAATCTTAAATTTCAAAAGGGAATTGGATAAGGACCTGAAGAGAAAATAGTGCTGAAGGATATACCCAATGCTTGATGACATAAATCCTCATAAAATAAAACTCCTCGCTGACGAGAGAAAGTGGATATGGCTGATCTGGTGATGGCTTCTGGTTGGGTGGTGGCATCATATTACTGGGATCAATACCATCTTCTGTTTGTGCTCTCTTAGCTCCTTTCATAGGACACTTCACATGTTCATACGCCCTCTTCTGAAGTACAGCCACAGGATAATATGCATTCTCTATTGAGGCTGTTGCTTGATGTATCAGATAACCTTCCTTCTCAGCTGTGTTGTTTTTACAGAGAGCTGCCATTAATGTGATAGACCAAATAGCCATGGCTTGTCCATCATTCTTTCACTCTATGATTAAACTGGAAACATCCTTTGAAGTTACCAGACCTTGATGACCAACTATCTAAATTATACTACCTAGTTTCACCGTATAGTAAATTCATAGTTTATATCATTATCCTGAGATCCTTACATCTAAGAGAAAGTTATTATAGACTCAGAGTCAAACAGCATGGAAACAGACCCTTCAGTCCAACTCATCCGTGCCAACCAGACCTGACCTATTCCCATTTGCCAGCATTTGACCCATATCCCTCTAAACCCTTCCTATTCATATACCTATCTAGGTGCCTTTTAAATATTGTAACTGCACCCCACCACTTCTTCTGGGAGCTCATTCCAGACACGCACAACCGTCTGCATGAAAACCTTACACTGAGGTCTATGTTAAATCTTTCTCCTCTCACCTTAAAACCTATGCCCTCTAGGTTTGGACTTCCCCACTATAGGTAAAAGGCCTTGGTTATTTATGCCTCTCATGATTTTATGAACCTCTATAAGGTCACCCCTCAACCTCTGACACTCCAGGGAATATAGCCCAAGCCTATTTAGCCTTTCTTTGTAACTCAAACCCTCCAGTCCCAGCATGCATGTAAATCTTTTCTGCACCCTCTCAAGTTTAGCAACATCTTTCCTATAGAAGAGCAACCAGAATTGTACACAGTATTCTAAAAGTCACGTCACCAATATCCTGTACATTCACCACATGACCTATACTCAATGCACTCACCAATGAAGGCAAGCATGTCAAATGCCTTCTTCACCACACTGCGTCTTCACATTCAAGGACTGTGCACCTGCACTCCAAGGTCTCTTTGTTTGGCAACACTCCCCAGGACCTTACTACTAACTGTATAAGTCCTGCCCTAGACTGTCCTAACAAATTGCAACATCTTACGGTCTCTTTCTCTCTACTCCCACTCTCCATTATGTTTTCAAATTTGATAGGCAGAATATTAATGGGGTGAGTGGAGAGGAAGGTTGTGCTCTGATTGTCTTGCTGGTTTGCTAGCACCCTAATCTCTCATGGGACATATTCCATAGGGGATTGCTGGGGCATGTTAGCTGGTAACTAATTTGGGGTCATTAAAGGCCTAATGCAGCCTACTGCCAGAGGCCGACTGAAATTTTCCAGTCAGCCTTTGCGGTATGTCCAAGGGGTAGTCGGGACTAGGTCAGCTGCTTCCCAGTGGCAGAGCAAGGTCCAGCTCTCCAAGGCTATAAGGCCATCCCCTCCGCAGGTACAACTCCAGACCATTCATTTGAGGAGTTCCCTCTCCAGCAACTTCGACTTCTACATTTCAAAATTTAATAAGCTGGAGAGAGGGGCCTCAAAATGACTGCCTGTGACAGTTCACAAAATACGGTCAGTTTGCAATTCCTATTTGTATGAAAAATCCGACACTTTATTTCTAGCAAACGGGCAACTACAGCATAATGCAGAAATTCTCTAGCCATGAGTGTGGCGGCTGCAGAGACAGCCAGTGGGAAATCTCTGGTTGTCAGCATAAAAAAAGACATGATCGATATGCCTGTGCATAATTATTAATAAAAGTGCAGCTTTTTGAAGTATTTGATGAAATAATCCAGGAAAACAGTTTTAAACAAGATATTTGTTCAAAATTGAACTTGCTAACCGATGATGAGATGACAGTCATTATATTTTTGATATAGGCCATTATTTTCCATTCTGTGCCAAGTGCTACTTAAGCTTTAATTCAGGTGTTTTCATATCAGAATGTATTTATTCTTCATTAATAACATAGAAGCTCAGATAGCCTACTCCAAATGAAATATTGGAGCATTGTCATATTTAAAAATGATTTATTTTGTTTTCTATGCTATTGTAATATTTATTTTTCCATTTTTTACTATTCAGCAATGATGTGCTACCTGCATAATTTCTGTGTAATCGGCATTAATGCTCTTCAGTGAGTTGTACCATTCATAAAGTTAAATGCGTCTAATTAACTTTTCCCTTTGTTTCTCCAGTCTCAGAAGGACCCATCGCTCGTGGACAATATTATGAAAGATCTTGATTCCAACAAGGACAATGAGGTGGATTTCAATGAATTTGTTATTTTAGTCGCAGCTCTGACCGTTGCCTGCAATGAGTTTTTTGAAGAGCAGCTTAGAAAAGAAGGGAAAGGCAAGTAGAACTGTAAAGATGTTGAATAGGCATCTTGGTAAACACCAGGTTAAAAAAGGATACAAACATATCCCTTTTCCTTTGTAGATCAGATATAAATTATTTGTCCATGTATTTTGTAAGTAAAAATAGATAATTCACTTCAAAGACAATAAAATGTTACACATGTTACACAAATGTTTCCTTAAAACAATTATTTTACATCACCTTATATTAAATACAAAATCCACCCCAAAGATCCAGAAAGTAAAGGATGTTAATAATTCATATCTTAGCCAGATATAAATAAGGATCAAGTGAGTATAGATTTTGTGTTATTTAGTATATTTCTGGTCCCAAAGTCTATTCCAAAAAAAATTATTAAAAATTATAGTTGAAATAGTTTCTCATTTTGTACAGGGATGACGCACGATGAGAAACAGTGAAATATTGCATTTATTCCACTCTTGTATTGTGAAATTATAAACACATAATATTTATGAGTGATGCTGCCATTCAGGAGCCTTGCAAACTGGATATGTGCATTAGGAAATCAAATGCTGCTTTTCTTACATTATATATAGACCTGGGAAGATGATTGTCTCAGTCATTGGCATGCATTTGTAAAGTCAACCATTTAATGAATACCACCAATACATGGGATAAGCTGTTTTTCACACTCTTCATCCTTGAATAAATTGTGTCAACATTCAGATTAAATTTCACGTATTTTGATTTAATGTTAATCAGCATTATTCATAGTATTGAAAAGAAAATGACATGCAACTACCAACGTACACACAGCAAACAGCAAATGAAATGAATGACCAGTTAATCTGTTTTTTCCTGGTGCTGATTGATGGAACAATATTGAATGAAATAGCAAAAGCACTTTTAGTTCTTTATTGAATAGTACCAGAAGCTATTTCACTTAAAACAGAATCTCAACTTAACATATTATATAATAATACTGCCACAAAGAATTGCAAACTGTGAGGAGGATAACATGGAATTCCAAAAGGACGTTGAAAAGTTAGTCGTGTGAACGGATAGGAGGAAGATGAGGTTTAATGCAGAGAAGTGTGAGGAAGAACGCTGAAAGACAATGTAAGATAGGGGTTATAATTCTAAGAGGGTACACAATCAGAGGGACTTGAATGTATATGTGCACAGAACATTGAAGGTGGCAGGACTGGTGGAGAGAGCAGTAAATGAAGCATAGTGTCCTCAACTTGATTAATAGGCCAGACAATACAAGAGATGGAAATGTGTTGCTGGAAAAGCGCAGCAGGTCAGGCAGCATCTAGGGAACAGGAGAATCGACGTTTCGGGCATTAGCAAGGGCTAATGCCCGAAACGTCGATTCTCCTGTTCCCTAGATGCTGCCTGACCTGCTGCGCTTTTTCCAGCAACACATTTCCATCTCTGATCTCCAGCATCTGCAGACCTCACTTTCTCCTCAGACAATACAAGAGCAAGGAGATGATATTGTATTTATACAAGACACTTATCAGCTCTCAGCTGCAGTATTGTGAACAATTGTGGATGCTACCTTATAGGAAAAATGTGAACGCATTGGAAAGAGTGATTTTCTAGAATAGCTCCAGGTTTGAGAAACTTCAGCTATGAGGATAGATTAAGAAGCTGGGACTATTCTCCCTGGAGAGAAGAAGGCTGGAAGGTTTTCAAAATCGTGAACAGCTGGACAACTGAGCAGATAGAGCACAATTGTTTCCACTTGTAAAACAAACAAGAATGAGGTAGAATGATGTGCAAATAAAGCAAGTATAATGTGGGAATTGTTAAGGTATGGAATGAGCTGCCTTTTTGGAAGCAGGTTCAATTGAGGCATTCAAGAGAGCATTGTTTTTTTTGTATAGTAATGGTGTGCAGGTATATGGGGAAAAGACAGGAGATTGGCTGTAGTCATTAGAGCCAGTGCAGGCACAATGCACTGTAATCATTTTGTGTTCCTGAGTAATACTCCTAAAAATACAGTGCACACTCAGTGCTGCATTGATGTGTCAGCCACAATTATGTACTTCAGTCCTAGAGTAGGACTTGAACTTACAACCTACTGAGTTTGAGGCAAAAGTCATATCAGCTGAATAATACTGACATTTTAAGTGGCTTTCAGACTTCTCACCAGTTGGAATTGGTCACTATCTGAAATAAAACCTCACAATTAAGTTCTAAGTTGAAGCCCTACCTCAGACACAAACAGCAGTTATATCTTTCTGCATCCCAGGAGCCATTATGAATTGTTGGATTCCTGTCTCTGCAGAAAGACAAAGATGGAAATGTCCAGTCACAAATCAAAAATCAAGCTACTTGCTGCATAAGAGCTGCAAGAGGCTATTATTATTATCACTGATGTAAAGTGTCTTGCAAACAGGTACTACAGCTTTATAGCACCAGTGAGGATTGGATAAACAAGTGATTGTTAAGTCATTAGCAATACTTTTTGAATTGGAGACTGTTTTAATCCATCACCTATTAAAACCATCACTTTTTTGCAGAAACTAAAACTCACTTTACAATCCAACTATAGTGAAGTATTACAAAATTGTGTGTAAGTAAATAATTAAGGAAGAAGAATGGAAGCCTACTGTAATGTGTTCTTTAGCAAACAAAATAATATTTATATGAAAATATCATTTATCAAGGCAATACCATGGATGTTTATTAAGTCTTATGCAAGCCTATTAACTTGATGGTCCAAGCTGGTTATCTGAACGGTGTGATAAATGTGCATATGAATTGCATTTTTTGTGCTTTATTTGTTTAATCAACAATGCAAACATCAGGTATTTTCAGATAAGGTTAATGATGGATAGTGAGCTTGTGTAATGGACTTCACTTATTGCTGTGCATTGCTTCCAACTGTCTGATGATGTAACTGATAAAACTTCGCTCCTTCTCAAGCAGTCCGAGTCATTTACAAGCAAGCAAAACACAAATAATCAAATCTGTGTGCCCGCAATTCTAATGGATCAACAATAAAGAGTACCATGTTTAAAATAAAGTAGCTGATTCATATTCTGTCAAGAGCATCTCCAAATGTTATTACCAGTGAGTCACCTCACCTATTATTTTTATGACGAGCCACATGAAGCATCTTTAGAGCACAAAGTTCAATGAAACGTATTGCCATTTATACTGTGTTCAAGAATATTTTCAAATTCATCTCAATTTTGAAAATCACAAAGATGAGATTTTTTTTGTTCGTTATTGGAATTTGGGTGTTGCTGAAGATTGGCATTTATTGCCTAATTCACCCTTTGAGAAGGTTTTGATGAGTCTCTGCAATCTATGCAATGAAGGTCATGGCATTTTATTTTCGTACAAGTATTTAGATTCAGATAGTAAGTTTGGAGTTCAAAGCTCGTCTCCATAATGGTGACCATGAAACCATTGTTGATTGTCATAAAAGCCATTTGGTTCAGTAATGCCCTTTACGGAAGTTCTGGCCTACACATGAATCCAGACACACAGCAATATGATTGATTCTGGCATGCCTAGTGAAATGGCCTGGCAAACCACTCAACTGTATTAAACTTAAAAGTTTAAAAGAATGAAACAGTACAGACCATTTGGCATTGACCTATGCACCAGCAACAGGACAATGGCAACTAGCCCTGTCTACCCAGCTACTTTTGCATTACTCACATCTGGCGTTGCTGCAACATTGTAAGAGCTGCTCCACAGGCTTGTCAAGCAACAGCTGGACACGAATATATTCATGGAAAATGACCATAAGAAATAAAAACACGAGTAAGACATTCGGCCCCTCGAGTCTGGTCTGCCATTCAACAGGATCATAGCTGATCCAAACATCCCATGTCAATATTCCTACCCTTTCGCCGTAACCTTTCATTCTCCTACTGATTAAGAATTCATCTATACCCAAGGACTTTGCCCTGACAGCTCTCTGTGGCAAGGAGCTCCAATAAATCAAACTCCTGAGAGAAGAAATTCGTCCTCATTTCAGTCTTAAATTGGTGCCTTTTTATCGTAAGATTATGCAATCTGGTCCTTGACCTTCCAATGACAGAACTGACCCTCTCAGTATTTACCCTGTCAAGCCCCTGAAGAATCCTATACAGTTCAGAGGGATGATCTTCTGTTCTTCTAAACACCAATAAAACACATTCAATGTTCAAGAATATTTTCAAATTCATCTCAATAATAAATATCAAAAATGGAAAGTTTTTGTTCATAATTGAAATTTGGATGTTCCTGACAAGATCGGCACTTATTGCTGGAACCGACTTGCTATTGAGAAGGTTTCGGTCAGTATCTGCAGCCTATGTGATAAAGGTTATGGTTTTTTTCAAAGTAAATATTAATTTCATGCCTTGCAGATTCATATCTTGCAGAAAAAGAACCAGACACCAAACTCACCTTCTCCAGCTATGTCCTATTCTGCCAGCTATGCAGACCTTGCAGAGGCGGTGCCAAGTGGTATGCAGTTGGGAAGGAGTTACACTGGGTAATCCTCGAGTTTGACTCTGGAACCCAGGAAGTCTCATAGCATCAAGCCAAACATAGGCAAGGAAACCTCCTGCTGATTACTATCTACTGTCCCACCTTGGCTGATGAATCAGTGCTCCTCTATTTTAAACACCATTTGGAATAAGCATTGAGATTACCAAGGGCACAGAGTGTACTCTGGGTTGGAGAAATCCAATGTCTGTTGCTAAGAGGAGCTCGGTAGCACTACTACTGACTGAGATGGCTGAGTCTTAAAGGACAAGGCTGTTAGACTGATCCTGCAGCAAGTGGTGAGAGAACCAACAAAACAAAAGCAACTTACTTAACCTCATCCTTACAATCTACTGGTCACCAATACATTTGTCCATGACAGCATTCATAAGAGTGACTAATGAACATTCCTTACAGAGATAAAGACCCATCTTCACATCGAGGATACCATCTACCTTGTTAACCTACCCCCAGGCTAAATAGGATAGATTTTGGATAGACGTAGTAACATAAAACTGAACATCCATGATGTTCTGTAGGCCATCAACAATAGCAGAACAGTATTCAACCACAGTCTATAGCATCTTGGCCCAGTACATTGTCACTTTACCAGTACTATCAAGCCAGGAGATTATTCCCATGCTTCAGGGGCATGATGAATGCATCAGGGCATGCCAGAACCATGCATGTCTAATAATGAGGTGTGAACCTTGTGAAGCAACAATCCAGGCTACTTACAATGCAAACAGCAGAAGAAGCATGCGGTAGAGAGCAAGAGGGGGGGCATTCTACAACAATCTTCAGCTAGTAATGTTGAGCGAATGATCTACCTCAGCCTCCTCTGGAGATTCCCAGCAGTATTGATGTCAGAACTTCAGCCAATTCGATTCATTCCACGTGATATTAAGAAATGTTAGAAGACACTGGGTATTGCAACGATTATAAGTCCTGAAACATTCTAGCAATAGCACTGTCCAATGTTCCCTCGATTGTCATTGGTATTAACCACAGCATTGACTTCTGGTTCCAGGAATTACTTCTACACATGAACCTTGAAGACCTGCGCAGTCAGAAAGAAAATTAGAGGGAACACTGCTGAAGAACTTGTGCTCCAGAACTTGCTGTGCCCCTAGTCAAGCTTTGCCAATTGGATATAACAATGACATCTACCCACCAATGTGGAAAATGACCCAGATATGCCCTGCAAGATAAAAAGCAAGATAAACCAAACCCTGCCAATTACTACCCTGTCAGTCCACGATCAGCCATCAGCAAGGTTAAAGAGAGTGCTATAATAAAACAAAGAAGTGCAAATGCTGTCAGCCAGTGCTATCAAGTACACTTACTTAGCAATAATGCATTCACTAATGCTCAATTTGTGTTCTGCCAAGGTAACTCAGTTCCTTATTTAATCATAGACTTAAAAAAAATGGACAAAGAGCCTATCCCAAAAGGTGAGGTGAGAGTGACTGTCCTTTACACCTGAGCAGCATTTGACTAAGGGTGGTGTCAAGAATCCCTCACAAAACAGACATCAGGGACAGCTCTCTAATGGTTAGAGTCATACTGAGCACAATGGAAGATGCTTGTAGTTGTTGAAGGTCAATCATTTCAGTCATAGGAGTTTCTTAGTGTAACATGCTAGGCCCAAAAATCTTCAGTTGCTTTATCAATGACCTTCTTTCCATCATAAAATCAAAAATAAAGATGTTTGCTGATGATTTCACAGAGTTCAGCACCATTTGCATCACCTCAGATTTTCATTTATTCATTCACCATGATGAAGGTGTCAGTGGCTAGGCAGCATTTATTGTCTATCCCTAATTGCCCAGAGGGCAGTTAATTGCCAACCACATCTGGAGTCATATGTAGGCCACAAGGTAAGGATGGCAGTTTCCTCCCCTAAAGGACATTAGTGAACTAAATGGGTTTTTCCCAATAATTGACTCATGGCCATCATTAGATTCTTAATTTCAGATATTTATTTAATTCAAATTTCACCATCTGCCATGACAGGATTTGAACCCATGCCCCTGGAATATTATCTCAATCTCTGGATTAATAATCCAGCGATAATACTATTCAGCCATTGCCTCCCATGTGAATGGTTTTATATCTATTTGCACCAAGACTGAGACCAGGACAACGTTGGATTGCCTGGGAGTTTTTTTTTCCTTGGAGGGTAGGAGACTGAGGGGTGACTTATAGTGGTTTATAAAATCATGAGAGGCATAGATAGGGTGAATAGCTAAGATCTTTTCCCCATTGTAGGGGAGTCCAAAACTGGAGTGCATAGGTTTAAGATGAGAGGGGAAAGATTTAAAATGAATCTGAGGAGAAACTTTTTCACACAGAATGTGCTGGAAATATGGAATGAGTTGCCAGAGGAAGTGGTAGAGACAAGTACAAGTACAACATTTAAAAGACGTTTGGACAAGTACATAGATAGGAAAGGTTTAGAGGAATTTAGGCCAAATGTGGGCAAAAAGGACAACTTTAGTTTAGGAAATTTGTCAGCATGGACGAGTTGGACAAAAGGGTCTGTTCCTGTGCTGTATGATTCTATGACTCTAAAACTCTAAGGAACATTCATGCCATACAAGTTCCAGGCATTAACTATTTCCAAGATGAGAGGATCTAGGCATCTCCCATAAATTTGCAGTGGCACTACCATTGTTGAATTCCTCACTATCCAAATCCTGGGTGTTACCATTGACCAGAAACTGAACTGGACAAGCCATATAAATACACTAGCTATGAGATCAGGTCAGAGGCTAGGAAACCTGCAGTGAGACACTCACCTCTTGACTCTGCAAACCTTGATTTGACAAGAATCCCATAGTTTCATGATCAGCGCTGCTGTTGGTAGTTTTTTTTTATTCCACAATTACTTAATTGAGTTGAAGTTCCTCAGATTTGAACTTGTGGGGTGAATTATATGATCTGGATCCCTATAGGCCTTGCCCAACCTTGTTAAAAGGCAGGAAGTTCCTGGTCTGGAATGGTTGGCCCACAACGATCCAACTGCCAATTGGCCACAAATATGCTGGGAGTGGGATTTCTGCCCCTCCTGGATGTTGCTCGAACTACAGCAGAGAGGTTCAGTAGAAGACATACCTGGAATTGAAACATTAACTTTGTTTCTCTCTCCACAGATACCTCATTTCTGCAACACTATCTGTTTTTATACAAGTACAAACTGTCACCTGAAACCTGCTAAGCATCATGAAAATATCCTGCTACTTTTTTAAACTATTAAAACCACATTTTGAATACTTGACTGTAAGTCATTCAAAAGGTTATTGTCAAGTTTGACAGAACTTTGAGGGGAATGGACTTTGAGTATAGGAATTGGGACATCATGTTGTGGTTGTACAAGACATTGGTGAGGAAGTGAGGACTGCAGATGCTGGAGATCAGAGCAGAAAATGTGCTGCTGGAAAAGCGCAGCAGGTCAGGCAACATCCAAGGAGCAGGAGAATCGACGTTTCGGACATAAGCCCTTCTTCAGGAATGAGGAAAGTGTGCCACGCAGGCTAAGATAAAAGATAGGGAGGAGGGACTTGGGGGAGGGGCGTTGGAAATGCGATAGGTGGAAGGAGGTTAAGGTGAGGGTGATAAG
>NC_057711.1:32910523-32940565 GCF_004010195.1 Chiloscyllium plagiosum | reverse complement strand
TTGGTGGGGTGGTAGGTGAGGACCGGTGGGGTTCTGTCCTGGTGGCGGTTGGAGGGGCGGGGTTCTAGGGCGGAGGAGCGGGAAGTGGAAGAGATGCAGTGGGAGCATCGTCGACCACGTCAGCGCATCATCCGCCGTCATTTCCGCTACCTCCAAACGGACCCCACCACCCAGGATATATTTCCCTCCCCTCCCCTATCAGCATTCCGTAAAGACCACTCCCTCCGTGACTCCCTCGTCAGGTCCACACCCCCCACCCACCCAACCTCCACTCCCGGCACCTTCCCCTGCAACCGCAAGAAATGCAAAACTTGCGCCCACACCTTCTTCCCCCCCCCTTACTTCCCTCCAAGGCCCCAAGGGATACTTCCATATCCGCCACATATTCACCTGCACCTCCACACACATCATTTACTATATCCGCTGCACCCGATGTGGCCTCCTCTATATTGGGGAGACAGGCCGCCTACTTGCGGAACGTTTCAGAGAACACCTCTGGGACACCTGGACCAACCAACCCAACCACCCGTGGCTCAACACCTCAACTCCCCCTCCCACTCCACCAAGGACATGCAGATCCTTGGACTCCTCCATCGCCAGACCATAGCAACACGACGGCTGGAGGAAGAGTGCCTCATCTTCTGCCAAAGAACACTCCAACCACAAGGGATGAACTCAGATTTCTCCAGTTTCCTCATTTCCCCTCCTCCACCTTGTCTCAGTCCCAACCCTTGGACTCAGCACCGTCTTCTTGACCTGCAATCTTCTTCCCGACCTCTCCGCCCCCACCCCCCCCCCGGCCCATCCCCCTCACCTTAACTTCCTTCCACCTATCGCATTCCCAACGCCCCTTCCCCAAGTCCCTCCTCCCTACCTTTTATCTTAGCCTGCTGGACACACTTTCCTCATTCCTGAAGAAGGGCTCATGCCCGAAACGTCGATTCTCCTGCTCCCTGGATGCTGCCTGACCTGCTGCGCTTTTCCAGCAATGCATTTTCAGCAAAGACATTGGTGAGGCCACATCTGGAGTACCGTGTACAATTCTGGTTACCCTGCTATGGAGGGATGTTATTAAACTGGAAAAGCTACAGAGAAGATTTATATGGATGTTACATAAGAATATAAGAAATAGAAGCAGGAGTAGGTCATCTGGCGAATCAAGCCTGCTCCACTTTCAATAAGATCATGGCTGATCTTTTCATGGACTCAGCTGCATTTACCTGCTCTCTCACCACAACCCTTAATTCCTTTACTGTTCAAAATTCTATCTATCTTTGCTTTATAAACATTCAATGAGGAAGCCTCAACTGCTTCACTGGGCAGGGAATTCCACAGATTCACAACCCTTTGGGTGAAGAAGTTCCTCCTCAACTCTGTCTTAAATCTGCTCTCCCTTATTTTGAAGCAATGCCCCCAGTTCTAGTTTCACCCACCATGGAAACAACCTCCTTGCTCCTATCTGATCTATTCCCTTCATAATTTGATATGTTTCTATAAGATTCCCCTCGTTCTTTTAAATTTCAGAGTATAGTCCTAGTCTACTCAATCTTTCCTCATAAGGCAAGCCTCTCAATTATCAAATCAACCTACTGAACGTCTCTCACCCCTTCCAGTGCCAATACATCCTTTCTTAAGTAAGGAGGCCTAATTAATGTTCATATTTCTATCTTACCAAACTCACCAAAAGAGTGATCAAGAAAACCCAACAAGGAAGCCAGAGCTGGTACCTGCCAGGTTCAGTTTGCTGCTTGATCTGCCTGATGCCTGTGTTGTATACATTGAGACTGTATGCCAATCCTTGGGTATCAGCTGCTCTCAACCATCATTCATGGACATTGGAATCGTGACCATCATAGCTCTTCTCTGATTCATTGGCTGTGTACTCTGGAAGCCCAGACTTGCATTGCAGGATGCACTGGCAACTACCATTGGAAGGCTGCAGCAGGGGCACTCTGCACACATGGACAGGCACATAACTCAGGGATTGGACCAGACATCTCAGGATTGCTGGCTTGCTCTCTTTGTGTTTGCTCACAGCATCCATGCCTTGCCTTGCCTTACTTTGCCAATTAGTGCACTCCTATAACCAGGCAACGTGCTTTGTTGGTCAGCAGCCTTCAGTCAAGGGGATGCATATTTGGCACTGCGCTAAAAGGCCCTTCCACTGTGCTAGAAATCGAAATGGAGAAAGGGTGAGAAAATGGCTGCAAATCACAGATGGAATAGGTGAAGTAAATGACTTGTACATCAATCCCACACCTGTCCCATGTGCCAGCAGCTCGTGTAGTAAACATATGGCAATAACCAAGCAGCCAAGTCTCCAAAATGTAGGGGAGTAGTTCCCACTGAAGTCATTGGGGGACCCATCAGTCAGGAAGTCCCAGCACAATAAATCAAGGGTTACTTCTGTAGTCAGGCATCCATGTGGGATAATTCCAGTAAGGGGACCTATACCTATGCAGTCTGGGGTCATGGTCAGTCCTGCAGATGGACAGTCCAGAGGGGTAGGGCAAATGCAGTCAGGGAGATGTACAGGCATCAGAGAGGAAGGGGCAGGAGTGGCTACTCTGGCAGGAATGAGTCTCAGAAAGGTTATCATTGGGTCTAGACGCTGCATGCTCTGGGGAAAGGATGATTAGAATTGTGAAGGAGGGCAATGGTTTCTGAAGGGGATGGGGATACAGCAAAGCATGACCCTGAAAGGTGTAAGGCAGGAGGGAAGGGGGGGTTCTGCAATCAGGAATGCCACGTTTTTAAGACAGGACCAGTGATTGACCACACCTAGCATGGCCACCTCAAATTCCAGGAGGAAATGTGGGCAAGTAGATGCGTTAGGTGGGGACCTGGAGAGGTGAGTAACCCGAGAGATTTCTAGGATGGGCTACAAGGAGGTAGAGGTGCATGTTTGGGGCCTAACCAATACATTCAGATGGAGACTGGAAGCCACTGGCTTAGGAATATTCAATGTCAAAAAGTCATTGAGTTTTAGAGCATGCAAAAAGGCCCTTCAGCCCATTGTTCTCAAAGAACCCCTACAGTAAAGATAGGCTATTCGGCCCATTAAGTCTGCACTGATCCTCCAAAGAATATCCCACACAGATCCCACTCCATCCCTGCATTCCCCATGGCTAACCCACTAGCCTGCACATAACAGGCAATTTAGCATGGCCAATCAACCTAACCTGCACACCTTTGGATCGTGGAAGGAAATTGGGGCATCCAGTGGAAACCCATGCAGACACAGCAAGATTGTGCAAACTCCACATAGACAGTTGCCCCAGGGTGGAATTGAGCCCATGTCCCTGGTGCTGTGAGGTAGCAGTGCTAACCACTGCGCCACCGTGCCACCCCATCATGCTGGAAATTAAAATGGGAAAAGGGGAGAAAAGAAACCACACATGGAGAGGGTGGAGTAAGTGACTCGACCTGTGAGAGAACAGGCTGCAGCAATTACCTTTTCACAAGGGAAAGAACATTGCACACAGACTCATGAGCTGCACAAGATTGCAGGAACCCTTATCCCGGGCCATCCGAATACAGTGCATCTTTCTGTGTGTTGCAACTTCCTGCCACTGACACTGCTGGACAGCCCTTGATTGCTGCACATTTAGGTGCAGAGGATACAAAACAGTTGAGAAGTTGCATGAGGAAGGCCAAAGTTGTCAGCATGACTCAATGCCATGCTTACACAATGTTTCTCTTTGCCCCTGGGTCGCTTGCGTCTGGCCAGTCCTGACACAGTGAGAGCCTTCAGGTCACAAGTTTAACCCTCCTCAGCTTGAATTTCCAAGGGTTGGGGAAGGGAGGCAGGGTGAACTTAAAGGGCCTGGAAACTTCTGAAGTGTCCTGAGTGGAGACGTCTGAGGAGCCTGTGTGTGGTTCCTCCTCTGGTTGGGTACTTCCTGGCACTACCCAGTTTCTTCATAAGGACAGACTTAAAACTGTAAGGAGGAGAAATGAATGCTCTCAAAAGATTGTGAATCTTTGGAATTCCTTACCTCAGAATGTGATGGATGCTGGGACATTGAATACATTTAAGGAAGAAGTAGACAGATTTTCAATTAATAATGGGTTGAAGAGTTAAGGAGAGTGGGCAGGAGAGTGGAGTTGAGAGTGAGATGAGATCAGCCATGATTGTATCAAATGGCGGGGGCAGAATTCCTCCTCTAATTCCTATGTTATGGAAGGCAGCAACTGGAGTAATACATGTGATGTTCTGGTCAACACATTACAGGAAGGATATAATTAGTCTGGGGACAGGGTGGACAAGTTTTGCTAGAATATTGCTGGAGAATTGTAACTATGAGGAGAGATTGGAAAGGTTGAGGTGTTTTTGTCGTGGTTCTGCTCGCCGAGCTGGGAATTTGTGTTAATCTACAAACACATTGACCTGGACCCAATATACCGGCCACTGCAGCGGACAGCTGGAACTGACAACCGGAAGCGGCAGAGACAAACCACTATAAGTGCTGGAGGAAACATCACAGAAGCGCTTCATAGGAGGCTCCCAAGCACTGAGGATGTCACCTAGACAGGGGACGAAACGTTCGCAACACAAATTCCCAGCTCGGCGAACAGAACCACAACAACGAGCGCCCGAGCTACAAATCTTCTCACAAACGTTGAGATGTTTTACTTGGAACACGGAAGGCTGACGGTTAATAGGTTTGAAGTACACAAAATTGTGAGAGGCAGAGATGGATTAGACAGGGGTAACCTGTTTCCTTTGGCAGAGAGTTCAAAACCAGGGTCGTAGATTCAAAGTAAGTAGCAAAAGGATTAGAGGGGATGTGAGGAAAACTGTTTTAAGGTATAAGGTGGAGAGTGTCTGAAAATTGCTGCCTGAATTGGTGGTGAAGGCAGAGATCCAACTCTTTCAAAAAAACCTGGATTTGTACCATAGGTTCTATAAGCTGCAGGGCAAACTGTGTGCAGGAAGATGGGATTGGAAAGGGTATTTGGATGTCTTTGGTTTGGCATGGACAAGATGGGCCGAATGGACCCCTTCTGTACTGTACCATTTCCATGGTTCTATGTTCTAAGCTGTATACTCTTCTCTGAACTACCTCAGACCCAGTATCTCTGCTACTGCACCCAACACCCTACCTGTAAACGTTTGAATAGCTTAGTCAGAAATGAGGGCATTTTACTGTATTAAAGATACTGTGTAAATGTAAATGGATTTTCTTGAAGAATTAATAACCTACTCCATAGTTTTAAAAAATGGCAATGTAATTTTTAACGAGTGTCTACTTCCAAAGCAGAAACATGAGAAGTTGTTTCCAAATGTGGCGTCTCGATTAACAAAGTGTGGCTTTAGTTTCACGTGCACATTTCCAATATATTAACATATGAACCATCTTCTAATGCTACCAAGTTACATGTAAATCATTGAAATTAAATTCAAAACAATGAAATACTTAACAGTTGGAAAATTGAAGAATAGCTAAGAATTAAATGATGCAAATCTGATTTATTATAGCAAAATATGAAAATAGCTAAGAATTCATGGTGAGCTTAACGATCTTAACCTCAAATGCAAATTACAGGCACAAAGTCAAATGCAATAATAAATATACAATATATATATTATAAACATTGTGTTTGCATCCTTTTCCTGGCTACTATTCTCATCAGAGCAGAGAGCTCTGACTATATTTCTCAGATCTGACAGAATACATGACAGCAATGTATTAAGCAGCGAATCATTAAAGACATGATTTAGTTTATAAATTTTGATTGTGATTTTGCAGATTCTTTAGAATCCCTTAAAGTTATCTGCCTGCAAATAAATCTGATGCTTTTTTTCAGGAACAGAGTGTGATGAGTGGTCAAAACACACCCACTGCAATCTCATTGATACATGATCAAACTTCCCTTGTCTATGACAGAAGCCACTTCGGTATGGAAAGGAAGTTCTAGAATGACATTGTTGCTTTCACTGCCTTCCATGGTTTAGAAATCAATATTCTGCGATGTCTGTCATGTGCAGATATTGAAAGGTTAGAAAGTATATATGCCACTGAACACATCAGTCCTCAAGGCAATGCTGTGCCTTTTCATATTTTACAACACAAAATCAGATTTGCAGTGTGCGTCATTCAATTTTTTGAGAATGACCCCAGGAATCTGTTTCACTTTCACATGTATTCAAAAGTAACTATTGCTTAGTGAATTGAATTCATAACATCCCAACCTGGACATCATTTATTGTCTTTCAGCTGTTAGAGACAATTTTCAAAGTGATGGGGATCAACTACCATCAGTCCTGCTATGGGTTAAATCTAAAGCAGGATTAGATATGTGGCCAAAGGAGATCCAAGTCTTTAGGCAGTTGAACAAAGAAAAGGTCATAAACCATTTTACTGTATTGGCTCAAATCCTCTGTCATTAGCAAAATGCAATTGCCATTTATATCTCTTAATTTGCTTAAAAGAATTTACAGATGACGCAGAAACAGCAACGTTTTAAATATTTGAGTAAAACTGAAAACAAATGTTAAAGGATTCTATCACTAGTATTTCAATTTTATAATAGAGTTTGTTTGAGTAAATTGTAAGATAACAAATGAACAACAAGGAACTTTATCCATCAAGAATGCATTTTGGAAATCTATGCTGACTATGATTCCTCAACTAAATAGTTGCTAACCTCAATTATGCTGTGCTTTCAGCAGACAAGATAACTCATTGGGAATTGACCCCTCATTTAAAAAAAATCTGTTACAGATTGTACTCAGGAGTTTGTGAAAAACATTGCTAAAATCTTTAATAGTTTTTTATTGGTACTTTCCTGAAGTTAGTAACTCATGTAAGATATGGTTCCAAATTTCTCTGGTTCTTTGCCCAAATGGCAATTTATTCTTGTATGTCTGAGCTTAAACGTTGAAGAGATGATGATTTGATCCAGCATCTCCTGGGATCAATTGCATTTTCCGGGACCACATCTGTGAAATCACAATCCTATAGCCCATAAAGTTACATCTCCAGTCTTTAGAGAGTGATTAAATGTCAGCATGGAATTTCCTGAGCCCACTATTTCCAAAACGGACAGGACAGCAGCTCATACAATCAACCTGTGATTGAACAGCAGTGCATTCAACCACAGATATTTCCAAAATGCTTTTTTTCTCTCTCATGTGCAATGTCAGGTGTCACTGGACAATGATTAAAAGTATGGATCTTGGCAAAATTACTTCTTCACTCCCTAGCCTGTCAGACCAATATTTTAGCCCTAATAGCAATGACCAATGATCTCAACACCAACCTGTAGCCGGATCAGTAGATTTTCTGACCAGTGTAGGTCAATTATGGTGGCACCACACAGGAAGCCCAACTTTTGTTAGGCTTGGTATCTTAAAATGCATTCACTGATTCATCCTTAAGATTTACAGATGCTAGCAACTGGATATCATATACAGTGCACATTATGCTGCTTCTCATATAAATCCAGAAACTGCAAGGTAAATCTTTTATGATGCATTTATAATGCTCTTATGATATTTAGACAAAGTGTGGTGATATTTGCTGTGAGGATTACCAAGCCTATCTGCAAGAATCAGATGAATTCATTCTTTCTGGAATCATAAAGCCAAATGTTTTGTCAAACCTTTCAAAGCACCAGTGCAGAAATTCTGTAGCAATTACTCAGAAACAATAAAACTGCTAAATCAGATTGATGCCCATCTTTCCTCAAGGCTAGTTGGACAAAAATCTATTGCCTGTCAAACATAAAACAGAATGTATATCATTGAAGGAGGTTTTTCAAGTTAGAGGAACCTTGCCAACACACCAACATTGTTTATATCCCAGCCACTC
The DNA here is from genome assembly GCF_004010195.1 of Chiloscyllium plagiosum. Lineage (NCBI taxonomy): Eukaryota > Metazoa > Chordata > Chondrichthyes > Orectolobiformes > Hemiscylliidae > Chiloscyllium > Chiloscyllium plagiosum. The sequence goes on along the minus strand of NC_057711.1, from coordinate 32,932,748 downwards.
TGCAGCCGATCTTTCTTTTAAGTGAATATCACATCCTGTGTAAAGTGCTTCATAATATTTGATATGCACTCTACACAGGCACTGCCTCTTGTTGGAAACTCGGATTTAGGACATGACCCCACATAACTGTTGTTTCACAACAAATGTGCCCTAATTGACTGCCAAACTTGTAATTACACCAGGTTCTAATTACACCAGCTTCCTCAACTAAAGAAACATTCACATTTTAAATGATGAGCCAAGTGTAAAAGATGACCCAAGTAATGCAATTCAGATTGCTCAACATAAGGTTTAATCTATTGCCAAGTTTTCGTAAAGCCATTTTATAAGTCTATTCAATTCTGTGTAGATCGTGTTTTTTGTAGAAAGTTTTCTTTTGTTGAGATTAAATTAGTTTATCATTTGTAGGTCAGTTGTGATCAGAATTGCATTGCCAAAATACTTAGGTCACGATCTATGTACATTTCTTAGCACATGATTAACACATTTTTAAAAATTGCCTTCCAATTTAGTAACTAATCCAGGTTTGTTTCTAAATATCAAAGCCAATGCAATTTGATTCATGCAGCCTAATTCACAGAAACTATTCCTGCTCAACCCACTGATTTTTAAAAATATATTCTCACATTTCCCTTCAGATACTATTCTGATATGTTATTTCAGTCTGTGGGATGTTGAAATTCCCATGACTGTTGTGGTGTAATGCTGCACAGCCCTATGCTGCTGATTAAGTCGATCCACCTTGTCTTGATGGTCCATTGAAATTATCAATTGATAGCTTGCCTCCCATTTTATGACTCAGTTCTATTGATACTTTTTCTGCATCTCACACTGATGATCAAACATATTGAAACAACTATTTATGATTTTCTTTTTACTAGGTTCCTAGGCTGCACTATAGATAAACTCTAGCATGGCCAATAATCTATTCCCTACATCCCATCTCAAACTATGTTCCACCTAATTGTCACCACTGTCCTTGTTGTCCTTTATTATGCCTGACACACAGTGTGTTTTAACTCATATCTAGCAAAGAAACTGCGAGTCGACACTTAATAGTAATAAACGATAATATTTATTTATTTAACACAATTAATATAATGATAAGAACATTAACAATTTACACTATAAATCTAATAAACTCTCTTGTGGTTTTACTTAACTCTGGATGATCATTTACCACCACACTAGATTTTGCCCTTGATCCACGTGGTGATGATCGTCTAGTCATAGAGTCATAGAGATGTACAGCATGGAAACAGGCCCTTTGGTCCACTTGGTAAAAACAATGATTGCAGATGCTGGAAACCAGATTCTAGATTAGAGTGGTGCTGGAAAAGCACAACAGTTCAGGCAGCATCTGAGGAGCAGCAAAGTCGACATTTCGGGCAAAAGCCCTTCCACTTGTCCATGCCGAACAATATCCCAACCTAATCTAGTCCCACCTGCTAGCACCCAGCCCATATCCCTCCAAACCTAATCTAGTCCCACCGGCCAGCACCTAGCCCATATCCCTCCAAACCCTTTGTATTCATAAACCCATCCAGATTCCTTTTAAATGTTGTAATTGTACCAGCCTCGACCACTTCCTCTGACAGCTCATTCCATACACGTACCACCCTCTGTGTGAAAAAGTTGTTCCTTAGGTCTCCTTTGTATCTTTTCCCTCTCACCCTAAACCTATGCTCTCCAGTTCTGGACTCCCCCACCTCAGGGAAGAGACTTTGTCTATTTATCCTATCACGGTGGCACAGCAGTTAGCACTGCTGCCTCACAGTGCCAGAGACCCGGGTTCAATTCCTGGCTCCGGCAACTGTCTGTGTGGAGTTTGCACATTCTCCCCATGTCTGCATGGGTTTCCTCCGGGTGCTCCGGTTTCCTCCCACAGTCCAAAGATGTGCAGGTTAGGTGAAATGGCCATGCTAAATTGCCCTTAGTGTTAGGTGAACTTGAAAGGGTTCAGAAAAGATTTACAAGGATGTTGCCAGGGTTGGAGGATCTGAGCTGAAAATGTGTTGCTGGAGAAGCGCAGCAGGTCAGGCAGCATCCAGGGAACAGGAGAATCGACGTTTCGGGATCTGAGCTACAGGGAGAGGCTGAACAGGCTGGAGCTGTTTTCCCTGGAGCATCAGAGGCTGCAGGGTGACCTTATAGAGGTTCACAAAATTATGAGGGACATGGATAGGATAAATAGACAAAGTTTTTTCCCTAGGGTCAGGGAGTCCAGAACTAGAGGGCATAGGTTTAGGGTGAGAGGGGAAAGATATAAAAGAGACCTAAGGGGCAACTTTTTAACGCAGAGGGTGGTATGTGTATGGAATGAGCTGCCAGAGGATGTGGTGAAGGCTGGTACAATTGCAACATTTAAGAGGCATTTGGATGGGTATATGAATAGGAAGGGTTTGGAGGGATATGGGCTGGGTGCTGGCAGGTGACTAGATTGGGTTGGGATATCTGGTCGGCATGGATGGGTTGGACTGAAGGGTCTGTTTCCATGCTGTACATCTCTAAGACTCTATGACTCTTTGAAGGGGTAAATGTAGGGGAATGGGTCTGGGTGAGTTGCTCTTTGGAGGGTCGGTGTGGACTTGTTGGGCCAAAGGGCCTGTTTCCACACTATAAATAATCTAATCATGCCCTTCTGATTTTATAAACCACTATAAGCCTCTGACGCTCCAGGGAAAACAGTCCCAGTCTATTCAACCTCTCCCTATAACTCAAATCCTCCAACCCTGGCAGCATCCTTGTAAATCTTTTCTGAACCCTTTCAAGTTTCACAACATTTTTCCAAAAGGAGACCAGAATTGCATGCAATATTCCAACAGTAGCCTAACCAATGTCCTGTACAGCTATAACATGACCTCCCGACACTTGTACTCAATATTCTGACCAACAAAGGAAAGCATGCCACAAAGCCATGTTGACTATCCCGAATCAGTCCTTGCCTTTCCAAATACATGTACATCCTATCCCTCAGGATTCCCTCCAATGACTTGCCCACCATTGACGTCAGGCTCACTGATCTATTGTTCCCTGGCTCATCCTTACCACCCTTCTTAAACAATGGCACCACATTAGCCAACCTCCAGCACCTCACCTGTGACTATTGATGATACAAATATCTCAGCAAGGGGCCTAGCAATCACTTCCCTAGCTTCCCACAGAGTTCTAGGGTACACCTGATCAGGTCCTGGGGATTATCCACTTTTGTGTTTCAAGACATCCAGCACTCCCTCCTCTGGAATATGGAGATTTTAAGATGTCACCATCTATTTCCCTACATTCTATATCTTCCATGTCCTTTGCCACAGTAAATACTGATGCAAAATACTTGTTTAGTATCTCCCCCATTTTCTGTGGCTCCACACAAAGGCCGCATTGCTGATCTTTGTGGGGCCCTATTCTCTCCCTAGTTACCCTTTTGTCCTTCATGTATCTGTAAAAACCCTGTGGATTCTCCTTACCCTATTTGCCAAAGCTATCTTATGTCCCCTTTTTGCCCTCCTGATTTCTTTCTTAAGTGTGCTCCTACTGCCTTTATACTCTTCTAAGGATTCACTCGATCTATCTTGTCTACATCTGAGATGCTTCCTTCTTTATCTTAATGAAACTCTCAATTCCGTTAATCATCGAGCATTCCCTATACCTACCAGCCTTTCCTTTCACCCTGACAGGAATATACTGTCTCTGGACTCTCGTTATCTCATTTCTGAAGGCTTCCCATTTTCCACCCGTCCCTTTATCTGCTTCCAATCAGCTTTTGAAAGTTCTTGCCTAATACTGTCAAAATTGGCCTTTCTCCAATTTAGAACTTCAACTTTTAGATCTGGTCTATCCTTTTCCATCACTATTTTAAAACGAATAAAATTATGGTCGCTGGCCCCAAAGTGCTCCCCCACTGGCACCTCAGTCACCTGCCCTGCCTTATTTCCTAAGAGTAGGTCAAGTTTTGCACCTTCTCTTGTAGGTACATCCACATACTGAATCAGAAAATTGTCTTGTACACACTTAACAAATTCCTCTCCATCTGAACCCTTAACACTATGGCAGTCCCAGTCTATGTTTGGAAAGTTAAAATCCCCTACCATAACCATCTTTTTATTCTTACAGATAGCTGAGATCTCCTTACAAATTTGTTTCTCAATTTTCCTCTGACTATTAGGGAGTATATAATACAATCCCAATAAGGTCATCTTTTTCTGCTGGCCTCAGGGGTGTCTTCTCTTCAAGGTGGTTGGTCTTGAGTGAGCACCTCAAGGGTGGTGTTGTGGTGATTCTTATACTTAAAAGTCTTTGTGCCCTTTTGTGAGGGTCTTCAATGTCCACCAATAGATTGATCAGGGCTTCATCATCCTGATTGACTGAATCTAACCAGATATGTTGATGGCAGGGTGGTCCTTGGGCATCCATTTGTGGAGCTGTTTGAAGTACATAGGTGAGGTAGCCCTCTCCAAATAAGGGTATGAGGTGCCCCTTCACCTGGTAAACAACTCGATGTTTGCAAATGTCCTGGGGCTGGCATTCAGGTCAATTACATGCAATTCAAATTCAAGTATTATTGTATTGTCGGCAGCTGCTGAGTCAATTGTGTACTGTCTGGATTCTGCAGCTTGTTTATTTCAGAGTCTTGGAGCACAGTCACTTTGGCCAAGACTTGCCTCATTTACTGTCCCTTTTTTCATCAGTCCGTCATATTGAGCAGTCGGTCCAGCCACACCTTACTGGCTGACTGTCCCCAAATTGTAATTGTAAATTACACAATAATTAAACTATAGAAATGTGAATACTGGAATCTCCAAAATCACTTCATCTTTGCTAAACTCTTCCATGACATCACCCTACTTACCTCTGAAATAATTCAATGTGCATCCTCCAATTTTCTGATTTTGCCTATGATGCATTCCTTCTCCAAATGCTCTATGGGCAATAACAAATAATAAGTTACTGTTGCAAATGTAAATTTTAATAAGTTACTTAAGTGTTAAGACTGTGTCGTTAATTTAAGGTGAAATGGGTGATCCAATAGGCAGTGGTGTTAGATATATAAATGAAGAAGTGATTACTTTAACAGTTAACATTTTTATCTCTGCAACTTAATAGAATTCCTTATAAATGCAAATAACATTTAATGTTGAAATCACTTTCTGAAAAATCTATTAAACTGCCCTTAAATGGCTGGGATCTGTGTAATCATCAATAATACTGGTATATACATTTATATGCAAAATTCTTCCAACTTGGAAAATCATAGGAGTTTGAATGATATATTACAAAGGAATAATAAATTAAATCTAATCAGTCAGGGTAATGCACAACTTGAGCCTTCACCAAGGTCTTTCTTTAGCAAAAGGCTACCATCCTAAACTTCTATTCCCTTTTCTCTCAGATAGTTATTGAGTTTCCCCTTAAATGAATCCATACCTTTCACTGTGCAGAACAAGTTTCACGTTATTTGGATGAGAACATTCTTCTGAGTTCCCTGCTTTGTGACTTGTAGCATTTTATTATAACATTTAAGTTGTCTATGGAAAAGGAGAAGAAACAATTCAGAGTAAGGCTGATTAACTAAAGGTGTGCCAATTTCAGTTGAATAATAATGGTTCTGACAAATAAAACTGAATGAAAAGCTGCTAGGCAAAACTGGAACTGAACAATTGTCTGCCTTTAAAAAAGAGATGGATCAGGTTGCATTTGAGGTATATTTACATGAAATGGAAAGAAGGGCAAGCAAATCCGGAGCTCTCTGAATGATTAAAGAAACAAAGACTAAAATTAACCAGAAAATATATGCTTATGTCAAGTGGATAATACAAGTAGGGGCAAGGCTGAATATATGGGGAAATGATGGCCTCGTGGTAATGTCACTAGACTATTAATCCAGAGACACAGGTAATGTTCTGGGGGATGGCAGATAATGAAGTTTGAATTCAATAAGAACCTGGAATTAACAGTCTAATGATTATGTCAGAAAAAAACCATCTGGTTCACTAATGTCCTTTAGGTAAGGAAACTGCCACCCTCACCTGATTTGGCTTACATGTGACTCCAGATCCACAGCAATGTGGTTGACTCCTAACTGCCCTCTGGGCATTAGGGATAGGCAATCTAGCCATCAATACTCACATCCTGTAAATGAATTAAAAACATATATAAAAAATAAAAGTCAATAAGGTGCCAGGACCAACTGGGTTATACCCAAGAGGAAGTGAGGGTGGAAATTGCAGAGGCATTGACCATACTTTTCTCAGCTTTCTTAGACTTAGATGGTGCAAGAGAATAGAAGAAATGCAAATAAAAGGTAATGTCACTACAATCCTGCTCTCTCATTAGATGGAGATGTCTGGTAGTGACTTACCCTGAAGGCTACCACACCTCAAGCAAGATTGAGAAGGAGAGTCCTTCAATGTAACCTCAGACATTGCAGAAATTGAACCCATATTTCTGCAATATGGACCAGCTGTCCAGTCAACTAAGCTGATATAATATCCTCATTCAAAGATAAAAAGTAAAGATAAGCTAGCAACTATGTTTAATCTCAGTTATGGGGCAACTTCGAGAGAGGAAAACTCAGGAGAAAATAAATAGTCATGTAGATAAATGTGAATTAATTAAAGAAAGCAGCATGGGGCGTTGTTAACAGCAAATCATGTTTAACTAATTTATTTGAGTTTATTGATGAGGTGACAGAAAAGGTTGCTAAGGGTAATGATGTTGTTGAGAGTACATGGAATTTCACATTTGACACATTGACACACACCAAACCTGCCATCACATTTATGAACTGAAGGAATGAAAGGGTCAGTAGCAATATGGATATGAAATTGGCTGAGTGATGGAAACAGAGAGTAGTGGATGTTTTGTGTGCAGAGGAAGGTTTATTTTGAGTTCCCCATGAATTGGTGTTTGAACCCCTGTTTTTCCTGATGTGAATTACCAAAACCTGGCGTGCAGGGTACAATTTCAAACTTGTAGACAATACAGAGCTTAGAAATATAGTAAACTGTGAGGTGGATAACATAGTTTCAAAAGGACACAGGCAGATTGGTGGAATGGGTGAACAAGTGCCAGGTAAAATTGAATGTAGAAAAATGTGAAGCTATTCTTGATGGAAAGAGTACAGAGAGATTTCTTTTAAGTGGGTACAATTCTAAAGGGATTGCAGAAGCAAAGGGGCCTGGACATTAATCTACATAAAGTCATGAAGGTAGGAGGAAGGTTGAAAGCATGATTCATACATAACGCAGGGTGGATAGTGCCTTGTGAGAGAGACTGGAACCAGGGGACATAGCTTAAAAATAAGAATGTCTCATAAAGACAGAAATAAAGATTTTTTTTGTCTCAGAAGGACCTGGTTCTGTGGAACACTGATCCCTAGAGAGTGTGATGGAGGTGAGATCATTCAATATATTTAAGGTAGAGGTAGAGACATTTTCACTTGACAATGGAGTCAGAAATTACCAGGGTAAGCCAGAAAATGGTGTTGAAACCACAATCAGAACAGTCCTGATTTCATTGAGTATTACTCTTACATATATGTAATAAAAGAATTGGCACTAAATTAAACCAAGAGCTGCGGATTCTGAAAATCCGAAACATAAACTGAAATTGCTGGAGAAACTCAGCAGGTCTGACAGCATCTGTGGCAACAAAGCAGTTAACCCTTCAGGTCCAGAGACCCTTCTTCAGAACGGGCAAATTACCCGCAGGCTGTATCAGAGGTGTTCTGTCATTTGGAAGAGTTCTCGCTGGGTTTTTTTTAAATTCAAGTTTAATTAAATAGTTTGGCTAGTGGGTGGTGAGTTCAATCAGATTGTTTTGACGTTATTTTAAAGCAAGTAAAGCGAACTGAAAACTGTCAGGCACAAGAAGTGGCATGTTTCCAACTGTTCTCCAGAGTGGGAGTTAAACCTTATGGTTTTAATTGCAGTTACAGGGGATGTTGATGGGAGCGAGCTGTTCGGTTTATCGCTACTGGTGTCATATTGCATCTGAAATGAACATGTGGGCTGATTTTTTTTCTCTCTGTTGTGTGTGATAATGAGAATCCGTCTTCTGCCGCCGTCACATTCACGTAAACTTAGGTAAAAGCGATAGGGTAGCCTAGTAACTTGATTGTTATCCACGGCTCCTAATCCCAGCATAAATTACAGACAGCCGAGTATAAAAGCCGAATTTCAATCATGCTCCCCAATTCTCGTCAGTGACTGCAAGTTGCTAACACGCCGAGACAGAAAGAAAGATGTCTCCTGGCTTCAAGGTTCCGCTACACATCGTACTGCTGTCGATGGTGATCCTCCAGGGACAAGGCAGATACATTGAGGTAGGACACAACCATTAGTCAGTGTCTGCCAGACGGGATTCCTCTGACCATCCATGTGTTCATCCAAACACCCGTCTGTCTCTTTTGGTCTTTTATTTTTGTGACAAGAATTTGCTTTCACGATATTTCCTCGTCCTTCATTCAGTGTTGAAATAAATCTTTATCTGTTCGATTGACAACCATCGCGCACATGTGTTAATATAAGCAACCCTATTCTCAGTCTGCACTCTGATATCTGCGTCTGTATTGCCTTCACGTTTCTACTTTGGAAAATGTGCGGACCATCTGCCTACTTAAAGCTGAGAAACTTTAGATAAAGCGCTTTACTTGTTTATTTTTTGTTTAAACTTGCTCCTTGAGTTTGTAGTGGAGACTTGTCTTATCAATTCAGACTAGCAGCGTGCAGAAGCATCCTTTATACGGGGGATTTTGTAAAAAGCCACTCTGTAACCTGTATCAAACACACCGGTCTGGTTTTGAAATGTAGCGGATATATTGTGTTCAGATTTAATTATCAGAAGCAATAGGGTAATGCCTCATCTGCTGGGAGATCTGATTCATTACATCGAAAACTTTTTTTGAAAAAAATTCTAGTTTAATACATTTCCACGAAAATTTGCAGTTTTTTCTTGCTTTCCGCGTTTAAATTTCAGAAACATGTGGGACTATATTTCACAGATGTGCACTTAACATTGTTTCCAATTTTTTTAAAAGAAAAATGAAATAATCGAGGACACTCTAGGTCTCCTGAACTCGGAGTTGAAGCGAGAACTTTCTGAAGGGTACGTCTACAGCCGAAGTCTGAGTGAGTATTGTGGGCTGGGTGAGTCAGAGGGTCTTTGTTGTTTACAGTTATATTGGGTGCGGACCTCATGTGCAGGCTCAGACGGTTACACGGGTCAAGAAACGAGCAGGGCTTTGGCAACTGCAGACGACAGAGCGAACCTCACAACCTTATTGCTGCTTGGCTCCAGGTGTGAGCCGTGTACACTATTAACCAAAACACCTAATCTGCACATTTTAAAAAAAAATCCAATTCCTTGACACATGGCTGTTCCATGTCTTGCCTTGCACAGTCGACTATTGCTTTCTAGTACCCCTGCTCGGACTTGTGTCCCAAACCACGTGTAAGACGTCTTTATCTTACTTTTCCATTTTAAATCACAGCGCGAAATCCCATCACTCTGCTTCTGACCGAGCCAGATGTGGGAATGGATAGGCTTTGCATCTTGCCAGACCTCACTCTGAACTGGAAACCAACTACATATGCGGGATATCTAAAAAAAAATCAAGATAAAAAAAAAGGATAAAAATAGTCTGAATTCTAATTTAGACAAGAATGTGCCTGGGACAGGATAAAAATACTCACAGCTCAGAGTGATGTGTGCAGGATGAACCTGTCAGGTTTGATGTGGTTTTAGAGATGCCTGCTGTATTCCTGCATGAGGTTATAGCACAATGGAAGTAGCCACAGCAGGTCAGCTGACAGAACATTCCAAGTACCATATTAACTTAGTTAGTTTGGGGTGAAGGTATCTAATTTTTGGGGGGGTGGGAGTGCTGGTAGGAGGTGGAGACACAAAAATATCCTTTGGCAATTAAATGTAAACTTTAATAATAATTTCATAGAATCTTGATTATTCCACTATTTCTTAATGTCAGGGAGTGCCATATCCTGTTCAGGGAGTACCATATTTTTATTTAAATAGGTAAATAGGACTGATTATACACTTGCTCAAAAATTAATTTGGACGAGTTATTGAGACTCAGACTATTCGGGCAATGGCTGAATTAACAGCCCTTGGTACCATGTGTAACTATTTTAACTGCTTCTGCTAATTTGGCTCTCCTCCAAATAAGGAGTGCAGTATCTCATCCAGTCCCATGTCCAATTGTGCTCTAGTTGTGAATGTTACATATGACTTTGATTTTTTTGAGAAGATTGATGGTGAACTCCAATCTTTAACAGATGTCTTTTAAGACCATAGCTGTAAAATGTATAACCCAGTCGCAATATTTTTAAAACATTGTTATAATGTAATCTATATGGTGAAAAGACAGGATATTCACCAAGTCTCAATTGTTGTTAAATTTTCTGTTATAATCAACAAATTGTTAGAATGTTTAACAAATGTTGCATTGCTTTCACTTTCGAAGATTATAGTGAAATTGTTATGAAATATTTAGTTTGGAAGCTGCACAATAACTGGAACTTAGTAAATGTAATGGTAGCCTTCACTTTGAACATCAGATGACTTATGATTATTTTCTTGCAATCCTTTTGCGACAGAATGCATTGACATGTTGAGTGTTGATGGACGGTTCACATTCAGTGCAGATCGACCAGAACTGCATTGTGCTACCTTCTTCATTGGCAGTCCAGATGAGATTATCTCCCTTGAATATAATAATGTCAATATAGACTGTCAAGGTGGAGATTTCCTCAAGGTATGTGTAAACAAGCTAGCCTTTTTTTAAAAAAGATCAATTTTTAATTAATAGAACTGTCTTTATTTTACATTTGATGCTTCCAGTCTTTGCAATTCTATGTTATCTTTGATGTTCTTGGTCTTCCTAGCTCCTCTAATTTAAACAGATTCCTCACAATTCCTTCAATGTTCAAGTTGCTTTCAAGACACTCAGTTTCGTGAATCATGTAATAATTTATTTCCCCCCCTCCATATATTTTTATAAAACCCCAGCTCCATGCAAGATCAGAATAATGCTTACCCTGGGGGAGAAAAAATCCATGTAATAATTCATGCTGAACTAAATATAAGAAAAGGTGATTCTTCTCGTGTTGAACTGCATTGTTGCCTCCAGAATCCACTTTTTTTTCCCTTTTGCATTCTTTCCTATCATTTTGTCAATAATATCGCACTCACTGTACCTCTGATGTTCCTTTCTAGATTATTAAAGTCTCTTGAGTTAAATTTTAACCTAATTTATTTTTTGTGTGGCAAGTGGATATTTTGGGTCAGAGGCCCATTTCAAACTCCCCTTGCTTATTGTCTAACCAGCATGGTATAAAACGAGTGTCCATTGCAAAGATGCCTGCTTTAGTCCAGTATCAGATAACAAGTACTCCCATTCTTTTCCAGAAGAAAACAATGTGGAACTCATCTCCCTCAGTCTTTCCTTCCTCTTATAACCAGCCAGCTCATAAAATCTGATTGCTACTTCCTGACATATTCCATATTGTGCTCTATTTGTTACTAATAGCACTGAGTGGCATCCAGCTTCAGTTCATCAGTTCCTGATGTGTTCCTAGTTCCAAGATCAACAGGCTGGTTTATTTCTCAGTTAACTTTAGCTCCTCATTATTTGTTCTACTCAAACCAAATATTGTGTAACTCTTCATTCTACTTCCAAGATTTTTTTGTGTTTCAAGAAAGGATAATTTATTTCACTATTTACAGAAGGAGTAGGGGCATAGAGAAAAAAAGACATGGCCGAAAATTGGATGAAGCAGCTCTGTATTGCTGCCAGACTCTGTTTCACACTGACAGCTCTGGGAAGAAGTTGGCAGTAGATGGAATCAGAAACATATGCTCAAGAAGAAAGAGAGCAAGTGGGCTAGTATCAGTTATTTGTAAAGTGAGAGACAGTGACTTAAAAAATAATTGGTAAAGTCAGGGAGAGAAGTAGTGGTGATATTAGTGAAAAATTGAGAGAACTAGAGACAAGCTGGGAAGGAAGCATGATGAAAACAATTTAGTATGATGGAGAAGTTCAGATTGTTTGGGATGTAGAATTGCTGGTAACGCCAAGATTTGTTGCCCATCCTTTGTTATTCTTGAGAAGGTGATAAGCCACCTTTTTGAATTTTTTCATTTTCTGTGATGAACACCAAAGTGTTTTTACAAAATCTGTTAGGGAAGAACTTTCAGGAGGTGAAAGAGTAGTGATAGTTCTGAGTCAGGATGGCATACCACTTCGAGGTATTGGTTTTCCCATGCATTAACTGGCCTTGGCATTTGAAGTGCAGAGGTCACACTTTTATAGAGTGCTGCTGGATTGTAACAAGAGGAGAGCATCAAAGAAGAAGTACAATAATTAGAAACAAAGTGATTATTGAGAGATCGAAAGAAGAATTAGTAGTAGATGGATGGAGCAATAGTCATTCATTATTTCTATAATAAACAAAAGAAATGGAAAGAAATAAAGGGGATTGGGCTTGAAACATGAAAATATGTGTGGTTATCCAAGACAGCATGAAAAAGGTTTGTGGTGTAATTATGACAGTTTTGTCCGAGAACAATGAAATAGTCCCAGCGTAAAAATAAATCCTCATGACTTGCAGTGCATTAATCTCATTTTGTTTACAATACCAATTTTATTAGTGCTGCCAGTTATTAGTGCTGCCACCTTTCTAGGAAAATTCTGAACTGATCAATATTTTGTTGAAAAAGATTAAAATAATACTGTCCGATCTTTCACTTTCAGGTGCTGATTTGACTGGGTGCATATTTCCTGAATTTCTGCTTTATTGCAGATTTTTTTTTATTTTTAACTGGCTTTTGTTCAGTTTTCTTCTTGAAGTTCCCACACATTGTAACACGATACGCTCACATTCCACTTCAGAACAAATGCATTGGCTGTGAAACTCTTTGTGATGTTTCCAGGCAGTGAAAGGCATCACATATGTCTATGTACAAATAACTTGTTTGGGTACAAAAGCAAAATACTGCAAATGCTTCTAATTTGAAATTTTAAAACAAAACTGCTGTAAACGCTCATTACGTCAAGCTGTACCTATGGACAAAGAGAAACAGAGTTAACAGACTGAATTTTAACAGCCCTTTGGAGAACAGCTGGGAGGCAGCGGGTTGGTGCACATAAAGTGGTGCAGGAAGATGGATGTTGGCCTGCCCATCATATTCCTACCTCCTTGCCGTATTTGCAGCAGCGGAGAAGGTGGCAGACTTTAGGTTGTGACGGTAGGAATTTGGGGAGGGAAAGAAGGTTGCTGATTGGCCATCCTTAATAGAACAACTGCCATGGACATCATACAGCTCCCTGGGTCCTGTAAGCCACCAAAATGGGATTGGCCCTGCTTTCACATGTCCCTGTAAAACCCTACTGTAATGTCTAAATCCATTCCCTGGATTTGTGGGGGGGGATAGCCTTCTATCAGGACTGATGTAGGATTGATAAAGAGTCATCATTCTGAAACAGTAACTCAGATTCTCTCTCCACAGTTACTGCAGACCCATCACCATTTTCTGTTTTTAATTTCTTCTATTGCCCTAAATAAGTTGCATTGATGCACAGGTCTTTGATGGCTGGATATTGAAGGGGGAAAAGTTTCCAAGTGCCATCGATCACCCTCTCCCCACCTCGGAGCGTTACATTGATTTCTGTGATAATAACAACATCAGGACAATAATCCGATCCTCTCAAAATGTGGCAATGCTCTTCTTCAGAATTCACATGCCTGGAAATGGATTTTCTTTAACAATAAAGAAACTAATCAATCCATTCCGTAAGTATTTATTTTTAGGCATATTTCTGCATGTTATTTGAAAGAATAAATTGTCATGATGTGTTTTAGGAGTTAATTCTTTGCTCTCTGAATGTTATAATCCAAATTTGTCACTGTCATCTCCTGAACCCATCTATTCTGGGTTACAGTTCCTGTACCACTAGCAGCCTTCAGTTAAGAGATTACTTGCTATATGTAGTCTTAGACTCTGTGTGTGCATGCAGTGTCGCCTGGTACCAATGTACATGATTTTCCCATTATGGTCACTGGGTATTTTGAAGTGCAAACTCTGGTTGATTTACCTTTCATTTACCATCCAACGTCATAATGCTGAGGCCCATTATAATATGGCAGTGCTATTCAAGCCAACAAACTCAACACAGATTTGTGACTGCCCTCAATTTTGTTAACTCAGTAGTGGTGCCAAAGGGATAATAATTGGATCATCACTGTTATGTAACCATCTAATTTTTCTTTCCATTGAAATCATATATTTTACCCATTTTACACCTTTTGCACATTTTATTGAACTTCAAAGTTCACCCCAACCATACAAATCCTTAAGAACATAAAAGAAAATCTAAATCCCATGTTAGTTTAAACTATGGTACTCTATTATTGATCTGTGTACCAAAACATTCTCCCTCCAGCATTGTCATTGTGTAGCTGTTCTACCCACAGGATGCACTGGGGAAACTTACTAAGGCCTCTTTAATCTAAGCCCTTACAACTTGGTGATACTGTCACTAGGCAGTAATTTAGTAACCCAGACTAATTTATTGGGAACGAAGGTTCAAATCTCAACATATCAGCTGATGGAATTTAAGTTAATCTGAAATTGAAAGCTAGTCTCACTAATGGTGGCTATGAAACTATCATTAATTGCCATAAAAGCCCACCAGGCTCACTAATGTCCTTTAGGAAAGAAAATTTGCCACCCTACCTGTACTGGCCTTGTGTGTCTCCAAATCAACAGCAATGTGGTTGAATCTTGACAGCCCTCTGAAATCACACAGGAAGCCATCTCATTCAAGGCCAGTTGGGATCAGCAACAACCTCTGGTGTTGATAACAACATGCTCATCCCATGAAAGACTTTTTTTTTAAAATTACTTAACTAAAAGACAAATATAGTGGTCCTAGTGTTGATTGTAGTGACGCTGGGTAGGTGAGCCACAGTCAATAACTAGCTAATAGGAGCTTTTAAAACTAGACATTCTGAATTCACTAGGCTATGGCAATAAACGTGACTATTATATGCATTAGTATAGCTCAAAGAATCATTTTCTAGTGTGCCATTTATTAATTATAAAACCTTTGATGTAGCATTTTACTGAGTCACTAAATTATTTTTTCTGTTAAAGACAATGCAGGAAATGTTAATCTGATCCTAAAAAAGGTACAGTGTTTATATTTTACTGAAAAAGTTCCGTTTATTTATTATTACAGAATTAACACAATACAAAAATCTATCCAAGGAGAAAGGCTTGGAAGTAATTGTGTTGTGCCTGCTCGTCAGGTAAAACAGATAATTCAGCAAAAGGAAAAGCTATGCATGCCCAGAGCCATGCCTAGTTCACCGGAACATCCCGCAGAACATCCCAATCCCCAATCATTGTAGTTCTGAAGATTTCTGCCAGTGAGAATGGTAGCCCAAAACTGTTGTCTCCCATCAAGCACCCTGCCCACAAAAGGGTGACTAGCAGCAACTTGTCTCATTATCCAGAAGAACCAACTTCCTCAGGCTTCTTGCAACACTGGAATTTGGGGCTTGATTTTGCCCTACCACCAATATCCAAATGGGACAAATACAGAGACAGGTGGACACAAACCATCATGTATTTCATGGCATGCCAGTTTGCTGCACCATCTAACACTATTTTTGGGCTATTTTTCCCAAGGTAGGATTAAGGTCAGCAATGGCAGATAGCCAATGAAGGTGACAAAATGACCACTTGAGGCCATTCAATTGATTACAGGCTAAGTTGAATTTTCAAGTTGGCTTCAAGGCCCCAAACTCATTACAAACTAAGCTGGCTGCCTCTAGAAGATGAGCAAACTCACCAAGCTAAGACCCTCCCCACATGCTTGGTCATTGCTGCAGCCACAGGCCAGGCTATGGCGAGTTCTCCAAAGTGGAGCCACTCGCTTGCTCCCTCGCTCTTGCTCTGTCTCTTGCTGTGTTAGCTGAGCTGCAGCTTCATCTGCTTGCAATTGTGGAACCTCCTGTTGATCTTCAGCTTCCAGAATCTGTCAGAGCCCACCCACTGGCCACTAATTGGCTAATTAAGGAAAAATCCCTGCCAGGTGACCTTTCCCCTCACAGCGTTGGGTAGTGACCCTTACCTGACCCCAACTTCAATTTTCCTGACCCAAATTTCTGCCCATTGAATCTGGACCTTAAAATACCCAGCAGGTTTAATTTCAATCTCAATACCAGTTCATATTTGTGAATTAATCATCAATTATGTTGACCTGAATGTCTCGTGAAAACTAAACATTCATTTGAAACAATATGCTTTAAGCAAAAGATTATGAGGAATGTTCCATTACATTCTGTAAGATAAACAAGCTTTTCATGCAGCAACTTGTAGTTAGCACCACAAGTGTTCAGTATAGCTTCATGCATGATGTCTTTTGAACATTGCACAGCCATTAATCAGTTCATAGCTCGAGCTGTGCAAATGCATTATGAAAATTGTAAATTACCCCCTCAGATAAAGCCAATACAACACACTGAATGCTGTTAGAATTCATTTCTCTAGAAACATGTTCCAACACATGATACACAGAGCTCAAAAATTGAAATAAAGTAATTTATCTTTTTAGCATTGTAAACTGCATTAACTGTATGAGCACCTTATTTAATCGTTAAATACAGTTGTTTGAGATAACTTACTCAGTGCATGGATTAGAAAGTGATTATGTGAGAATAGACAGTAATTCACATTCCTGATGAAGAGCTCTTGCCCAAAATGTTGATTCTCCTGCTCCTTGGATGCTGCCTGACCTGCTGTGCTTTTTCACCACCACACTCTTGACCGTAACTCACATCCACCATATGGTAGAAATTCAAAACCCAATATTTAAATGATCAATCTTATTGATTATTATGGTGCAGTGATAGTGTCTTCACCTATGAGCCAGGAGAACGTGGGTTCAGAACCCAGCTGTTGTGTCGTAACATGACTGAACCAGTTGATTAAAAATATTTTCAACTACCAGTCTATTTTGTAAAACTACAGCCAAAAATTAATCTGCAAAGGATAGCTACAAGTGATGCTAACACTGTAGTTCTAGATATCAGTTGTGATGGAATATTACCACAAAAAGGACATTCAGAATACCCACATCTGACTGAGCATTACATTTAATGGCTTATTCAACTCACCTTAGTTGAATTGTTACTGGGAATAATGAACTTCATGTTTCTTGAGAATGCTTTAGCTCACATTTTACTCCCACATGAAAGTTGGATAAAAATTGAATCACCAAATTGATGTATTCCTGATTTGGGCCAATTATGAAACCATTAACTCCCTTTTGGTACGTTGCCCAGAGAGCCTGGCTGTCATGAGCCTCAAATCCGTTATTTTTTTCGAAGTAATTTTGGAATCTCCCTTTTGACCTATATAAGTATTTTGAATTTTTAAAATGCATCGTCTTTTTCTACTCTTGTGGCAATGCATGCCTCTAGCAGCAACCAGGCATCCTTGGCACCCAGAATTGCCATGGGCACTTGAGGAAAAATGTAACAGACATGAGTTTTCATCGCTCACAGATCTTTTATAAGAGCTCATCAGAAAATGGATTGACAGAATTGTGGGATATAAATGAATTAATGTTATTTCTGCAAGTATAAATTCTGATACAGAACAGGAATGAGAAAATACATATTCAGCAAAAAGAAAGGATATGTTAGCATGAGACGTGAATACAGAACAATGGTGGATATATGGGCAAACAGGAAAGCATTTGTTTCACCCTACTCGGAGACACAGGAACAAACCCTAATCAAAGAGGTCAAAGTGGCCTCTGGATGGAAATAGATGCTGATAGAGGAAAAGATATGCCTAATCAATAACCTACAGTAGACTGACGTCAAACACCCTTATGGGACTCAGAGATAAGAGTTTGTCACGGACAAAACAGGATAAACAGAAGTTGTGGGATAAGTCTTATTCTCACAGAATGTACTGCACATATGTCTCCAATTGGGAAATGGGAAGGAGATGGTGATCCATGATCCATTTTTCAGTCCTGTCCACCTGATCTTTAAGGTGACATTCAGAACTCTGCTTCATTATGTGAAGAAAATAGACTGATGAAAATAAGTAAAATTACAACAAGGGTGACTATAAATTGCAAAGTAAAATAACACTAGATAGGTTATTGGCATTCAAAGCACAACTCCACTGCTGACCTTTAAAAGCCCAAGAGTTTGTATTTGTGTAGTCATTCTGTCTCTCAAATATTGTTTGTTCTTCCACAAAGCTTGCAATGTAATTTCCCAAACTCCTGATGGAAGATTCACAATGGTCATTCCTCACCAGAAGAGAAACTGCAGCTTTTCCATCATTTACCCAACAGAAATCATGATCTCTGAGTTGACCCTGGGACACTTCAATGATCTGCAGGTAATTATGATTCACAAAGGGTTGATTAATTAATTTATTTATTTATTTATTAATTAATTAAGGTTGTGTTCAAATACTATGTAATTTATTACATGATTGTGGAAAGAAATTATACATGTGCCTAAAATATTATTTGAAAACATCCCACTGGATCCTGCAGCTTCTGAGGAATCTTATAGTTTGTAGAAATTTGGATATTTTAGAGACGGGAGCAGTAGTTGATAAAACGGCTCACAAACTTCCCAGGGACTGACAAAAAAAATAGAATATGAAGATACTTTCTTTGGAACAGATTAACATGAGCTAGAAATCTTAGATTTAGGTTATCTGTGTCCTGGCCCAAAAGCGTGTGGGCCTAAACTACAAATTATCTGTTTTTTACACTAAGTGCTGTAAAGTTGCCAGTCTCACTCTAAAGGTTACAAAGTTGATTGATGCTCTCATTTTCATTAACTTCTGTCCCTGCTGAAAACACTATTCCTTAGCTATCAGTTCCACCCCTCTCCCTGGTAACTTCTAAAGCTGAACTATAGCCATCCTAACCTGGACCTAGCATATTTAACTTGGAGATGAATTACTGATCAGTATGCACTGTCACTAACCTCCGTCTGTTTTAACTTTGGTAACAATGTCTGACCCACCTTGCCTCAGCTCAACTGTTGCTGAAACTGTCATGCATTGCGAAAGGTAAAGTCGCCATTGTAGTTCCAGACTGCTCTCCCATTAGGGAGAGATGACTGGTGATGGTTTAACCTGAGAGTTGCCATACCTCAGGCACAGGGAGAAGTTGAGAAGGAGAATCCCTCATGATAACCTCAATCAGTGAAGGAAATGAATGCATGCTGTTGGCCTCACTCTGCATCACAAATCAGCTGTGCTTCTTGGTCTTTCATATACCTGAACTCCAATGTATTCAGCTTTAAGTAACCTTTTCAGGGTTTTATCCCAAACCTTCTGGAATTAACGCTAACTCTTCACTATAACCTACCTCATTATATATCCTTTCCTTCTCAGGAGCACTGTTGCACAACCATCCTGTTCAAAGGATTTCATAAGATTGCCCCACTTAAAATCAGAAGTGAACCTTAAAAGTCTCTCTCAGCTCTGGGCATTTCCTTCAACTTAACCAAAAAACAACATAACAAACCTTTGAGGCTGCACTATTTACCATGCTGGGTCACTAGACACTATAAAATAAATAGAGAGCCATCACTGGTGCTCAAACCCATCAAGTCTGAAGCCAGGACTCAAGATTTTTTTTAAATAAATCACCATGACCACAGAAAAGCTGATGAATTAATTATTAATAAATTAATGAATTCACTATTAATTTCAGACATGCAGAAAACCCATGGTTACTAACACAAAATACTCACAGCAAATAACATTAAAATTATACATATCAATCCCACTGTGTATTGAAGAATTTTGCTGTGTTAAAAGTACAAGTTGTTAATGATAGCTTTGTGGAAATGAAAAGTGGAAATGAGAAATGAAAATGCGACATGAGCAGAAGGTCTCCTGTGAGGTTTAAGGGTTTATGGTGGGATGGGAATCAGATTTCAGAGTCTGGCTGACTATAATTGACCCAAAGTGATTGTTGCCAATAACTGTTGAGAAAAAGTGCAAATGGTTCCCTTTCTCAATTTGATGAGCACGACATTCACACCCACGTGAAAAAAAAGCCTACTGAAGAAGATGTAGAAAATTTGCCTGTATGAATACATAAGGTTTATCACAACCTTCTCAAAATAATTGTTGATAGCATATACACTGAAATAAGCCCATGTCATAAATCTGTAATGAATTAATTTTGTACAAATGTAACCAATCCAGCAGTTGAATATATCTTGCTGCCTGATTTCACTACTTATGACTGTATTAATTGCAATCAATAATGCAATTTTTATTAGATGGCAATATACTGTTAATTTCCACATGGTGATTCAGCTGTTTGTCATTGTATGGATAGTTACTGAAAATAACAGGGTGCTGTTCTCTGACCAGTGAAAGTGGATTTCTGCTTGAGAGAATTTACGGGCATTTGTGGAACTCTGTGGACAAGCATCCAATTGCTTGCTCACTGTTAACGAAGCCACTTTAACTTTCATCTTTGAATTATACAGAAAAGCTGGCGAGAAGCCAAGGCAGTGTGACACAACACCCTGGAGGTGGGCTTGCACCATTTTGATAAATTGAATTCACGTAACTTGCCATCTGAATAATACTTTACAATTTGTGTTGATGCAGAGTTAAAGACTGCTTCATATTTATGTAAGCTGCATAGTATAACTGTAATAGCAAAGATAGCAGTTTTCATACAGATAGAACCTTCACCTTACTACTGTCCCTATTCCCATGGCAGCCTATCTGTTAATGTTAGGAAAATTGAACAGGAACCTCATGCGGAAATATCACACATCCCCTGATAGTGATAACGTCTGAAACATACTTCAAAGTTGTACCCTGTAGAATATAATGAGAAGTTTGATTTACGTAATTCGACATCAATCACACCCGAAGAGACAGACAGTGTATACCGTTAGAACATACACAGATGGATTAATTTTGTCAATGTAAACATTAACCAACATTATTACAAATATGAAAATAGAGGAATGAAGAGGAATTGTGATCTGCTTTGGATGGCTTTGCTGTTAATGGCTAGGAGAAAGTGAGGACTGCAGATGCTGGATATCAGAGTTGAGAGTGTGGTGCTGGAAAAGCACAACAGGTCAGGCAGCATCTGAGGAGCAGGAGAATCGATGCCTTGGATGGAGGTGAGGGAGGAAGTGCAAAATCTGCACCAACACCACTCTCCTCACCTCTGTCCAAGGCCCCAAAGGATCTTTCCACATCCAACAGAAATTTACCTGCACTTCCACCAGTGTCATCTACTGTATCCGTTGCACCTGATATGGCCTCCTCTACATCGGGGAGACTGGACACCAACTTGTGGATTGTTTCAGAGAACACCTCTCAGACAAATATACTAAACAATCCCACTGCCCTGTGGCTGAACACTTCATTGTCCCCGACCACTCGCCAAGGACATGCAGGTTCTGGGCCTCCACCATTGACAAATCCTAACCACCCGACACCTGGAGGAAGAATGCCTCATATTCCATCTTGGGACCCTGCAACCACATGGGGTTAATGTGGATTTCACCAGTTTCCTTAGTTCCCCTCCCCCCCACATTATCCCAGTCTCAAACCTCAAACTCGGCACCACTCTCTTGACCTGTCCATCGCCTTTCCCATCTTTCCACTCCACCCTCTTCTCCAACCTATCACCTTCTCCCTCACCTTCATCTTCTAATGGCAATCTCAGCTACCTTCCCCCCCAGCCCTACCCATGTCCCATTTATGTCTGGAGCCCTCGGCCCATAAGTCTTATTCTTGATGAAGGGTTTATGCCCGAAACGTCAATTCTGCTGCTGCTTGATGCTACCTGACTGGCTGTGCTTTTCCAGCACCACACTCTCGACTGTTACTGGTTAGAGAGGGGGCCAGCTTGTTTCACTGGGAAAGAAAGTGCAAGTTACTCTCACCTGGAAACAATGACCAGAGCAATTGTGTTGACAATAGTAGACAATAAACAATAGGTGCAGGAGTAGGCCATTCAGCCCTTCGAGCCTGCACTGCCATTCAATATGATCATGGCTGATCATTCCTAATCAGTATCCTGTTCCTGCCTTATCTCCATAACCCTTGATTCCACTATCTTTGAGAGCTCTATCCAACTCTTTCTTAAATGAATCCAGAGACTGGGCCTCCACTGCCC
>NC_057711.1:32870475-32910011 GCF_004010195.1 Chiloscyllium plagiosum | reverse complement strand
TTATTGCTGATACCATCTTCTATATCATTAACATATATTGTAAAAAGCTGCGGTCCCAGCACGGATCCCTGCGGTACCCCACTGGTCACTGCCTGCCATTCCGAAATGGAGCCATTTATCACTACCCTTTGTTTCCTATCAGTCAACCAATTTTCAATCCAATCTAGTACTTTACCCCCAATACCATGCGCCCTAATTTTACTCACTAACTTCCTGTGTGGGACTTTATCAAAAGCTTTCTGAAAGTCCAGGTACACTACATCTACTGGATCTCCCTCATCCATCTTCATCCTCGTCCATCTACATACTGGGGAAGTATTAGAATTGACAGGTTCTATAAAATGTTGTATGTTAATCTAAGGATTTAATTCAACAATTGAATGAAGTTGGAGGATTAGAGAATAACTAATTAACATTTCTGCTAAGATACTAAACCTATGTCTTGCTTGTTGCCATGGAGATGGGTATGAAAAACTGAGTCCATAGGAGGCCATTATAAGGTGCAGGTTTTCCCGAATGGATCCCTGAATCTCACAGTGACGGTGAATGTCCAAGAATCTGAAAGAGAGAGACAGACAGGCAGACAGACAAAGAGATAGAAGCAGCAAGTCTTCTCATCCACCACACAAAACGCAAGTTGGAGATCACACTCAAATTGAAGAGACCAAAATTATGAGAGTTTAAGCAAACCTGGAAAGTTCAGTTTCCACTGGATCGAGAGAGAAATCTTCAGGATAACATACACAGTGAAAATCAGGTTGGAGGTTAGAAGTTAACAAGCTTAGAAAGAAAAAAGGAGCTAATAGTCATTTCAAACTGTTCTTGGAGAATGATGTTAAGTCACTTGAGGACCAACGAATAGTAGAATTATGGTAAGGAAATTTCAGTCATTTTAATTGTTGAACAGGCAATTCTTTCTGAAATATAGAGTTTAAGTTGTCTACAGAAATTAATCAGTATCACTTTTAGTTTTGGTGTTGTGTAAAAGTCTTGAAACTTGAAATCTTGTTGACTGGTCATTTCAGTCAGTAGCCTTTGAATTTATTTTTATAAGTTACAGGTCTCTACGGAGATCGTAACATCATAAAACCTCTGGTCAGAACTTACCATTTCATTTAAGCAAACTGACAGGTCCAACATCTTTACATTCTCTCAAATGCGGAACTTAGCAGATGATTATGATCTGTTTTGTGATATGCCCTCTGTGGAGTACCGTATGTAAATGAGCTGCATGGATTTCTTTGTATCTTGTCCATTAGCTACCCATTAAAAGCTGTGGTGGAGCAACTGATTTTGTGCAACTTTTGGGAGGGAATAGACTGGACCCGAGCCGGATGTACCCAGTGGCTGACATTTGCTACTCATTCAGTGGACCAGGTGAGAGATTGATTCCATGAATCAAAGTTCTACAAACATGATAAAATTTATTTAAAAAGTCTTTCCATGTTTGGAAGGACATGATATATATGTATGTTTATTTTTAATTTATGATAGTTGTTAATGATTAAGTTAATAAATAATGATTAAGTGTTGATTGCATGTGATGTTTATTAGGATTTGAGGGCTATCATGAAAGGACAGTTTGATATTACCCTGATTTTTCCATCAGAATTTTACTTCCTTTTAATTTATGCTTTCCCAATGAATCAGGGATCTTAGGAGGTTTTTTTTTGGATTTAGTGACTGAGTATTAATTTTGTTTGATTGCATAAAATATGAGCTCCTGATCATTTTTCTACAAACCTTGTCTCCAGGCTTGTTGCCCATTAATTCCTATCGGATGAGTTTGGGGAAATGTCTGGTAGTTCACAGAGATGTTTGAAGTTGGTGATACACCAACAAGGACTGGTGCTACTCAAGGCAAAGCCCTTGATTCTCAATGCTGGGAATTTGGTCAGATTGTCTCTCAATCATAGGTTCCTGAGTAACCATCACCTTGGACCGAAGCATGTGTGAGAGAGAAGCAAAGCAGTAGGGGACGAGTTGTTCACACAGGGAGGAGGAGATAGTGGGAGTGAGAGACCTCTTAAAAGTCTATTCACCAATGGTCTTACAGGAAAATTTCTTATACCTTAACTGAACCCAGAGGCAGTGTGTGCATTGACACTATTTAACCAAAAGGTGTGCACGTGAATATCTACCAGCCTATGTAGGCAGATCTGCAGCCTTGGAGTAGGGCAAAGATGGTGACTATGAAAGTAACCATTACCCTGAATTTCTTTGTCAGGATTTTACCAGGCTCGGGCAGGCAACATCTGTAATAGCTCCCATTTCAACTTTATTTTATCTGTTCATAGGACGTGAGCGTCGCCGCCTATGTCAGCATTTGTTTCCCATCCTTAATTGCCCTTGGTGATGAGCTCCTTGAATGACTGTAGTCTTTGGGATGTAGGGACACTCGCAATGCCATTAGGGAGTGAGGTCTATGGTTTTGACCCAATGAAACTGAAGGAATGGCAATACTTTCTCATTCAGAATGATGTCACTTGAAGGACAACTTGAGGTTGCGGTGTTCACATGCGCCTAGTGCTCTTTTCTTCTGGGTGGTAGGGTTGTGGTTTCACAATGTGCTGTCCAAGGAGTCTTGGTGAATTATTAATGTGCAGCAGACTAACTTCATCTTTAAGAGACACCAGCTTTAAGTGTTGACAACCCTGAATCAAACTTGGTCCCTTGCTGAGACATGGAGGCAACATATTTAGTCTTTGGCTGTTGTCCACAGTCACTAATAGCTGGCAGGCAGCAAGTGGATTGACTGCTATGTCACAATGAAATTGAGGGGTTGATCATGCATCCTAATCCCTGTCCTTGTTTTGGGCACAATCCAGCTATTCCTCCTATGATTCAGTCACATATTTTTATGTGCTTAGAGGTAATTGTTGCAATCATATTCACAGCAGCTGCCTTTTATTCCTTTGAGGACTAGTTTGTTTGAAAGTTTTTTTTAAAACTTACAAATTTTTATTTCAGCACAAATTAAGATTGGGTGTGACAACACCGTTGTGCGTGTTGTGTCCAGCGGCAAGTACATAAATCGTCTTACGTTTGAGTACCGTCAGCTGGGGCAGCATGAGTTGGACAAACAGAATGAAAACGGAGTTGAGGATTTCTGCTACGCTGCAGACTGAGTAGATTTCTCGGCACAGATACCACCTATTCTCTGAGTAAAGGAGTAAAGCTGTAGCATTGTTGTAATTCTGTCAAAAGTATGAGATCTGTAGTGGTCGTCTTTTACTACCTTGTTAATTCATTTACTAGAACATTGCCAGGTAGCTGCTGCTTTATCATCCTGATTAATGAACAAACTCTACAGTGGGTTCTTGCTGCTTTGCCAGTCAATAAGTCAGCAAATGTTTAAATTAGATCAGCAGCCAGAATGGTCATTAGGCCAACAGAGAAAATAAATCATTGCTTGCTAAGACTTTATTTGATTTAATTGTGATAGCAAAGTATATTTACTTCATATATTTATTGCTTAGAAATGATGCTGCCACACCGGACCACCAGCACTGTATGAAACACTTTGTGAGGCAATTCAGTATTATGTAAATAAAGATAATTAACAGCAGTATCTTTATTCTGTTCCAAGTGCTGGAATGGCCTTTTTTTTTGTTCTGACAGAAGTGGTAAATTGAATGTGAATGACACAGACTGGTCCGATTCATCTTGCATACTTCAAAATGGTGCTCCATTACAACCAGTCCATTCAGGTCCAAGTATAGTTGAGTTTCTACTGTATTTTTCCTTTGAGTGGACAGGGTTAAAATCCCTCTGATGAATATTCCCTCGTCCCTTTTCAATTGTGCGCATTATGGTACTAGTTAATAATATGGTGCCAAACTAATATTTTTAAGGGCTCAAAATTGCTTTTAAAATTTCAAGAGTAAAGTACATTTACAATTGAACTATTGACTTCAAAGACTAAAAGTGGCATTTTAACCTCCAGCAAGGGAGGGAGTGGGTGGTGATGGAGGGTTCAAATAAACAGCAACAAATCAGAGTGTATTGGATTTTCACCCTGCTGACTTTTGGATGTTGTTTTATTGAGGCTGGAAAGAGTTCAGCGGTCAATCCACTTGCCACAGCAAGTTTGACATTTTAAATATGGAGGGTTTCCAATTCAGCCACACTTCTACCCACCATCACACCCCTACCCTTCCCAAACACTCATGAATCAGAGCCCTCTGAGTTTTGAGATCAGACCTAACTCCCACTTTCTACTGCAATGAGTTTAATCAGGGACAGCGTTTGTTTGAGTGAGCAACTTGTCCATTGGGGCCCGTGGTTGGGGATTGCATTCTAACTCGGGTTGGAGATCAGAATTCCTTCAGAATCAAATTTCCCTGAGATCAGTGATTTAACCCACCCTCAGATCAGCCACCTACAAGGTTCAGGGATCAGATTCAATCCAGTATTGATGATTAGACCTTTAATGCTCTGGGCTTAGGGTGTTCTGACGCATTGTAAGGCTATACGCCCAGCAGGATAAGGAAACTAATGCCTCTAAGGATCTGATGCCATAGGATTAGGCTTGTAGCCTGCACATTTGGGCTCCCTGCATGATTGGAAACCACACTTGTCAATCAAGCTAATCTCTGGGCAGGAAATGTATCAATGAATGAAGAAGATGCACATTTCAGGCTTGACCCACCTGCTTTTCCATCACTCCCATCATGCCGACAAGTCAAAACTATCCAGGATCACTGAATCATTATTGAACTGAAGGAATTGCGTTTGCACTGGGTCTCTGAGCATTCTAACCTAGTATCAATTCTCCTGAAACATAAAGAAAGGGCAAGTTAACTGATACAGCATTTCCAAAAAAAGATTTTAACATTACATCATTATTTAGCCATAATTAAATCCTCTTTAAAAATATTTTACAGCATGAGAATCTGTATATTGAAGTTTAATCATCCATATTTAACTCAAAGACAAAATAAAGTGCTGTGGACAATTTTTGTTTTCAAATGTATTATTTTATGGATGAGTTTAACCATTCAACATGTTTTTTCATTTTCTGCAACTCACATTAAAGTTACTGCACTGAGTTAAAACATTTCAAGCCACGTTACAATGTCTTGAACTACAACTGAGAATAATTTATGTAAATGCATATTACATCACTTTGGGCTGAATTTCCCATTGCTTTTGGCAAAGTTTGTTTGAGTGAACACTTTGTCCACTATAGCATGTGCCAACTTTTCTAATGCAATCTTCCACTCTCCAGCTCATTAATTATGCAACCAGGCTCTCCAGCGTCCATCTTATGGAATGGCAGAAGATGTGGAAGTACT
The DNA here is from genome assembly GCF_004010195.1 of Chiloscyllium plagiosum. Taxonomy (NCBI): domain Eukaryota; kingdom Metazoa; phylum Chordata; class Chondrichthyes; order Orectolobiformes; family Hemiscylliidae; genus Chiloscyllium; species Chiloscyllium plagiosum. The sequence continues at coordinate 32,904,714 of NC_057711.1, read as the reverse complement.
CTACAATCTGCGATTTTCCCACCACTGGCACCAACCTTATGTGGTGCAAGCCAGAACCTACCCTTCACAATAATAACCAATACAAAATTACACAATTAAAGGAAGTCCAAATCCAGCTCATTCACCATGGATGGAGAGGTGATGGCTTAATGGTATTATCAACAGACTATTGATCCAGAAACTCAACTAATGCTCTAGTGCCCAGGGTTCAAATCCTGTGGCAAATGGTGGACTTTGAATTCAATTCTAAAAAATCTGGAATTAAGTATCTATTGATTAAACCATTGCAGATTGTCAGGAAAAACCCATCTGGTTCACTAATACCCTTTGGGGATGGAAATTTGTCAACCTCACCTGGTCGCCAAATCTACAGCAATGTGGTTGATTATCAATTGCTCTCTAAAATGACCTAGCAAGCCACTCAGTTACACCAATTGCTCTAAAGTCTCAAAGAAATGAAATTGGATAGATCACCTGGCATCAGTCTAGACACTGGAAAAGACAATGGCAGAAACAGCTCTGTTGACTCAGCGAAGTCTTTCTCACTAACATTTGGGGGCTAGTGTTAAAATTGGGAGAGATGTCCCAACAGCCTGACATTGTCATATGAACGGAATCATACTTCTCATAGATAGTGTCCCAGATATCACTATCACCATTCCTGGATATACCCTGATCCTCCGGCAGCATAGACCCAGGCAGCACAATGATATACAGTCAAGGGGGAGTTGCACTGGGAGTCCTCAACATTGACTCTGGACCCCATAAGGTCTCATGGCTTCAGTTTACAATGGCCAAGGAAAACATCTAATTACCACATACTGTCCTCCTTTGGCTGATGAATCAGTACTCCTCCAACACTTTGAGGATGCACTGGAAATGGCAAGGGCACAAAGCATTCTTTGGGTGGTGGATTTCAGCATCCACCATGAAGAGTGGCTCAGCAGCAGCACTACCGACCATGCTGGTCAGGTTTTAAAGGACATAGATACTAGACTGGGTCTGTGGCAGGTGGTGAGGGAACCAACAAAAGCAAAAAAACATATTTGACCTCATCCTTACCAATCTGCCAGCTCCAAATACAATTGTCCATGACAGTATCAGTAAGAGTGACCACCACACCGTTCTTGTGGAGACAAAGTCCAGCTTTCATGTTGAGAATAACCTCCATCATGCTGTGTGGCATGACCATCCTGCTAAATGGGACAGTTTTCAAATAGATCTAGCAACTCAAGACTGGGCATGCATGAGGTGCCGTGGGCCTTAGCAGCAGCAGAATTGTACTCCAGTGCAATCTTCAACCTCAAGGCCCAGCATTTGCCCTACTCAACCATTGCCATCAAGCCAGCGATCAACCTTGGTTCAATGGTGAGTGCAGAAGGGCAAGCCAGGAGCAGCCCCAGGCATACCTGAAAATGCGGTGTCAACCTGGCAAAGCTTCCAAGTAGGACTACTTGCATCCCAAATAGCAAAAGGAGCAAGTAATAGACAGAGCTAAGTGATGGCTCAACCAACGGATCAGATCTAAGGAGTGCAATGCTGCTACATCCAGTCATGAATGAAGGCAGATAACTAAGCAAGTCACTGTACTAATATCCCCATTGTCAATGATGGAAGAGCCCAGTACATCACTGCAAAAGATAAGGCTAAAGCCTTTGTAGCAATCTTTAGCCAGAAGTACTGGGTGGATGATCCATCTCGCCCTCCTCGAGTGGTACCCAGTCTTCAGTCAATCCACATGATATCAAGAAACAGTTGGAGGCACTGGATACTGCAAATGCTATAGACCCTGACAACATTCTGGAATAGTACTGAGGACCCTTGTTCCAGAAATTGCTGTTCCCCTAGCCAAGCTCTTCCAGTACAGTTAAGTACTGGCATTTACCCAACAATGTGAAAAATTGTCCAAGTATGTCCTGTACATAAAAAGCGGGATGAATCCAACCTGGCTAATTACTGCCCCATCAGTCTAATCTCGATCATCAGCAAGGTGTCATCTGCTCAGCAATAACCTGCTCAGTGATGCCCAGGTTGGGCCACTCAGCTCCTGACCTCATTACAGCCTTGGTTCAAACATGGACAAAAGAGCTGAATTCCAGAGGTGAGGTGAAAGTGACAGCCCTTGACATCGAGGCTGCATTCAACCAAGTGTGGCATGAAGAGCCCTAGCAAATCAGGAATCAATGTGAATCAGGGGAAAACTTTCCAATGTTGAGAGTTATAGGAAGATGGTCATTGTTGTTGAAGGTCAGTCATCTCTGTTCCAGGACATCTCCACAAGAATTCCTCAGGGTAGTGTCCTAGGCCTAACCATTTTCAGTTGCCGCATCAATAGCCTTCCCTTCAACATAAGGTCAGAAGTGGGGATGTTCACCAATGAATACATAATGTTCAGCACCATTCCCAACTCCTCAGATACTGAAACAGTCCATGTTCAAATGTAACAAGATCTGGACAATATCCAGGCTTGGGCTGACAAGTGATGGAAATGTGTTGCTGGAAAAGCGCAGCAGGTCAGGCAGCATCTAGGGAACAGGAGAATCGACGTTTCGGGCATTAGCCCAGTGTCAAATAATATTTGTGCCACACAAGTGCCAGGCTATGACCATCTCCAACAAGAGACAATCTAACGACTGCCCCTTGACATTCAATGGTGTTACCATCACTGAATCCCCACTATCAACATCCTGGGGGTTATCATTGACCAGAAGCTCCACTGGACTCAAACAAAAACGCACCAGCTACAAATGCAGATCAGAGGCTAGGAATACTGTGGCGAGTAACTCACTTCCTGACTCCCTAAAGCCTGACCACAATTTACAAGACACACATCAGGAGTGTGATGGAATACTCCCCACTTGACTGGATGAGTGCAGTTCCAAAAACACTCGAGAAGTTTGACACTGTCCAGGACAAAGCAGCCTGCTTGTCTGGCATTACATCCACAAGCATTGACTCCCTCCACCACTGGTGCTCAGAAGCAGCGGTGTGTACTATCCGTAAGATGCACTGCAGAAATTCACCAAAGATCCTCAGACAGCAACTTTCAAACTCACGACCACTTTCATCTAGAAGGACAAGGGCAGCAGATACACGTAAACACCACCACCTTCAAGTTCCCCTCCAAGATACTCACCATCCTGACTTGGAATTATACAGCAGTCCCTTCAATGTCACTGGATCAATATCCTGAAATTCCCACCCTAATGTCATTGTAGGTCACCCCACAGCAGGTGGACTGCAGCGGTTCAAGAAGGGAGCTCACCACCACCTTCTCAAGGGCAACTAGGAATAGGCAATAAATGCTGCTCAGCCAGCAACACCTACATTTCACAAATAATTTTTTTAAATTGCAGGTTTCAGTAAGTTTTGCTTAGGCTTCTTGCACTGAATGGTCCAAGTGCTATCATGGTGTCTTGGATGTTCATCCTGGCCAGTGTCCTTATCTTCACCTTCAGAGGATTACTGTCAAGTCCTGATTACCTCTCATCTAGAACATCCCCTACTTTGGTGGCTCCAGTCGTGAAGAATTACAATGATTTGCCACTGCTTTTCTGTGCTATATTGCAAAACTCTGCCAGTGTTCTCCAAGCTGTAAAACCTCAACTAGGAAAGGAGATAATGGATTGGCATGGATGAAGGATGGTCTAACAGGCAAAAAGAGAATAGGAATATAAGCATTATTCTCATGTTGACAGACTGTCAGTGGTGGGGTACTGCAAGGACCAGTACTTGGAGCTTGGCTGTTCACATATCCATGCTTTGAACATTAAATTTATTATTTCCAAATTTGCAGATGATACAAAATTAAGCAGGAATATATCATGCGAAAAGATTTGAACATGCTCAGTAAATGAGCAGAAACAGGGCTAACTGGTTGATAATTCCTTGTTTCCCTCTGTTACACATCTTAAGGAGCGAAATCACACAAAGAACTTCCAGTCTAAAGGTACAACTCCTTAACAGGTAAGTCTGAAAGATTATGTTTAGGAATTGTCAATGTGCTCTCCTATCTCGTTTAACATCCATGGATGCAAGCCATCAGATCCTGGCAATTTGTCCCACTTTAGTTCCATTAATTTCCACATTGCATAACCACAAATATCCCCAATTTACACCCTCAGCACATGCTTTTGCAAATTTCCATTCTTCCTTAAATGAGTGATTGTGAGTTGTGAAATACATCCTTCCTGGAATGCCCCATCTCCTCATATACTCTTACACTCCCCCTCCTGGAGTTGCCATTCCTCATATACTAATACTCCCCCTCCTTAGCTCCCCATCACCTCGTATACTCTAATACACCCCCTCCTGGAGCTCCCCATCACCTCTTATACTCTAATATTCCCCCCTCCTGGAGCTCCCCATCTCCTCGTATACACTAATACTCCCCCTTCTGGAGCTCTCCATCTCCTCGTATACTCTAATACTCCCCCTTCTGGTAAGCCCAATTCCTCGTATACTCGAACATTCCCCCTCTTGGAGTTCCCCATTCCTCATATACTCTAATATACCCCCTCCTTCAGCTCCCCATCTCCTCATAAACTATAACAATCCCCCAGCTGGAGCTCCCTCTCCATTCCTCGATTTTGCAGGACAACTGCACATGAGAATAGTACTGCCTCTAGACAAATGTCTCCCCATCATCCTGAATAATGTATCATTAATCTCTGAACTGATTATGCTTGACCATGGATCAATTCTGGAGACTGGAGACTGAAGTCTGAAGAAAGGTCATTGGAGTTGAAACATTAACTCTGTCTTCTCTCTCCAGTGATGCTGCCAGACCTGCAGAGTTTCTCCAGCAATATTTGTTTTGTTGATTTAAGATCTTCAACATCTTCAGTTTTTGTTTTATTTCAAAGACATGTATCCTTGGGCGCTGGTAGGACAAAGTGCCTGACTGACTATGGCTGCCCCACCCTGACCCTTGACTGATAATGGTGGACTGACATAGTTCCCTTAACTTCACTAAAGCTAAATCCTGTTTCACTGTCATACAAGGTCATTTAGCAGATGCAGTATGCTTATTGTGTAAACTGCTGTCACATGCAGTAGTTGTGATGCTGACATAGCTCCATGCCATAAAACCACATGTCCACCCCTTTGACTGTTCAGTGCCCTGTACAGTGACAAAATACTGTCTTTCCCTTTGTGCTAAAAAGCAATGCAATTCACACAGATTAAAGGTCTGTATCATACAGCCAAAGCAGTGCAAACCAAATAAACTGACAGTCTCTGTCTCCAATAAAGTGCAAAGTGAGTGAGCACTAAAACAATTAAGGTAAAAGTCATGTGATGCATGAAATGTGTGTGCTCCCGTCTGCAACTCAACCTGGCAGGGACATATAAATTGTAGGTGTCCCTGAGCTCCAAAGTGAAGATCTGAAGTGGCCAAAGAAGTAACCTGAAAGGAGGTATTATGATGTGATGAATCTGGTTTTTTGCTGTTATTAACTTGCACAAAAGGCGGAGGAGGACGGTGTCAACAAAGTGCGTAGTGATGTTGTTCTGAAAATGGAATTGGGTGAAAGCCTGGAGAAGCAAGCAGTGAATGTTCTGAACTGGAATGTTGAGAGTTGGAGCTATCTAATTTCTCAGATGGGGAGTGAATTGGAAGCTGCAGAGAAATGAGGTATGTTGGGCTAATAATAAGTTACAAATGCGTGAAAATAAGATGGTCAATGCTCATTATCAGGATCCTGAAGGTGCCAGTTAAACCCAAAAGGGAAAGTCAGATCTCTTTCATGATGTTGAGGTACTTTGTTTTCACTTTTGCTGCATTTGCTGACAGTTCTTATCAGTGATCAAGGCGCTCAAGGGAGAGAAAATTCAGCCCTTGGTTTTGAAATGTTCATTAGCTTAATCAATACAGATTCCAATTTGCTTCAATATATCCTTCAATAAGTAGAAAAGTTTTACTAAAAATGGGAAGTGCAGAAAATGCACATCACAAGGATGAGTGTTGTCTTTCTGTATTTGAAAGTAATTTAACATTGGAATTACATTATAGGATAGTACTGCACCTATTCTTTACTCTAAATAAACTAACAAACCCTCTTGAAATGTTGAACAGACAAATATCTACATCTACTGTGTAATTTCATACTTTATAATCCAAACATGTATTTGGCATCTTGAGGGGAAATTGGACTTCCCTACCCCCAAGTCAAAATCATCTAAGTAAACAGAGAATAAAAATGTAGCCAGTACAAACCCTTGGAGGATGCTATTTCCATTTCTTTCCCAACAGTGCAATATCCATTACCAAACATTTGTTTCCTGTTCATTAGCCAAGTTTCTATGTGTGCAGTCACAATTCCTATTATAGCTAATGCTGGAATTGCTACTAAGAAGCTAAGGAGGTACCTTATCAAACCACTTCTAAACATTAAATGCAATCCAACTTCTATTCATTCAGATCTTCAAAAAATTCCATCAGAATTGTTCACCATGACTTCCTCAACAACAGCAAGACATGTGCCGGCTGTCTGTGATAAGTTCCTTCTGTTGAAAGACTACTCTCTCAGATGAAAACAAGTCAATAGGGTTCTATCTTTTTTGAGTTAGTGTTAAACTGCTTTACCAATGAGTCTTTGGAATGCTATGGGCCCCCAAACATTGTGGAAGATGTAAGAGAAGGCATTGAACAAGAACAACTCAGAGATACACATTGTAATGATTGTTATGAGGTGATCCAGATGAACGTCATAGAATATGAGTTCCTAGATTAGAGCTGTTAGTCTGGTCCAAGCAGGAAGCCCTGGCTAACAGATATAAACAGGAGTGTCAGAGGTTCTGCTAGCTCTGAGAGCTGGCTCTGAGGAAGCTGGCTCAGTGTCAAGAATGTTCTGTGTAAAAATAAACGGTGATTTGGTGACTGGATATCGGCCTTCATGAAGTTATTTCACATGCACCCAGGCTACAACTGTAATTATGGGTGACTTAAATTTACATATAAACTGGACAAACCAAACAAACAATTTCCTGGAGTGTATATTTGATAGTTTTATTACACCAAAATATTGAGGAATCAACCAGAAAAAAGGACCATTCTGGAATAGGTACTGTGCAATAATTAAAGATTAATTAACAAACTTGTGGCATGATGTCCCCTGGGAAGAGCAACAATAATATAATAGAATTCTTCATTAAAATGGAAATTGAAGTAGCTGAAATTGAAACTACGTTCCTTAATCTAAATAAAATGAGATATGCAGAAATGTGGTGTGAATTGGCAATGATGGATTGGGGAACTTTACTAAAGGGGTTGGGCAATGGTTCATAGTTAAGGAGTGTGTACATGAATTACAACAATCTTTCATTCCTGACTGGTGCAAAAGTAAAAGAGGAAAGGTGGCTCAACCAGGGCTTATAAAAGAAATTGGGGATAGTATTAGACACAATAAGGAAATATATAAAATTGGCAGAAAAAAGTAGCAAGCCTCAGGATTGGGAAAATTTTAAAATACAACAAAAGCAGATAAAAGTTTGACCAAGTGGGAGGAATTAGCATACAAGAAAATACTAGAGGGAACATAGAAACATAGAACAAACTTCCAGCAATATCCAAAGAGAAAAACTTTCGTAAAGACAAGTATATGTCTGTTACAGTCAGAAACCAAGGTAATTATAATGTGGGTGTATGTGTTGCCATAGTTTACCAGACCATTGGGCTGCTTTCTCATTAGAGAGAAACAGCTGGGGGTGATTTGACCTGAGAGCTACCATACCTCAAGCAAGGGGAAAGGTTGAGAAGGAAGGTCCTTCATGATAACCTCATCTAGTGATGGGCATTGAACCTATGCTGTTGGCATCACACTGATTTGCAAACCAACCATCCAGTTAACTGAGCTAAACTGACCAAAGGAATGGCAGAAAGATTTGGTTCAGTTTTCACAAAAGTGGGCGCAAATAACTTCCCACAAATGTTAGAGAACCAAGGTGGAATTGAAAGAAATCAGTATTAGTAGAAACTGGTGCTGGGAAGTTAAAGGGCATAAAGGCTGACAAATCACCAGGGCCTAGTGATCCACACTGCAGAGTACTAAAGGAATTATTAGATGCATTGGTGGTCATCTTCCAAAATTCCTAGATTTTGGAGCAGTTCTTATGGATTTGAGGGTGGCAAATGTAACCCCACTATTTAAAAAGGGAGATAGATAAAAACAGAATTGCAGACCAATTAACCTAACATCAAGAGTTGGGAAAGTGATAAAGTACTTTTCAAAGAAATGATAATGGAACATTTGGAAAGCATTATGAGATTGAACAAGATTTATAAAATGCAAATTATGCTTATTGAGCCTGCTGAAGTTTTTTGAGGATGCAACTAATAGAATGGATAAGGCAAAACCAGTGGATGTGGTGTATTTGGATTTTCAAAAGGCTTTGATAAGGTCCCTCATAAGATATTAATGGGCAAAGTTAAAGCACACGGGATAGGGCTAATATCCCTAAGCATTGATCAAGAATTGGTTGACAGATGGGAAGCAGAGAGTGGGAATATATGTGTCTTTTTCTGAGTGGCAGTCAGCGACTAGTGAGGCACCACAGGAATCAATGCTTGGATTCCAGTTATCCATGGTATATATAAATGACCTGGATGAAGGAACCAAATGCAACATTCCCAAGTTTGCTGATGACACAAAACTGGACAGGTTTGTGAGTTGTGAGGAGGATGCAAAGAAGCTTCAAAGTGATTTTGGCAAGTTGAGTGAATGGGAAAACACACGGCAGATGCAAAGCAACATAGTTAAATGTGAAGATACATACGTCAGTGTGAAAAACAGGAAGTGAGTGTATTATTTAAATGGTGATATATTAGGAATTGTGGATGTACAAAGTGATTTGGATGCCCTTGCACACCAAACAATGAAATTAGGCAGACAGTTACACCAAGTAATTATAAAGGCAAACAATGTATTGGTTTTATTGCAAGAGGATTTGTGTTCAGAAATAGGCATATCTTTTTACAGGCCTTCGTCAGTTTGGACACCTTACTAACGAAAGGATATACTTACCATAGAGGGTGTGTAGTGTAGGGTCATCAGGCTGATATTGGAGATGACAGAATTGTCTTATGAGTAGAGATTGGTTCTGCCGGGCCTGTATTCATTAAAGTTTTAGAAGGCTGAGGGGGGATCTGATTAAAATGTATAAACTTCTAACAGGGCTGGACAGATTGGATGCAGACAGGAGGTTTTTTTCTGGCTGGGGAGTCTAGAACCAGGACACATAGTCTCAGGACAAAGAAGTAGTCAACTTAGGACAGAGATAAGGTAAGACATTTTTTTTCACTGAAAGGGTTGTGAACCTGTGGAGGCTGTGGAAGCCAAGTCACTACAAAGATTCAAAAAAATGATAACGTTTTAGATTTTAAAGGCCTCGATGGGCATGAGGAGAATGTGGAAATATGGCATTGAGACAGGGGATCAGCCATGATCATACTAAATGGTGAAGCAGTTTCAAAGAGCTGAATGGCCTCCTCTTGCTTTGAGTTTCTATGTTTCTATGTCTTAGATATATTGTGGTAACACCAGAGCAGTGCTGTATTCTTATTCAATGAGCTCATGGCTGATCTGAAATGTGTTCCCTTATTTTACTGTGTGCATTACTTTGGGATAATTAAAATCAGGAATATTATTGCCCCCTTGCAATAAAACCAATATATTGCGTGCCTTGAGATTTCTGAAGCCTTTCCCTGAATACAAATTCTCTAATCCGCTATTCTTCTTACTAAAGTGCATAACCTCACACTTTCCCATGTTGTATTCCATCTGCCACTTCTTTGCCCAATCTCCTAGCCTGTCCACAGCCTTCTGCAGCATCGATTTCCTCAAAATTACCTGCCCCTCCACCTATCTTTGTGTCATCTGATAAAACTTAGCAACAATGCCCTCAATTCCTTCATCAGAAAACCCCTTTATCCCCATTTTCTGCTTTCTGCCTATCAGCCGTTCCTTTATCTATGTCAGTACTTTGACCCTGACACCATGGGCTGTTATCTTATTTAACAGCCTCATGTGCAGCACCTTGTCAAAGGCCTTTTGGAAATCCAAGATGATTACATCCACTGATTCTCCTTTGTCCAAATTGCTCCTCTGATTTGGCAGGCATGACCTCCCCTTGGTGAAGCCATACTGACTCAGCCCTACTTACCATTCACTTCCAAGTCACTTCCAAGTACTCTGCAATCTCATCTTTAATAATAAAATCTGAAATCTTGCCAACAACCGAGGTCAGGCTAACCGGACCATAATTTTCTATTTTCTGTCTCCTTTCTTAAATACTGGTATATATTAGCCATTTTGCAGTCCTCTGGAATGCTCCCTGACTTCAGTGATACCTGAAAGATCACCACTAATGTCTCTACGATCTCCACAGCTATCTCCTTCAGAAGGTGTTGTAGTCTATCTGGTATAGGTAATTTATCCACCTTCAGACCTCTCAATTTCCCTTGCACCTTCTCCTCAGTGATGGTCAGTACATTCATCTCTGTCCCCGACTCTCTTGAAGTCCCGGTATGTCCATTCAGTTTCTTTGCCATTTCTTTGTTTCCCATTACTACTTCTCCAGTGTCATTTTCCAGAAGTCCAATGTCCACTCTTGCCTCTCTCTTATCTTTTAGATATCTAAAATAACTCTTGCAGTATTTTTTGGATAACAAGTTAGCTTACCCTCATATTTCATCTTCTCCCCCCCTCACTGTTTCTTGAGCTGTCCTCTCTCGATTTTTAAAAGGTTTCTTCATCTTATGGCTTCCCACTATTCTTCACCACATTGTATGCTTTCACTTTTACTTTTTTGCTGTCCACGACTTCCTTTTCCATGGTTGCCTCATCCTCCCCTTCATAGGTTTCTTCTTCCTTGGGATGAGTTTTTGCTGTGCCTCCCGAATTATCCTCAGAAACTCCTGCCATTGACACTCCCACCATCTTCTCCACTAGGCTCCCCTTCCAAACAATTCTGACCAGCTACTTCTGATTGTCTTTGTAGTTACCTTCACTCAATTGTAATAATGTTACATCCAAGTTCAGCTTCTCCTTCTCAAACTGTAGGGTGAATTCTCTCATATGAAAGTCATGCCCCGTGGGAGTCCTTCACCTTGAGATCCCTAATCCAGTCTGCCTCATTACACATCACTAAATCCAGAATTGCCTGTTTGAAGTGGATGTTATTTTATTGACATTCCTTTCCTTGAGATCTGCTACCAATCTGATTCTCCAAGTTCACCTGCAGTCCCCTGTAATTATTGTAATAGTGCCTTTCTTACACATCTTTTCTATCTCCTGATTTATTTTGTTCTACAAATCCTGACTACTGTGGAGGCTAGTACAGAACTCCCATCAGTGCCTTTTCTTCTTTTCAATTCCTCAACTGTACCCACACATATTCTACACCTTCTGACTCTACATCACTTCTTGCTATTGACTTAATTCAATTTCTTACTAACAAGGCAAACCTGCCCCCTCTGTCCATCTGCCTGTCCTTTTGCTAGGACGTATGGCCTTGGATATTTCATTTCCAGCCGTGATGCCCTTGCAGGCATGTCTCTGTGGTATCATAACTGCCCATTTCAATCTGCGATACAACTCATTGACCTTGTTTCATAAATTGCATGCATTTAAGTATAATACCCTCAGTCCTGCACTGACTGCTCCTTTCTCATAGCTGTCCTCTTATCTGCTGTGGAGAAAGTGAGAACTGCAGATGCTAGAGATCAGAGTTGAGAGTTTGGTGCTGGAAAAGCACAGCAGGTCAGACAGTAACAGGGAAGCAGAAGAATCGACTTTTCGGGCATAAGCCCTTCATCAGCCCTAATCTGCTGAGCCTGAAGTTAGATTCCTGAGCCTTTCTATGCTGCTCAGTGACATTCCCACTACACTGCCATCTCCTCCCTTTACTGGCACTTCATTTGTTTGACCTTGCTCTCTAGAAAACTAAAGCATTACAAGGTACATTTACAACATGTTGATCAAAATTATCATTGGAAATGTTACTTTATAAAATTTTAATGTTTTTGAATTTATTATGTCTCATTTCCATTTTAACAGGTGAATTTAACTGCCATATTAATCTCTCCACGGAAGAGAATAAATTTGATCCCAATTTAGGGGTTTATACAATAGCGCATTTTTACTCTGCAATATCTGACATTGAAAGTGAACTGGGTCCTTCCATTGCGAGAATATTTGGGACAAGGTTATTTCTGGATTTCAAAAGGTTTTGTTTGTAGAATGATGTTAAAATGCCTACCCACAAGTAGGTGAACCAAAAAATTATAGTAGATAGAAAATTGTTACTGACTAGACAGCTTGAATTGTGTTTTGTCTTAAACTGTGGCCATATCCCAATGACTAGAAACCATAGTTTCAAAGATGGCTTAATATTTGCACGATAGTGCCTTCTATGGTACTGAGATGGCATGGTGACTCAGTGGTTAGCACTGCTGCTTCATAGCACCAGAGACCCGAGTTTTATTCCAGCCTCAGGCGACTGCCTGTGCGGAGTTTACACATTCTCCCAATGTCTGCGTGGGTGTGCTCTGGTTTCCTCCCACAGTCCAAAGATGTGTAGGTTGGGTGAGTTGACAATGCTAAAAATTGCCCATGGCATTCAGGGATGTGTAGGTTAGGTGCGTTAGTCAGATGTAAATGTAGAGGAATGGGTATGGGTGGGATACTTTTTAGAGGGGATTTTATTCTATATTCCAATGCTATTGAAATGAAGACAGCTTGTCTGCAAAGAACCAGGAGCACTTACCTTGAAGGCGTGTGAAGAGGGAAAATCTCCTACCCCATTAGTAAAGCATCCTGATAATCACCTAGGTACATATCTGGATGGGGACATGCCACTATATGTAACCATTTAGATTAAAGGAAGGTGTCCAAATGTAATTTAATCACATAGTCAAGATAACTGGAATCCATTAATTATGCCATATGAGGGTCATAGAACAGTTGGAGAGAAAAGGCCATATTACAAGCCAGCGACCCATTTCACGTTTATGAAACTGAGGGATGGGTAGAATGGGTAAGTGTTTTGGTGGAGAGGCCGGGGGAACATCTGCAGAGTGAAAACATTTGGTTTTGGGTGTTCAATCTGCAAAGAGGTTACTTGTGAGAGACAAAGCCTTCCTAACTACTGCTGGAGTATGGCGATATGCCAGGCAAGATCCCTTACCCTGAAGCTCTCTTGCCAGTGTCAAATTTGCTTGCAGGAAATGGCAGTCACTGGCTAGGCCAACATTTATTGCCCTTAGAATGTGGCGTGTGCTGCTTTCTTGAACAGCTGCAGTCTGTAAGGTGTAGGGACACCTGCAGTGCTGTTAGGGAGGGAATTTCAGGATTTTGACCCAATGACAGTGAAGGAGCAGTCCAAATCATTAATACTGTGGAATCTGCTGGTGATGGTGGTCGTATGCATTTGCTGCTTGTCCTCTGGTTTATAGGGGCTATTGAAGAAGCCTCGATGGGTGATTGCAGTGCAACTTGTAGAGATGCCCTGCTGCCATTGTGCTTTAGTGGTGAAAGAAGTAAATGTTGAATGTAGTGAATGTGATCCCAATCAAGCAGGCTGCTTTGTCCTGGATGGTGTAAACTTCTTGAGTGTTGTTGCAGTTGCTTCGATCCAGGTAAGAGTAAAATATTCTACCACAATTCTAACTTATGCCTGTGGATAGACATGACAGAAAAAGGAGGTGAGTTACACACTGCAGAATTCTTAGCCTCTGAGCTGCTTTTATCGAGTCATAAAGTTGTACAGTACGGAGACAGATCCTTTGGTCCAACTCATCCATGCCAATCAGCTATCCTAAATTAATCTAGTTCCATTTGCCAGCACTTGGCCCATATCTCTCTAAACCCTTCCTATTCATTTTAGAATTTAGACTTTTAGAATCCCTACAGTGTGGAAGAGGCCCTTCGGCCCAATGTCCACATGACCCTCCAAACAGTAACCTATCCAGACCCATGCCCACTAACCTATATTTACCCCTGATTAATGCACCTAACCTACATATCTCTGAACACTATGGGCAATTTAGCACAGCCAATTAACCTAACCTGCACATCTTTGGACTGTGGAAGGAAACCGGAGCACCCAAGGAAACCCGCGCAGACACACGGAAAATGTGCAAACTCCATACAGACAGTTGCCTGAGGCTGGAGTCGAACCCAGGTCCCTGGCGCTGTGAGGCAACAGTGCTAATCACTGAGCCACCGTGCCATCCACACGTACCCATCCAAATACATTTTAAATGTTGTAATTGTACCAGCCTCCACTACTTCCTCTGGCAGCTCATTCTATACACGCACCACCCTTTGCATGAAAAAGTTGCTGCTTAGGTTCCTTCGCCCCTCTCACCCTAGACCTATGCCCTCCAGAATTTATGTGGCTAGTCCAGTTCAGTTTCTGGTCAATAGTAACCCGTAAGATGTTGATAGTGAGGGACTCAGTTATGGTATGCTGTTAAACATCAAAAGGACATTGTTAGATTCTCTCTTACTGGAAATGGTCATTGCATTTATGTGGAACACGTTCAGCAGGCACTCATCAGCCCAAGCCTGAATGTTGTCCAGGTATTGCTGTATTCAGACACAGACTACTTCAGTATATGAGGATACACGAATGCTGCTAAACTTTGAATAATCATCAACTAACATCCTCATTTCTGATCTTATGATGGAACACATTTTTTTACAAGCCTACAAATACTTTTATTTCAATTTTTTCTTTTTGCATAAATGTGTTTTAGAATAACCATGGAAACACCACCACATGCAAATTCTACTCCAAGCTACTCAGCATCCTGAGTTGGAAATATATCACTGTTTCTTCACTGTTGTTAGGTCAAAGTTAGAGAATTCCCATCTTACCAGTGCTGTGGGTCTATCTACTGCTCATGGACTGCTGTAGCCCTGACAAAGGAAAGCTAGTGCTTCCAAATAAACCTGTTGGACTGTCACCTGGTGTTGTGTGATTTTTAACTTTGTCCACCCCAGTCCAACACTGACACCTCCACATCATAGTTCAACAAGGCAGCTCACCATCACCTTCTCAAGAGCAACTAGAGTTGGACAATAAATGATGGCTAAGCCTGCAATGCCCACATCCCATGAGCGATTTTTTAAAAAATCAGATTTCTCAATCAAAATCCACATGTACCTTGTTTAATAAATAGACAATTTCCTTTGTTTGATTTTTCTGAAGAGGGACATCTCCTCTACTTGCTGCACCTCTGCCCTTGAACCCCACCTCTCCAATCACAATAAGGACAGAACTCCACTGGTCCTCACCTTCCACCCCACCAACCGCCAGATACATTGCATTTTCCTCTGCCATTTCCTCCACCTACAAACAGACGCCACTACCAGTGATGTTTTTCCCACCTACTCCTATCTGTATTCCGGAGAGAGCATTCCCTCCACGACTCCCTTGTTAAGTCCACGCCACCACCCTTCACCAACCCACCTTCCACTCCCAGCACATTCCCTTGCCACAGCAAGCAGTACAAACCCTGCGCCCATACCTCCCCCCTCACTTCTGTCCAAGGCCCCAAAGGATCCTTCCACATCCAGCAAAGATTTACCTGTACTTCCACACATGTCATCTACTGTGTCCATTGCTCTCAATGTGGTCTCCTTCACACTGGGGAGACAGGATGCCATCTTGCGAACATTTCAGAGAACATCTCTGGGATACACGCACTAAACAACCCCACCACTCCATGCCTGAACACTTTAACTCCCCCTCCCACTCCATCAAAGACATGCAAGTCTTGGGCCTCCTCCACCACCAAACTTTTGCCATCCAATGCTGGGAGGAAGAACGCCTTAGGACCCTCCACATGGGATCAATGTGGATTTCACCAATTTCCTCATTTCCCCTTCCCTCCCCACCCCACCCTATTCCAGATCCAAACTTCCAACTTGGCACCGCCCTCTTGAACTGTCCTACCTGTCCATCTTCCTTCCCATCCAACCACTCCACCCTCCTCTCTGACCTATCACCTTCACTCCTACCTTCATCTACCTATCATGTTCTCAGTTACCTTCCCCCCAGCTCCACCCTCCTCCTATTTATCTCTCAGCCCCCTTGGACCATCCCCGCATTCCTGATAAAGAACTTATGGTTGGAACATTGATTCTTGGATACTGCCTGATTGGCTGTGCTTTTCCAGCATCACACTCTTTGATTCTGCTCTCCAGCATCTGCAGTCTTCACTTTCTCCTAGGTCATTCATGGTAAGCTCCTTTATGAGGTTAGACTTTCTTAAACATTCCTTTGTATTGCTTCTGCTTAATTCATCATAGAATCTCTACAGTGTAGAAGCAGGCCATTCAGCCCATCGAGTCCACACCAACTCTCCAAGAGGATCTCACCAGATGCAACCCCCTGCACTATCCCTGTGACCCTAATCCACCTAGCCTAAACATCCCTGGACACTATGGGCAATTTACCACGGCAAATTCACTTAACCTGCACATCTTTAGACTGTGGGACAAAACTGGAGCACCCAGAGGAAACCCACATAGACACAGGGAAAATGTGCAAACTTCATGCAAATAGTCACCTTTGGGTTAAATCGAACCCAGGTCCCTGGCACTGTGAGGCAGCAGTGCTAACCACTGAGCCCCCCCAACCCCCCACCAAGTTAAAAACTGTTAGAACTCATCTTTGCATGGAATTAATTAGACTTTCATCTATTGCTAAAGAAGTGTCTGTTACAACTAGGGAATTATGTTACCATTACTTCCATTTTCCAAAACAATTTGTAGTGGTGTGTTTCCAGTAAACTGGAAAAATTATTATTTCCCATAAGTTGAATAGAGCTGTATCAAAATACATATGATAGCATAGTTTCCTGTACGCATAATCGTACATTTACAAGAAAATAACTATGCTTCTGAATAATAAAAGGAATTAAGAAGACAGCTTTCCTCAAGTGAGTCTGACTTGTCACAAGTATTTTAATCACGGCTTGACTCTGTTATTAGCAAAATGTATTTTTAAGTCAAACGGAATGCAGATTAAGGAACAAGTTGGTACTTGTAAACAGGAGGTGAATTAATGAAGGAGGATTCAGTAGGGAAATTGTGATTCTGTACTTTCTCCCAACCCATCTGGTTAATGACGCTGTCCAATGGGACATGTTAAATGTTACAGTCTATATTAAACACTGAAACAAGGACAGTCTGCTGTGCTAACAGAACTTTTTACATTGATTCAATGTAATTGTCACCAAGTCAACCATCACTATCTGTTATTCATTTCAAAGATGAGCCACCCTTCAGTTTAAATAATTTGTATATAATGCAGGTCAGGAATAAATTCTGTCAAAAACAAAGTTTATTTGAATATAGCATGCAATTTATATAGCTTAGCAGCTCAAGATGCTTTAGGAAGAGAATAGGCAACAGAGCAAGGGTTTAAGAAGAGGATAATAGGAGGCAATGAACGAGTTAAGAGTTTCAAATTCTGAAAAAAGAAAGTGCTGCAGTTAAGAGAGAAGCACATTTAGCTGCTCATGCTGGAGAACTGAGGGAGAGAGTGACAGTGGCATTGGTGTCAGAAGAGCAGTGATTACAAACTTAAATAAAGGTCAGAGAAGGCTGTTGCAGTGGGCAGGTAAAAAAGGCAATGAGGAATTTGTACACAAAGTCAGTGATTTTGAAACTAATACAGACTCATGAGTTAGATGGGTGAATGTTGAGATTCAGTGGTAAGGAAATGGGTAAAGTTTATTATATTTCTTAAGCCAAAAGTAGATGATTGCATTGTTACACTGTAAGTATACTTCTTGTTGGGCAGTGTTCATTCCAAAAGGCAGTCTTG
Organism: Chiloscyllium plagiosum; assembly: GCF_004010195.1. Lineage (NCBI taxonomy): Eukaryota > Metazoa > Chordata > Chondrichthyes > Orectolobiformes > Hemiscylliidae > Chiloscyllium > Chiloscyllium plagiosum. Next base: position 32,886,876 of record NC_057711.1, on the reverse strand, counting down.
AAAATACGAAGGAAATAAGATCAATAAAGAAGAAGACTCTTTATCTCATGAAATCAGGAAGTGGTTCATACTCCAGATCACTGTCTGGTCTTGAAACCTCTTATTCGATTGTAAAGTGCTCTTGAACACATAACAGCTTAATTTCTAAATGTAATGAATGGTAATGTCAATATAATGATTATAATTCTCCAATGTTCTCACACGATGAGATGTTTCGATGGCTCATTAAAGTCACTTCAAGGTAGTTGTTGATTGATTGCTTAAAGAAAAATCAATGTCATGTTCCAAATGCTCATTTTTGAAAGAAAATCTTAGTAATGAATACATGAGAGCTGGATTTCTAAAAGTTTGTTTTCCTCAAATAGTTTTAGAAATTCTTTTCTCAGATGTTTTGCATCAATATTTTGAATGGCTTCGCTTATAAACTTGGGACATTCTGTGAAGTGTTTCTCTCTGGCTGTTTCATTTGTAGGAGGCAAAACAAGAGTAAAAGATTTGAGTTAACACTGAGTTCAATCAAGGGTCACTAGACTCAAACTGTTAACCCTCTTTTCCTCTCTACAGAACTGCTGAGTATTTTCATCACTTTTTTCTTTTGGGATCACATTTCCAGCACCCAGAGTTCTTTGTTTTTAGGAAAGATGCAATGCATAGAGTTTCTTCTTGCTAGTAGTTACCAATTATCTACCTTCATTCTTGACTGAGTTAGAGCTAGGGAGCTAAAGTAGGATCTAGGGAAGCTAATCTCTTTCTGTGGGCTGCTGTTTGTCCATTGAGCTTGGCTGTACTTCATGCAGTTGCTATGATCTTCCTTCATTTTAAGTTACACTCTTGGGTTCTTGTCATCTACAGCTCAGTGGTAGTATTGCTTCTGAGGCTTAAAGTTGCAGATTCAAGTTTCACTCCACAGTCTGAGACACATAATCGAGGAGAAAATGAGGACTGAAGAGGCTGGAGATCCTGATGAAGGGCTTATGCTTGAAATGTTGACTCTCCTGCTCCTCAGATGTTGCCTGACCTGCTGTGCTTTTCCAGCCCTACATAATGTAGATTGACAGTCCAGTATCGTGCCGCAATGGTGAAGGTGCTGCTTCTTTTATGAGACAGTAAACCAAAGTCCTGGTCTATTCTTGCTGGAAATGCAAACTGAGTGAAGTAGGTTAGGGGAATCATCTTGCATGCTCTGGCCAATATTGGTCCTTCAACTGACAATTAAAGCACAATGATCACAATGATATTGTTGTTTGTTGGAGTTTGCTGTTACTACATGTGGAGTGTAAGTGGTTGAAAAGAGCATTGAAAATGCCTCAGATTGTGCAAGGCACTATACAGAAATGCTAGGATTTCTTTCTTCTTTTTATGCTGATTGATTGAACTAAAATCCATCTATGCCTTCTAATGATCTCAGATCGTGGATGTGCCCGATCAATATGGTGATAATGTATCATTCTGCAGGAATAAGCTAATGGACTTGTGCATGGCCCATTTTCAAATGTCTCTCCTTCACATCAACACATGCAAGTTTCTGAAGGGGCTTGATAGGATAGATGCTGACAGATTGTTTCCTCTAAAACATAGCTGGGAAGATTCTAAGGATAAGGGGCTGATTTATAAGGAATGAGCTGAAGAGAAAGTACTTCCATCAAAGGGTCATGAATCTTTAGTATTATCTATCTGTCAGAGATAGATGCTCCATCACAGAATACAGTTAAGGCTGAGATTGACCAACTTTTCGTCTCTCAGAGAATAAAGGGACATGGGAATGGGGTGGGGTGGTGGGTGGGGCAGAAATGAAGTATAAACCAAGATCAGCCAAGATCAGATTGAATGCAGCAGCAGGTTAGACAGACCATGTGGTCTACTCCTGCTCCGATTTCTCAAGTTCTTGTAAAAGCAGATAATGCTGATGCTGGTGATTGGAAATAAAAGCAGAATGTGTCAGAGCATCTCGGCAGGTCTGGCAACATATATGGAGAAACAAGAAGTTAACACCGCAAGTCCAATATGACTCTTTCAGAACTGAAGGATCTGGAAAATGATGGTGTTAATGCTATAGACTAAGGGGAGGAGGAACAGATCCTATGTCATTTGATCTTATAAATGATGAGGCTGCCCAGAACAAAAATAAAACAAAGGGAGTGCTGAGGGTAATAGAGTAGAGTGATATAAGTACTAAACGGTAGGTGTGAATAGTACAAAACAGATCAGCTACGATTCGAGCAAATCCATGCAAACAAAATCAGGGAAGGCAGGGTTGACGAATTTGTAATTAAAATGGAGGACAGTGTTCATGTTCTGAAATTTTTAAAGTAATTATTGAGTCCTAGAGGTTGGAATCTTCCCAAGTGGAAAGCACCAAAGATCATAGGGAACTCGGTATGCATGTCCATGGATCCCTTAAGATCACACGACAGGGAAATAAAGTGATTAAAAAGTATATAGGATACTTGTCTTTATTAGTCATGGCACAGAGTCCAAAAGTAGAAAGATTATTTTGAAACTTATAAAATGTTGGTTAGGCTACAGACAGATTATTGTGTGCAGCTCTGGAATCCACAATATAGGAGGGATGAGATTGCACTGGAGAGGGTGAGAGGAGGTTTACCAGAATGTTGCCTGGGCTGAAGAATTTTGGTTATGAAGAGAGATTGCACAGACTATTTTTTTTTGCGTTGGAGCAGAAGAGTCTGTGGGGGGAATGAAATGTATAAAATGATGAAGGCGTAGATAGGAACGGCAGGAAGAAATGCTTCCCCTTGGTGGAGGGATTAATGACTGCGGGCATAGATTTAAGGGGCTCAAGGTTTAGAGGGAATGTGAGGAAACATTTTTTCATATAGGGTGTGGTGGGAATCTGGAACTTACTCCTGTAAGGGTGGGAGAGGCAAAATCCTCATCACATTTAAGATGCATTTAAACGTGAGCTTGTGATGCCAAAGGCATACAAGGCTATGGGCCAATTGCTGGAAAATGGGATTTGAATAGGTAGGTGCTTGTTTTTGATTGGTGCATACTCGATGGGCCAAAGGGCCTTTTTCTGTGCTGAGCCTCAATAGCTCGATAAAATGAGGTGCTGTTTCTCCAGCTTGCATGGGGCTTCACTGAAACACTACACCAGGCCTAGGATGGAAATGTGAGAATTAGAGCAAGGTAATGTATTGAAATGTCAAACAGCTGACAGATCAAGCTGATTCTTACAGACTGTGCTGAGATGTTCCACAAAGCAGTCACCCAGTCATCGTTGGAACAAGTCCAATTAAACTACAGCTTCATCTGGAATTCCTGTTTGGAAAGTTGGACATTAAGATGACAAATCAGCAAATGTAACATCTTCTGCAATTGCACAGAAAAAATGTCATGGTCAGGTGGGTGAGTGCGAGGAAGTGTTGGAGGAGTGGAAACCCTATTGTTTTTCTGAGAGGTGGGTAGCGGTGGTGCAGCAGTGTGTGAAATGGTCATACACATCTGAGGGCTCTACTAACCATGGCAGTAGTTGTGGGGGTGTATTCTCAGATTAAGTAAAATGAAGACATATTGAAGGCATCCCTGAGGAAGGTGGCATCAACAGAACAGATGTGATGGAAACATTTGGGTGAATGGAATGAAATCCTTCCTGGAAGCACAGTTGTGAATAAGCGTAATCAAGGTACAATGGGAGTTAGTGGGTTTGCGTGGGAATTGGTGGACAGCAAATGGAGACAAAGAAGTCAAGCAAAGGAAGAGAAAAAAGTCATAGGCAGACCAGGTAAAGTGAGAGAAAGGTGGAAAATGAAGTGAAATTGATTCATCTTTCCAATTCCAGACAAGGAAAGGAATCAGCACCAATTATGCAATTGATGCATCAGAGAAAAAGATGTGGGTGAGGGACCCCAAGGAAGTCTGGCACAAGGAACTTTTCACATAACTGGGACCAATACAGCTACCTACAGCCACACCTTTGACTTGGATAAAGGAGAAATTGTCCAAAGTGAGACAAGCTCAACCAGTTGAAGGAGGGTAAGTATAGGTCTCATTCCAAGGAAGAAGCAGTGAACCTTTAGGCCATCCTAATGGGAGATGGTCATGTAGAGGGATTGTACCTTCATAGCGAAGGTGGTTGGAGCTAGGAAACAGTATCAGAAGAATCGGGAATACAAATGGGAATTCTTGTGTTCAACCTGACAATATCTTCCATTGTGTCGAACCATGTTGTCCAACACATGAAGCAATGACCACGTCAGGGTAAATAGGAATCCAGGTGTGGTTAATTGCACTTTTAATTAATTAATTAATAGGAATTGAATAATAACAGCCATCATCAAACATGTTATCTCATCATTAAACTGTCATGCAGCGGATGTACACTTTAATTTTTTGGTGTATTTGTTTGCTAAAATGGTAAAGAGGAAGTAGAGTGGATGAATGCTTTACTTCCTTGGTTACAGAATGGTGATGGATGGTTGTTAAGTAAATATACACATATGAAATATGGGAACCCATACAGTGAAAGTATACAACATATTTTCAGTTAAATCTAATGCATGTGGCTCAAAGACACTGAGTGCCCTGTGGCTAATCAGTGATTTCTATTAAACAGCATTGGCATGAGTGATCTATTTTATCAATGTTATTACAGACGTATAGTGCTGCAATAGCCAACTCTGTAAAGATGAGATCAAGTTGATTGCTTTCTCATGTTTGTTCCCTCTCTACATTGATATAATCTGGCAGCTGTGTCCTTCAGGTCTTAGCCAGCTCAGTAAATGTAATATCACTAAGCCAACTTTCACCATGAACAATAAAAAATGTAATCAGAGCACATTCCGCTTCCTCACTTCTCTCAGAAATTCCTCTAAGGATTGGTCAGCATGACAGTATATGATTGTTCATTGGCGAGAGATGATGGAGAGAGGTGATACGTGGCAGGAAATTTACTGATGAATTTAACTGAATCCTGTTAGCCAGACAAGTATTGGAGGAGATGAAGACACATCTAAAAATAACTGTTTCCTTTCAAAGCAGTCCATCGTTTCTGCTATCCTTAAACTGCATTATTGCAAAAGCTGTCTTGGCACTGAAAAGTAGGATAAGAACTTAACAAAAAGAAGGAGTAGGCCATACCACACCTTGAGCCTGTTCACCCATTCTGTAAAATTATGGCTGATCTGATCTAGGCCTCAACTCTATTTTGCTATCTGTCTTGTGAATCCTTTGACGCTCCTATAGATGAAAGATCTCACTGAGCCTTGAGAACATTGAATGACTGAGCTCACTTGGGAAGAGAATTCCAATGACTAACATTTGACTAACAGAGAAGAAATTCCTTCTTGTCTCTGTTTCAAAATAAGGAGTCTCCCATTTAACTTCCCCATGAACAATAAAAAAATGTAATCATAGAACATTCCACTTCTTCATTTCTCTCAGAAATTCCTTTAAGGATTGGTCAGCTTAAAATAATATGACTGTTCATTGGAAAGGGATGATGGAGGGAAGTGATAAGGACTTTCTTCTTTTAGAGGGTAGTTAGTCATTGGAATTCTCTTCCCAACTGAGCTCAATCATTCAATGTTCTCAAGGCTCAGTAAGATCTTTATCTTGAAACTGTGTCTCCTGGTTCTACAATCTGCATGATGAGAACCATTCCCTCCACATCTCCTTGCTTTATAACACAATGCCTTCACCCCAGAAATGAAGTTAGAGAAGGTACTCTGAACTGCCACCAATTCAATTACATTCTTCCTTGTACAAAGGAAATTAAACCTGGAAGCAATAGCTGAGGCTCAGGCAAACAGCACCTACCCCTTTTCCCCAATATAGACCAAGATTCCATTTGACAAGCTAATTACTTGTTGTACCTGTTCCTACTCTAGATTACATTTGATTTGTGTGCAATGACACCCAAGTCCCTCTGTACCATTGTATGCTCTGATAAAAAGAAAGTGCTTTTTATACTTCTTACCAACGTTAATAACCGCACATTTTGTCATATTACAGTCCATTTGGCCTTTTTTTTATCCATTCTCTTCAAATATCCACATCCCTCTGTCTTTCTTCCAATTTGCTGCTCTATCTGAATTTGTACTGAGAGCAAGTTTGGCTACAATGCACAAGCCCCTTCATCTAAGTTTTTAACATAGATTGTAAATAGTTCTACCCCCTAGTAACTTTTGCAAGAATTGACCTTTGTGACTCCACAGCAGGCAGCATGGCTGTTAGTTGTCAGCAGTCAAGAGAGTGAACATGGCCTTATGATGAAGGGAAGGTCATTGATTGAAGAAGCTGAAGATGATTTGGGCCTAGAACACTACACTGAGGAACTCCTACAGAGATGTCCTGGAACTTGGATGACTGACCTCCATCAACTCTGTCTTCCGCTTTGCTAGGTCTGACTCCAACCAGCACAATGTATGATGATTAGTTGTCGTGGCTGTTGAGAGGATGCTGGGGAGCTGCAGTCCATTTTGTGTAGGACACTCACTAAGAGGAACCTCAACTATCCTGCATTCAATTATCCAAATATTGGATTAATCGGCAAGATCGCAAGGTCCCAATGCTTAGCTAAACTATGTTATCCGGCATTCGATTATCCAGAATTCGATTAACCAACAAAATACTCCCCGCCTGTACCCTTTGGATAATTGAGATTCCCCAGTATACAGTTAAGGAGGTAGGATCAGAGCAGTTGCTAATGGTACTGAACATTGTGCAATTATCAGTGAACTTCCCTACTTCTGAATTTATAAGGGAGGGAAGGTCATTGAAGATGTCTGTGCTTGTAGCAGTCCCTGAAAAATAGTAGAGTCCCTACCTCTTAGCCAGGAGGCATGGGTTCAAGTCCCGCCTGCTCCAGATGTGTGTGTCTCATTTGGGAGTCCACTAGACCCATTGGGGGGAACCACCCCACAAGAAGACCCTCTCCTAGCCTTTTGAATACAACCCTCCCCTCTAATCCTGTCCGTCAAGATCCCCTCGCCCCAGCCCACACTGGATTTAGCTGGGCTCAGAGTATAGATGAACTGCTTGTAGTCCCAGCAGTTGCCACCACATCCAGTGGTGCTGCTGCAACTTCAGAGCTCCCACCCATCTGATTGCCAGCAGCTCTCTAGGATGGCTTCTCAACAAGAAAGGAACAGAAGCAATTCATTTTGGGTTAATTCTTGACTTTTTATCTAAAGGATCAGGGACCACAATGATTCATAAAATCCACTATATAATTGCTGCCATGATACAGAAAACATAACAGTCAATATCCACAGCTAGGTCTTTGTTCCTGCTGAGGAGCAACAAATTCTCCCTTGAGAGATTCATGTAGCCCATGCACACCTCTGCTTGCTTTTACAATGCATTATTACAACTGCTCTCCAGAAGCCTTTATATGAAGGCAAACACACCTCAGGGTATCTCCAAACGTTTAATACCAATGAAGCGTCTGTACTGAGGAAATGCAGACATGAATTTGCATACATTAACATCCCACAAACAACAAAGAAATAAATGGTTGAATGATTTGTTTGGGTGATGGTACTTGAGGAATAGTTGCTGGCTGAGACTTCCAAGTATATTTTGCTTAACAATCACTGAATCCTATTTTCCAATTAATAATTTTAGTCATTGTTAGAAGTTACTAGTTTTGGAAAATACGAGTCCATGATTTCTTCCTCACGATTAGTCGAACATATCGGTTCCTGACTAATGAAGAGGCTAATTATACGACAGTTACTATTTAAGGAAATGGCAAAACAAACGGGTTATTAGCACACACCTGCACCTGTTTAATTACTAGAAATAGGATTTTCCATTCAAACTAAATTCAACAGTCGTCGCATTAAGAAGTGTACTTTACCATGTTACCATTTATCCAGCATTCACTCCACTTATTCAAAAGCTTAAAGAAATCTTTCACAAAGGTATGTGGACAAATTCTGAATGGCATCAAGATACAAAATCACAGAAGCCAAGCAAATCAAGAGGGATTTGGTAATCAGAACAAAAAGCAGGACCGCACAGTGCCTTGACCTGTGAATTCCTGCCCTGGTCACTGCTCCAGGAAAAGCACAGGGGGAGCTGATTCCCTCCAAAACAGTGGAGATTATAAAATGCCCCTGAATGCCCAACCACAGAACAGTATTCAGACCTGGACTTCCCACTGATTCCAAGCAGAGTCAGGGCAGGATGGTACACAAAACATTAGCAGTGGGGGAGGAAGTGCACCACCCAAATCAAATTAAAATGACATTTAAATTAAACACTGACCTCCAGCATCTCTGGCTGCATTTTCAATATGGGTGCACACACTCAGATCTTGACCTCAGCATCTCATTAAAATCAGTGATATCGTGTGATTTCAAAACATAAAGGGCCTCAATAACCCAGGGCTAAGTTCAGTGCTCAAAGAGCAGCACCAACCTGCAGGATGGACCTTGAAGTGGCAGGATTTTCCATTCCCCATTGAGACAGAAATCGCAGAGTTAGAGCCAATATTGTCAGGCTGGGCAACACCAAGGTTCTTAGCTGCCTTTCTTGAACTATTAACCAAGGCAGTTTCTTATTGACCAGAATTTGATACGAAGGCCAACATCCTGGGCTTAGAATTCAGCCCGTGTTTGGTATTGTAATATGATATAAATTATTGTGACCATTTAAAATGCGCCATCTTTGTGACTGTCTTGATGCGTACAGGATTAAAAAGCTTTGGCACCATGATTTCTTTTCTCAAAATGTTCGTTTTGTCTTCCTCCTCCTTCTCATCCAGCTCTAGTTTGTGTGGGCATGGTGTGCAGCATGCAGCGACCCAGAGAGAAAGAACAGTTGGTTTTATATAAAAAAAACAAGATTTGGAAACAGACTTATTGGTTGCATTGGTTCCCAACTTCGATGTATACAAAAGGAGTTGGACCATTTATAAATTTTACGGGTTTGGCCTTCTGGGAATGGAGAATAGAGAATAGCACAATGGAGAATCCTTCAGTAAATCATGTTGGCAGCACCTGTCATCAGGTAGTTTGATAGGGTAGATATGGACAGGTTGTTTCTCCTTCTGGGAGAGTCTAAGAGCAGAGGACATAATCCCAGAATAAGGGGTCACCTATTTAAGTCATCAATGAAGTTGAATTTCTTCTCAGAGGGTAGTGAATCTGTTGAATCTGTATCTGAAGACTGGTGTGGCTTGTGTTTAATATTAAAGGTTGAGATATACATTCTATTAATCAATAAGGGAATCAAGGATGATGGGGTTAAGAATATGGAGTTGAGGATCAGCCATGATCTCACTGATGGTAGAGAAGATTCAATGGGCTAAATGGCCTGATTCAGCTTCTATGTGTCTCTGAAGCTCATCTTCAGAATGTCAGTGGCCTGCTTGAAGCAGCGTTGTATTAGTAGATGAGGCTTTTTGTAGAACTTCCATGTCTCTGTATCTAAGTACTGGATGGACGACACAAGTCCATCCCTTAACCTTCAGCAGCTATACATAGCATGCAGTGTCAAGATTAGAGTGGTGCTGGAAAAGCACAGTATGTCAGGCAGCATCCGCAGAGCAAGAAAAGCCCGAAACGTCAATTTTCCTGCTCCTCAGATGCTGCCTGACCTGCTGTGCTTTTCCAGCACAACTCTAATCTTGACTCTGATCTCCAACATCTGCAATACTTACTTTCACCTATACATAGGAGGCAGCCATTGGCCAGAAGAGGTTCAGCACTTCTTTTTATTCAACGAAGGAACAGTGATATATTTCCAAGGTAGGATTGTGAGTGGTTTGGAGGGGAGCTTGTTCCCATGTATCTGCTGCCCTTGTCCTTTTGGATGGAAGTGGTCATGCGTTTGGAATGTGCTGTCTGAGGATCTTTGATCAATTACTTGTAGCAGTTTCAGAGCAATCCCCAGGTTTTGAAAGGAAAATGGTATTCTTGGAGAACTGGTCAATTTTGGCATCTGTCCAGGCAGGATTTCCCAGCAGGCCTGACACTTGTTTCTGGGGACAGAGCTCCTCAGAGGTATGCGATAACTCAGTTAACAAACCAGCACCCAACAGACATCGTATCAAAATACAGGCATAGAAATGTCAATGCACCCAAAACTGTGAACAATGGAGCCTAGTTGATGGTATAATGATTTGATTTAATCGGAAAACAGTTTTGGATGCTCCATGAAATCATCAACATTTAAATTTGGGACGATGTCTCCATGGCTGATGCAATTAAACTGGCCCCAGCAATCATTGGAGATTCTTTGTAAAATGAAATTGCCTGAGGGGCTGAGCCGGCTGGCCCCTTTTGAAATCGCAAGGCTAAAGGCAGCAGCAACTCAGCTACCAGTCTTGCTTTTGCTTCTTGCACTCTCCTCACTCTGAGCTCGCTGCCCCTCTGGACACCAACCCCTTGGGGCTGAAGACATTAACCTCATCTGCAACCTCGGACTTCGGAGGTCTGCAGCAATAAATGAAGTGGAGAGGGAGTCCCACCGGACAGGCAACAAGTCTCTCAGAATCTGGAAGAACCCTTTGCTGGCCTGGGATGCTCATACTCTAGGCTAATTGGTTGGGGGGGGGTTGGGGAATTTGTGTAATCTTTAAAGCATACATACCCTGTAAATCATGTAGGGATAAAGATTTACCTTGTCTCCGCTCCAAGTTTTCTTATCCTTTATAGCATAGTGTAGTGTATAAGTTTTTATCGAGGTATCGTACAGATTGGGCAAGTTGACATTTTCTGTGATAAAGCTCGCTGGTAATTTTGAACTCATATTTGAGTCCGTCTGTGCTCCTTGTGTGTACACCGCTCGGCTGAGTTCACAGCAAATCCCAGACCCTAATTCCAGTGTCAAGACTGGAGGGTGATCCGGGCAGTTCGAACCGCCCACTCAAGGGCAATTGCTGGCCAGGATAAGTGGCTTGACCCCTTTTTGTCTCTCTCTTGGGGGTACTGCCTGGTACATCCACATTTGCTGGATACTGTGACATTGAAGGAAGGAATACATGAAGCAGCTATTTGCAAACTACAGCAACATCTAATGTGCAATCATTTCTTTACTCGTTTGCCATATACGCAGAGTGAAGGTGGTTAGGGGTCAGACACTGGTCAAAGGTGATTTGTATCAGACCATTAGTGCTTGATTATGATTTGATTTGATTTATTATTGTCACATGTACTGAGATACAGTGAAAAGTATTGCAAATTGATCATTCTCAATTATGGTGATGGCAGCAACAATGACTTAACAAGGCTAAAGGTGAATAGTTAATCGTGCAAATTCCAAAGTTGTTGTGTGAGCCATACACCATCACCTCATCATTTATCAATGAGCTGTAATGAATGCAGTGAGAAGTTGGAAGTTTGATCTGAGTCTGGGTTAGGAAGAATGCCAGTGTGCTGCAGCCACCCCTGTCTCAATAACATTGGGTGGTCACTCTGCCGATATGGCATTTTCACTGAGTTATTGCCACCTGCTGAGCCAGGATATGGAACAATGATGGAGAGGTGGCCATGTTATAGGGACACTGCGTGTCTCACTGTTTGGAGAAGTGTGCTCAGCCCTCACCTGCAGATTTTGCCACTGATGACTCTTCTGATGTCTAAGAATTTCTTTTGCTCTTTCTGCTCCCAATGTAGGTCATTTCCAGAGACAGTCCTGTGCCATGCCAGAGGTGATGTGTTGGCCATATTGGCTGGCAGCCTGAGTAGCTGAGGATGGATTCAGCAGGACCTGGGCCAACAGCAAACTCAGGATCAGTAACAGGCAATGCAGAAGGTGAGGTACAGCTAGTTCAGGGAGAGATCACCACCACAGTGACCAAATCCCTCCCCACTCCCAGGATGAGTAGAGTGCACAGGAGGAAAAGAGTCCTGACTCCATTTCCTGGAGATCAGCAGCACTGTGTCAGAATTATGTCAGGTGCTGGAGCAGGACCTGAGGGCTGTAGGAGTGGGAGGGAATCCTCTTCTGGTAGCTGTGAAGGTAACAACTACTTTCAAATTCTATGTGACTGGCTTCTCCCAGGCAGTGGGAAGATCAGTGTAGGGTCGCTCAGTCTCTCACCCACCTGAATTCTAATCATGCAAATGGCAGGAACCTGCATCAGTCAGAACACAACTAAAGTATACTCTGCCTCCGAGAGAGCAAGATCATCTGCCTTAAACCAGGCTTGTCTAGGGGACTGGATGGCTTCGTAGGCACTTCATATATATGGCATTCCTCTTTAAGCTGATTCTAGCATTTTACTTAATGTCTTAGACAATCAACATTTTTATTGGCATTGAACACTAATGACCAATCTGATCTTTTAGAGAATGGGATATCGACTCTGTTGGAACCAGATAGGATAGATCAGGACTGGAATCAATTGCTCATTGTGCTCAAAATTCATTCAGTATCATTGGGTCAATATTATTTTATTCTAATACCATTGTGGGAGCTCACCATCAAAGCAGAGTACAAGGAGAACACACACCACATGGCTACAGGCTACAGTAGAAAGCTATTTACTTCTTAATTACTATTTGCGCAGTGTCAACTGTTGAACCATTCTGTACTGACGCATGCAATTCTTAGTACAAGCAGATTTATGCCAAACAGCACTGGCAACATTCCAGTGCAAAGGGCCCCATTACTCTGTGGCAATTTCACATTTTAGCATACAATTTACTGGTCCTCAAGATGGTAACCTCCCATGAGAATTAAGTAACAAGCTACAAGTTGCTGTAAAAAAAAAATCAATTATCATTTCTCAACACACTTGTGCTCGCAATTATATTCATGTTACGATCAGTTCCAAGTCTCATTTGTCAGATGTTTAAAGTTATTTCAGCTATTTTGTAAAGATGATTTTATGAAGTAATTGCTGGGAAGACAAGGCACTGATGGGAATTTATACTGTTTCATTACTTCAATAAAATGGTAGTTGTAATTAATGTCTTATTACGGTAATATCTTCTGTACATAGCATATATTAAAAGAGCAAATCATGTTAGTGTCTTTGTCATTTATTCAGCAGAAGCCAGGGATTGAATTTTGCCAAGGATTTGGAGGCAGTCTCGGAGGCAAGGGCATATTCACTAAGTGTACATTAGGATGGCTCCCAATCACTGTCCAATCTCTGGATGGGCAGGATACAATAGAAATTGGTAATCCCCACTATCGGATGGGCAGCCACTTAGTCCAATAAATACCTCACTTAAGAGCCACCTTTCCATGTCAGACTGTCAATCATCCTATACCCTTTTCTCTCTCGTTAAGTCTCTCATCATAAGACCCGACACAGCATTCTTGATTAAACTGAAAACAAAGAGGCAACTGACAAGGAGGTCCCCTCAGGTGAAAATATGGTTGGGGCATCTTTGGCAACAAACGAGAGCTCAGGACTTGTAAGTTGTCCTGATGTCAGGTTCCCAAAACCTGCAGCAAAATTCACCCAACCTGACTAGCCATCCCAATTTCCCGACTACCCCTTCATTCACCCCAACCACGCTAGTCTGTACACAGATAATTACTTAGCAAATGTTAGATTAGAATCTGATCTAATACCTAGGTAACTCTATCAATGAATCTATCCACATCATCCCGTCTGATTACTCCTGACCTGAATATCCACCCCAGTCTGAATGCCTCCCCATTATTCCTGACCCTAGCCCTAATCCCAACCCTATTGACCAGACCTGACTATCCAACTACCCACTCACCCACTACACACCTCACCCACTTCACCTAACTTATCCACTTAACCCCTTTCTGGCCTGCCGCTCAACCACTACCCAGCTCATCCACCAATGCATCTCTTCATCCACCTACCCACATCCTCACCAATGTACTTCAATCACCTAAAGACTATTCACTCACTAATCTATTCATTTATTTTCAGGCTAGACCTTTAAACTTGCTGTATAGCAGCTCATGCCAGACAAAGGGGTCACACTCTATCTTCTAGGAGAAAGTGAGGACTGCAGATGCTGGAGATCAGAACTGAAAATGTGTTGCTGGAAAAGCGCAGCAGGTCAGGCAACATCCAAGGAGCAGGAGAATCGACGTTTCGGGCATGAACCTTTCTTCAGGAATGAGGAAAGTGTGCCAAGCAGGCTAAGATAAAAGGTAGGGAGGAGGCCGCCGTGTTGCTATGGTCTGGCAATGGAGGAGTCCAAGGACCTGCATGTCCTTGGTAGAGTGGGAGGGGGAGTTTAAGTGTTGAGCCACTTGGTGGTTGGGTTGGTTGGTCCGGGTGTCCCAGAGGTGTTCTCTGAAACGTTCCGCAAGTAGGCGGCCTGTCTCCTCAATATAGAGGAGGCCACATCGTGTGTAGCGAATGCAGCAAATGATGTGTAATGTTGTAATGTTAACTATAATTCTGTCCACAGATGCTGCCAGTTTCTCCAGCATTCTCTGAGATTAGTTCAGATTTTCAGTTTCTGCAGTATTCTTCTTTTATGAATGAAGCTGACTTGGTTGATTTGCCATTGAGGCCTCCCTGTCCCAAACTGAGTGGCCTTAGAACTTATCTGGCTAATTCGATAAGCTTCTCTTCATATGGAGTGAGGAGCCTGATACCTGCTCTTCCCTCTCCCACTATTTTAGTCCCAGTTGCTGTAAAGAGATTAAGAGTCTGCTGGAAATGAATGGAAGGCAGTTGGTAGTGACATTACAATAGTAAGTGAGTAGGAAGCACAGAGGGCAAGAAGAGTTAGTACTTTGGGAGGATGATGTAAATAAGAACCTTTGTGTGGACATAATGTGTAAAGTAGTGAGAACTGTAGTCCATGAGCCTTGGTGAGGAGCATGCAGGGGCACAGAGTGAAGTGTGAATGATGACCCTATGAGTGTTAAGATAGCAGAGACAAGATGGTCATCCTTAAGGAGCACAGAAGATCATTAACCTTCTTCTTGCACTGCCAGCATCCTGCTTCACTTAGAACACATCTCTGGCCAAGGCTGCTATTGGCATCCACGTCTGATCCAATCCAACTCAAATCATACCTTGATCTGGTGACGTGGCCTCCTGCAGCACTCAGCTGGAAAAGTGACTGCACTCTTCACCTTCCACCAGGGATTCCAGGTCCCTGTCCACAAACAGAGGGGAGTGAGTCTTCCTTTCCTTTGAGTCATAGCCTTGTGGCATCACAGTGTGAAGGTGAGTTCCTGGCTTGCAGTGTCTGATGTGGTTTGGGCTGACTGTTAAATATAGTGCCAGCTGTGAATGCAGTGGTGAACACATCCACCTCTCCTGCCTTGAATCCCCCAAGAAAAATGCTTAAGACCCTGGATATGTAATTAAAATGAAGGGAAGAGCAAAAGATCGCATGAGAAAAAGTGTTCTGAACTACAGTGGGCTGAGTACTGTGAATTTCACTCGATAAAACATTTTAACTGAAAATGGGTGAAATTTGCACTATACCTCTATTTATAAAACCCAGAAGTCCTTCGGACTAATTATCAGTTCGTCTGTCAGACCACCTTCAACAATCTGTCCACATGTACCAATACTCCTGAACCCGTTTTAGAATGTTGTCCTATATTTAATACTGCTATTCCTCATTTTCCCCTTCTAAAGTGCATCACTCATACTAGTGTCACTTGTCTATCCAGTTACCATTCTTTTTATGTCTCTTCAAGTCTGTTACTGCACACAGTTCATAATATTTCCAAGTTTTATGTGATTTGGGAATTTTGAAATTGTGTACTTGATTAAAATCCAGATTATTAACATAGATTAAGTGTAGCCATAACCCTATTGTCAATCCCTGGGAAGTGTCACCATATACCATCCTGCAGCCTGAATAAAACAATGTGCCACAATCACTGCTCCTTGTCACAATTCTCTATCTTTCTGACACAATCCATCTATTTAAGAAGACAATGGCCAGTTCCTCTACAATTTATATCCTCAATTTTCCCAGTACCTTCAGATGGCAAGTTCTGGAGAATTGTAGATCTACTAATTCAGATAATTGCCAGCGTCTGAGGAGAATAAAGCAAAGTTAATGACCCAAGTCTCCCAAGCTGTGACCATGATAGCTGGATTGCCACTGTGTTTGAAAATTCCCCTCATGGTATGATGTGCATTTCTTCTGGGATCTTCCACCTTCCGCTTTCAAGGAATATGCAGAGCAGCATCCTTTGGGCAATTCAGTCAGAGTAAAGTTGTAGAAGATAGAGTGTGAGCTGAAAATGTGTTTCTGGAAAAGCACAGCAGGTCAGGCAGCATCCAAGGAGCAGGAGAATCGACGTTTCAGGCATAGGCCCTTCTTCAGGAATGAGGAAAGTGTGCCACACAGGCTAAGATAAAAGGTAGGGAGGAGGGACTTGGGGGAGGGGCATTGGAAATGCGATAGGTGGAAGGAGGTTAAGGTGAGGGTGATAAGGTGAGTGTGATAGGCCGGAATGGGGGTGGGGGCGGAGAGGTCAGGAAGAAGATTGCAGGTTAGGAAGGTGGTGCTGAGT